>NC_089839.1:16922411-17281161 GCF_035609145.1 Eleutherodactylus coqui | reverse complement strand
GCGACAAGCTGATGGAAACCTAGTATCCCATAAGAGCCGTTCAGATTAATGGGTGACCATGGCTGCTTCAAGTCTGAGCCGCCCGTAACTGCTCTTCCTTATAAAAGACCCCCTATGGCACATGGCTAGGAATTGTCCAGTTGGGACTACCACATTTAAAGAAGCTGAGATCCAAGTAGTGAGTTTGGGGAAAGCTTCAATGGGTGTCCATAAAAAGCATTGCCACCAATGTCCAACAGGAAGTGCCACGCGCTCCATAACCCTTTTGGTGTATCTAAGATGAAGCTACTTTAGAAGTATCTTTTGATAATTGACTAAAGTGAAACCAGTGGTTCTTCTGAAGTACCGCTGTGTTAAGCTTTGTTGACTTTCGTGTTGGAGACTCTTCAGATCCGCCATGGCTGATTTCCACAAAAATGCCAGCTGAAACAGTAGTGCATGCAGCGCTATGTTATCCGTGAAAGTGCTGGAGTGCGTAGCAGCCCCGAAAGGCATCCATTTTGGTCAACCCCGCCAGGCCGCCCCCGTTCATGATCGGCATGCATACTGATTTCCTGTCTTCACTGTAATCCTGCGCAGGTGCCGTAGCAAACCCTGCCGCACCTCAGCTCTTCCCTACTAGTTGGGACGTCAGCGGCGTACTGCGCATGCGCCTTGAGGATCTTTACTCCCACTGCGCCTGAAGTCAGATGTTTGGGGAAATACTGATCCTCAAGGCGCATGCGTAGTTTGCTGTTTAAATCTAAGTAGGTAAAGGAGAGCTGAGGTGCGCAGGAAGGGTTTGCCACGGTGCCTGCGCGGGATTACAGAGAAGACAGGAAATCGGTATGCATGCTAATCAAGAACAGGGGCGGCCTGGCGCGGGGCGGTATCGGGCACCGATTACAGAACTAAATAGTGATAAGGAAATCTCATTACAGGTTTATCATGGATTGGGCTGTTGATGACCGGTCTCTAAAGGGAATCTGACACCAGGTTCATGCTGCTCAAACCACGGAGCCACGGGCAACATGAACCCGGGACCGATGTGCACGGTGCCCGCATGTTTACACTGAAATACTGCAGCGTTTCAGATTAACACTTGCATACGGGCACATCTGTCCCGGGTTCATGCCGCCTGTGGTTCCCTGGTTCAAGCAGCGCTGAATGGACTCCATGGACTATAATTTGGTCTGTTCAAGACGTCTTCAAAGTATGTTTATTATGACACGCCACTGCAAATCCGGAAAAGACGCAGACGGGCCGCGGGTACGTACCTGCGGTTCGGACAGCATAGACCCGGTGACAGATGTCCTATGATGTTGTACTGGGTTTATAATTGATGCAGTATCAGATTGCCGGGAGTCGGACTCCCAACACTCCCGCCTCCCGGCTAACTAATGATGCCACCGCCGATCTCCTTCATTGTTTATCAGGCACAGTGTCGTAGTTTTGGTAGGTCAGTAGACCCATCCGTTGAACGGCTCCACAGCCAAAGACGTCCGGGTTCTCTCCTCCTCCGTACTTGCAAGTTCGTCCCTACCCTAATGGCTGACACCTCTCTGCATCGGCACATGCGCAGGACTTCATCAAGGCTATGGAGAGATGGACGGATATCACTGCGTGTGCGCCAAAGCCCAGCACTGTGGTAGATGCACGGAGATGGCACTCCTCATGGTAGGGGGCATGTTGATAAACATGGTGGAGGAGAGAGCTTGGATGACTTTGGTCCACCGGATGCATAAAGTCCTCAGTGACTATGGAAGGGTTCTTCATGCCCACTGATGATGCGTTTCCTTCGTGGAGGTTTTATTGTTGCTACGGCAGTTTTATACAATGTATTTTTGGGGATCAGCTGCTATATAGGCGGCACACGTTGGCATTGTGTGTTGGGCTTTTGCACCTGATCCCGGGCTCATGCAGTGGCTGGATGCCATGGTTGGCATCGCACAAGCAAATTAATAAGATTTTGCTATGTTGTATAATTCGGATTTTGTTTGCCCCTCCTTCATTTTGGTTCAGTTGTGCTGTCCTAGGCGGGTGGAGAATGTGCGGGCGAAGTGTGAAGCGGGGAGGTGGGCTCAGAAGAACAGAACGCCGGGCGCTAGAAGATATTTTATAGGTCAGATCGCCATAGGATTTTGGCCCATTTTAGCCAGTTATGGTGCCCTGACAGCGTGCCGCATACCTCCGCCAACTGCTGAGCGGCACCTGGACTTCTCATATTGTATGAATTCACGATCCACGCTGCGTAGCGGCAAATTCATGCGAGCGTATGCGTATCTGTGTGCTCATTTTAATGGCGTTTTTGCTTATCGGGCGTTGTGTATTTGCATGCACTGCGGGGTTTTTTTGTGCGATTTTTGCCGCGATGCGATAGCGCGAGAAAACATGCATGTGAAGCCCGTGCCGTCCAATGGGATCCTTCACATTAGCGCTAATGCTATCTAGCAAGAAAGAAATCACTGCATGCTCTATCCTGCGGCGATTTTGTTTAGGATCGCTCACCTGCGCAGTCCCATAGGCTATAATGTCCGTGGAATACATGGCTGCACACGGACGCGTCGTAGGCCCGTCTGAATAAGCCCCAAGGTGGTAACCAGATGTGACTATTTACCTGGAGCTTGTATTACACCGCTGTCGGGTATAGTCCCAGTCCAGGAGGCGCTCCGCGTCATTCATTACACGAGTCGTACAGCGAGTCCTGGCAGCGATCCGGCCTGATATTTACCTAACATGAAATTAGTCAGTTTATGGTTTTAGTGAACAGGAAAGTAAACACGGATGATGAATTCTGCAGGGTAAACACTGAGCGGAGGTTTCATTCAGCTGCGGCCTCGGGGCCCGCGCCAACCGGAGGAGTGACGTCCGCCATCACCAGTCAGCCACGATGCGTGAATGAGGGCCACGCCGAAAATGATTCTGATGGGCTCATGCGTGTCATTGGTCGCTAGAGCAGAGGCTCTGCAAAAAAACGTACGGTGCGTTAGAGGGGTGTTCACACAAATGACCGAGCGCTGGAACCCCCCGCTGATACGGAGAACAGTGCACCAATAGTAATAATGTCCCACCAGTGCCCCAGTAGTAATAGTCCCACCAGTAGGGGCCCAAATAGTAAGTGTCCCCAATAGTAATAGTCCCACCAGTGATGGCCCCAATAGTATTAGTGGCCCTAGTAGTAATAGTGGCCCCAATAGTAATAATGTCCCCAGTAGTAACAGCACCCCCAGTGGTGGCCCCAGTAGTAATAGTCCCACCAGTAGGGGCCCAAATAGTAAGTGTCCCCAATAGTAATAGTCCCACCAGTGATGGCTTCAATAGTATTAGTGGCCCTAGTAGTAATAGTGGCCCCAGTGGTGGTAATGCCTCCAGTAGTAATAATGCTTCAGTAGTGGTCCCAATAGCAACAGCACCCCCTGTAGTGATTTCAATAGTAATAGTTGCCCCAATACTAGTAGTGGCCCTAATACTAATAGTGCCACAAGTAGTGGCCCCAATAGTAACAGCACTCCAGTGGTGATCCCAATAGTAATAATGCCTCCAATAGTAGCCCCAATAGTAATAGTGCCACAAGTAGTAGCCCCAAAAGTAATAGTGTCCTTAGTAGTGGCCCCAATACTAATAATGCCCCTAGCAGTGCCCCGTTAGTCCCCCCAGTAGTAATAGGACCTCCTCGTTCTGCCCTCCCCATTTGAACCTCCAGCTTAGCAACAATCCGGCACCATCAGTATTTCGCTCCCTCTGTAGCTCCTGTTCAGCCCTGACCCCTCTCCCTGGGGTCTGCGGCCCGCATATCCTGTATGCATCGTAGATGCTGAGGGGGTGCAGAGGTCAGGGGTCACAGCCCCTGATGACAGCATACTTGATGGTGTGGCGTTGCCTGGCCGGAGGGGATCGCGCCAAATATTTTTTTTTACCAGATGATGCAAAAATCCCGTCATCGGCCTTTCACCTTAATTACTGGCCGGGCCGATGATTGGCCGGCTGGTGGCCGCCCTACTTCAGTGGTGCAGGAGGAGATGGACGCTCTCCGCCGTCTCCCTGCGACTCCTAGAGGTGAATGGTCATGTGTGTACACTCACATGCGGTGCTTGGGTGTGTCGGTCTGGGGGTCTCGGCGGTCGGACCCCCGTGATCAGACATTTTATCCATTAACCGCTGGTTTTCACCATGATGCGTTGAACAATATGGTGTTTTGACCAAACGCCACATTTACGACACCACGGTTTCTGATATATTTGGTCGCCGTGGTGACGTAGACGAGGCCGCGGACTCTAAACCGACTCGCCTTCCGACATGGGTTAGAAAAGTGTCGCACGCGTGGATACAATGCTCGCCGCTCTGAGGGCGACCGAGGATCAAACGCTGTTCGTGTGGACTACAAAGCAAAACTGGAACCATAGCAACCACCGTCTTCTCGCGCCCCGGCGACACTTTTTTATTAAGGGATTCCTTCGATGGGCACGACCGACTTCGGCCTGTAAAACTGATGGATTTGAGTCCGTGCGAAGGTCTGTCTGCGCCGCACCCATATGCGGTGCACGTGTCCGTTTTTCTTTTTTACGTCTGTGTGTCTTTGTGCACACAAGAAAAAAAAAGGAAAAAGGTAGGAGACGCGATTTTTTTTCTAGCATCGATTAGCAGTGATTAGTGAAAAACGGAGCGCTTTCTTGTTTTGCGCATATTGCCCTGAATTGAAAACAATGGTAAACCCTCCGCGATCCTCCGCCGCGGCTAAAATGTACACACATGGAATTACCCGCCCCGCCTGGCCGCGTCTGACACAACGCTCCTTTATTGTGAATCGCGCGGCCAATAATCCCCACAACTTGCTGCGAGACGCACGCGGGTTTTCACATAATTTTTTTTTTCTCTCTCCACGATAAAAGCGCCGCGTGGATTGAGTCGTGGCCTTCTGGCTTCATGTCCGTGTGTGACGCGGTCATGTGACCGTGCGAGTAGGACATCACTTGGACGACCTGTTGCGCTGCGCCTTGTGCTTGCACCGGACGCAGACCGTGCCGCAGCCGTGTGAACGTGGATTTACAGGGATGACTTGTGTTTATTATTTATGGTCACCGCTTTTGTTCGTTATAATAGTGTATAAGTCTGGTGATAACCGTATGTGACGCCATGAGGCAGAGCTGACAGGAACTACAAGTCCCGACATGCTCTGCGGCCACGGAGCGCGAGGCTTCCGCCGCCCAGGGGTTAATCCGCGGTCACCTGCCGCCTCGCCACTTCCGGCTTGTCGCCGCCCTCTGACGTCGGCGCATCCGGGTCCTGCCGGGACTCTCAGTGGTGACGTGTTGTTATGACAGGAGACGAAGTTCAGAGCAGCTGAGGGGCAGGTGAGCAGAGGAGGGGGAGACCGTATACAGAGGGGGCTGGGCAATGTATATACAGGAGGGGGAGACCGTATACAGAGGGGGCTAGGCAATGTATATACAGGAGGGGGAGACTGTATACAGAGGGGGCTAGGCAATGTATATACAGGAGGGGGAGACCGTATACAGAGGGGGCTGGGCAATGTATATACAGGAGGGGGAGACCGTATACAGAGGGGGCTGGGCAATGTATATACAGGAGGGGGAGACTGTATACAGAGGGGGCTAGGCAATGTATATACAGGAGGGGGAGACTGTATACAGAGGGGGCTAGGCAATGTATATACAGGAGGGGGAGACTGTATACAGAGGGGGCTGGGCAATGTATATACAGGAGGGGGAGACCGTATACAGAGGGGGCTGGGCAATGTATATACAGGAGGGGGAGACTGTATACAGAGGGGGCTGGGCAATGTATATACAGGAGGGGGAGACTGTATACAGAGGGGGCTGGGCAATGTATATACAGGAGGGGGAGACTGTATACAGAGGGGGCTGGGCAGTGTATATACAGGAGGGGGAGACCGTATACAGAGGGGGCTGGGCAATGTATATACAGGAGGGGGAGACTGTATACAGAGGGGGCTGGGCAGTGTATATACAGGAGGGGGAGACCGTATACAGAGGGGGCTGGGCACTGTATATACAGGAGGGGGAGACTGTATACAGAGGGGGCTGGGCAGTGTATATACAGGGGGGGGAGACCGTATACAGAGGGGGCTGGGCAATGTATATACAGGAGGGGGAGACCGTATACAGAGGGGGCTGGGCAATGTATATACAGGAGGGGGAGACTGTATACAGAGGGGGCTGGGCAATGTATATACAGGAGGGGGAGACCGTATACAGAGGGGGCTGGGCAATGTATATACAGGAGGGGGAGACCGTATACAGAGGGGCTGGGCAATGTATATACAGGAGGGGGAGACCGTATACAGAGGGGGCTGGGCAATGTATATACAGGAGGGGGAGACTGTATACAGAGGGGGCTGGGCACTGTATATACAGGAGGGGGAGACCGTATACAGAGGGGGCTGGGCAATGTATATACAGGAGGGGGAGACCGTATACAGAGGGGGCTGGGCAGTGTATATACAGGAGGGGGAGACTGTATACAGAGGGGGCTGGGCACTGTATATACAGGAGGGGGAGACCGTATACAGAGGGGGCTGGGCAGTGTATATACAGGAGGGGGAGACTGTATACAGAGGGGGCTGGGCAATGTATATACAGGAGGGGGAGACCGTATACAGAGGGGGCTGGGCAATGTATATACAGGAGGGGGAGACCGTATACAGAGGGGGCTGGGCAGTGTATATACAGGAGGGGGAGACTGTACAGATGGGGCTGGGCAGTGTATATACAGGAGGGGGAGACTGTATACAGAGGGGGCTGGGCACTGTATATACAGGAGGGGGAGACCGTATACAGAGGGGCTGGGCAATGTATATACAGGAGGGGGAGACCGTATACACAGGGGGCTGGGCAATGTATATACAGGAGGGGGAGACCGTATACACAGGGGGCTGGGCAGTGTATATACAGGAGGGGGAGACCGTATACAGAGGGGGCTGGGCAATGTATATACAGGAGGGGGAGACTGTATACAGAGGGGGCTGGGCAATGTATATACAGGAGGGGGAGACCATATACAGAGGGGGCTGGGCAATGTATATACAGGAGGGGGAGACCGTATACAGAGGGGGCTGGGCAATGTATATACAGGAGGGGGAGACCGTATACAGAGGGGCTGGGCACTGTATATACAGGAGGGGGAGACTGTATACAAGGGGCTGGGCACTGTATATACAGGAGGGGGAGACCGTATACAGAGGGGCTGGGCAATGTATATACAGGAGGGGGAGACTGTATACAGAGGGGCTGGGCAATGTATATACAGGAAGGGGAGACTGTATACAGAGGGAGCTGGGCAATGTATATACAGGAGGGGGAGACCGTATACAGAGGGGCTGGGCAGTGTATATACAGGAGGGGGAGACTGTATACAGAGGGGGCTGGGCACTGTATATACAGGAGGGGGAGACTGTATACAGAGGGGGCTGGGCAATGTATATACAGGAGGGGGAGACCGTATACAGAGGGGGCTGGGCAGTGTATATACAGGAGGGGGTAGACTGTATACAGAGGGGGCTGGGCAGTGTATATACAGGAGGGGGAGACTGTATACAGAGGGGGCTGGGCAATGTATATACAGGAGGGGGAGACCGTATACAGAGGGGGCTGGGCAGTGTATATACAGGAGGGGGAGACTGTATACAGAGGGGGCTGGGCAGTGTATATACAGGAGGGGGAGACTGTATACAGAGGGGGCTGGGCACTGTATATACAGGAGGGGGAGACTGTATACAGAGGGGGCTGGGCACTGTATATACAGGAGGGGGAGACCGTATACAGAGCGGCTGGGCAATGTATATACAGGAGGGGGAGACTGTATACACAGGGGGCTGGGCAGTGTATATACAGGAGGGGGAGACTGTATACACAGGGGGCTGGGCAATGTATATACAGGAGGGGGAGACTGTATACAGAGGGGGCTGGGCAGTGTATATACAGGAGGGGGAGACTGTATACAGAGGGGGCTGGGCAATGTATATACAGGAGGGGGAGACTGTATACAGAGGGGGCTGGGCAGTTTATATACAGGAGGGGGAGACCGTATACAGAGGGGGCTGGGCAGTTTATATACAGGAGGGGGAGACCGTATACAGAGGGGGCTGGGCAATGTATATACAGGAGGGGGAGACCGTATACAGAGGGGGCTGGGCAATGTATATACAGGAGGGGGAGACCGTATACAGAGGGGGCTGGGCACTGTATATACAGGAGGGGGAGACCGTATACAGAGGGGGCTGGGCAATGTATATACAGGAGGGGGAGACTGTATACAGAGGGGGCTGGGCAATGTATATACAGGAGGGGGAGACTGTATACAGAGGGGCTGGGCAATGTATATACAGGAGGGGGAGACTGTATACAGAGGGGCTGGGCAATGTATATACAGGAGGGGGAGACTGTATACAGAGGGGGCTGGGCAATGTATATACAGGAGTGGGACACACACTGTATATAGAGGATAATGGGGGGCACACACTATATGGAGGAGAGTGAGGCACACACACTGTATATGGAGGAAAGTGGGGAGGACACGCTGTATATAGAGGAGAGCGACGAGGGGGACACGCTGTATATAGAGGAGAGGGGGGGAGGGGGCATGCTGTATATAAAGGAGAATAGGGAGGGGGACACGCTGTATATAGAAGAGAGTAGGGAGGGGGACACGCTGTATATAGAGGAGAGGGGGGGGGCTGGATGCTAAATACGGAGAATGGTAGGAACTGCACCTTCTAGATGGGAGGGGGGTTAGAGGAGAAGAGAAGGGTGTATATACTAGAGAGTCAGTCTAGCGGAGATGTGTGCTGTGATTGGACAGTCGGGTTATATTTGGGGTGTGATGTCGGGGTTCCCCTGTAGCGGGGAGCTCCTCCACGGTAATAACACTACATTGGTCTCTGGAGACCCCCAGCAGGTCCGTGAGCTTCCTGCCAGCCATCCGGCCATGGATGAGATGGAACTAGAAGACCCTCCACCCTCCTACCCGCCGCTGGAGGCGGGGCCTGACGTGGGCGTCCTGGGGACCCTCCCCACCCTGTATACCCTCCTGCTCTCCCGCACCCTCCAGGTGAGAACATACCAGGATGGACCTGGACTCCGCAGTCACCCCGTGTCTAAGGGTAGGGGGGGGGGGCAAAGCTGAAAGATTAACCCCTTAAGAACTTGGTCATTAATTTTTTTTTTTCAGTTTTATTTCACGATTTTCAAATCTAAGTTGTTGCATTTTTCTGGTGGGCGGAGCCTCCTGGCGCTCATGTCTGCGGGGCGGGTTGTGTCTCTGTGTTACCATATAATGTGCTGAAAAACCTGTAGAAATATCTAAGTCGAGTGAAAGGGAACAAAAAAAAAAATACAATTTTGCCGTCTTCGAGCAAAAAACACTGCGGCAAAAATGCCGTAACTTTACTCTGCGGCGCAATACGAGGCCAAAGTTATTTAGTGTTTTGTTTTTGTTTTTTCCCCTTTTTTGGTGCGCTGCTTACATGTATTTCTGTTCTGCCGCCATAACGTTACATTGTGGTCGATGGGTTGTATGAGGACTGACGCTCACCGTGCAGGACAAGTAATGTTATTTGACACATCGCACTTTTAAGAACGCAACGGTACGAAATGTTTTGTTTTTTTAAATGTAAATGTGGGAAACGGTTTTCTTTTTTTTTTTTTAATTATCCTTTGTTTTTTATTTAAAAAAAAACAAACAAAAAAAAAATGTACACATAAGGAACTTGAACTTGCGATTGTTTGATCGCTTATACCATGTACTGCAATACTTCAGAATTGCAGCATATGGTATTTCTGCCAGCATTCTATTAGGACAGGCCTATTGTAATAAGCAGGAAGGCATGACAGCCCTGGGGGCCTTTAGAAGGTCACAGTCTGCCATGACACCCACCTAGCCATCTCATCATGGGGGGGGGGGTGGGGGGGGGTGGGAGGGTGGCATTCAGGATTCCTGGACTCAGATTGGGGCATTTAAATGCTGTTGTCAGAATTGACAGTGTAATTTAAAGGGTTAACAGCCGCGATCAGCCTGAATTATACTGCAGTGCTGTATACCGACTCGGCGCTGTCCCGTCACCACCGCTTGGGCGCTGCGTACGTATAGAATTGGGGCGCTCATTGGTGTCTATGAAGGTTCTTATTACTGGGCCACTAAAGGTGTCAGGTGGCTCCTGGGAGGTGTAAAGTCTGTCATATTCAGGAGATCTCTCCCAGCATGCAGTGCAGTCGCCTCTGTATTGGGGAAGGGGGGGGGGGGTACTTGTGCCTCTGCTATTGTCGGCCGCGGACGAGATGGAGGCACCTAGAGCTGCGCCAGTAAGGCTCGTAGCGTCACATGGCGGGCTTAGACGTAAGACGACCATATCAGTGCGACTGTCGTGGAGCCGTGACGTCGCTGTCGGAGAGAAGGCGTAACCGTCCGCACGGCGCAGCGAGCCTAACGCGGGGCTTACCTTGCGGTCTCTGATGGCGAAGTCACCTTCATCCTGCGACCAGAAGCCCAACAGGTTTAGATGCTTCTGCAGTGGTGCGGATCGCAGGTCACACGAGGACGGATGATCGCTGGAGGCGACGCGGAGATCTTCGCGTTATCTGACTAATCGCCGTCCTGCCGAAGTCTGAATTCTCCTTAACCCCTTAGTGACCGGATTTTTTTTGCTTCAAGGGCCAAGTGATTGTCATTGTCACACATCAAAAGCCAGAAGTCACTGACCGCCGTCTGCCGGCTCCTCGTATATTATAGCGGCTGCCCAGCGGGGCCCATATAATGGGGTGGTGGGCGAGTTCTAGAAATTCCGCCATTTTTTTGGGGGGGGGGGGCTTTGTTTTCACAGCGTCCCACATTCAGTAAACAGATCACGATGACCTTCTGATCGGCGCTGTTGCTGCCACACAAAGTTTATACAGATTTTTAAAAACTTTTTACTACTTTTATACAATAAAGACAATGCAGCCCGCATCGCCGCGCTCGGACCCGGAGCTTTACTCCTCCAGCAGCCGAGCTCCGTGAGGGAAGAGACGGAGATTTTATTGGTACTCTTGTGCGGTCAGATTGCTGTTAATTTGTGGTTTTAGGGAGGCGAACAGAAGAAAAATAGTAATTCTGGCGTTAGATTTTTTTAAAAATTATTTCTACGGCGGTCACCGCGCAAAAGAAGTGAAAATCTCCTCATTGTCGGGTCGTTGCTCTGCGCTGATACTTATCTGGGGGGGTTAACATTTTCTTTTTGTATTTTAACAATTTTCTCTTGTGGAAAAAAATAAATATAATTTTTATTTATTTTTTCGCAGAATTTTTTAAAACTTAAATTAAAGTTTTCTGACCTTTTTTAACCCTTTTATGACCGCGGTTCGGCCGATTCTGTTGCCTTTTCAAAATTTCTTTAGATATTTTATCCTTTTTAAAAAGAGTTTTTGTGATGGGAAAATGATGTGTTGGGGGTCACTAAGGGGTTAATACCCAGAAGACCCCCCCTGACTCCCCCCAGTGTTACTGAACATACGGACATTGGAGAGATTGAAGTTGAAGCGACTCCAGCAAAAGTGACCTTCGGCCGGCGGCTGCTGCGTCAGCGTTACATGGTCTATTGACAGATATACGAAGGGTTTAAAGTGTGGAGATGAATGTGTGATCGCTGGGACCCTCAGTGGAACCGAGATGGTGCCCCCCAAATGCCCAGTGTGATTGGAGCGGCGGGCACATGCTTTACCGACCATCTCTTAATTTACTTCTGTGGGGCAGGCAGAGATTGGGGCGCTCAGTAATCTCCCTCTGTGTCTTCTCGCCATAGAAGTGAATGGAGCCGTGGTCATGCATGCACACCGCCATCGCTGCTGCATTCACACGGGGCGCTCGGGGGGCACCAGTCTTATAGGTATATGGGAGAGTGTTGTGACCTTTGCAGGGAGGGGATGAGGTGAGCTGTGACCATCACCTATAGGTTTCTGTGGTAGAGTGTTGTGGGCATGCTCTGTAATCTGTACAGGGAGGAGGTGAGCTGTGACCATCACCTATATAGTTCTATAGGAGAGTGCTCTGTGGCCTGTGCAGGGAGGGAAGGAGGTGAGCTGTGACCATCACTCATATACAGATGATCCCCCTACTTACAAACAGGTTCCGCTCCAGGAAACTTTTCATAAGTGAATTTGTTTGTATGTCCGAACAAATGCTTGTATGGAGGAGATGGTGGGTGGATCCGCTGCATACAACGTCGGGTGGGACACCCGCCTGCAACAGCTCCAATAAGCCACACCGCTCAGCGGAGTTGTTAACCCTTTAAATGCTGGTGTCAGAATTCACAGCGGCATTTAAAGCGTTAACAGCTGGAGAATTGCAGGTCGAGGACGGCTGCCTTGTAAGATGCAGGCGAGGAGCGGAGCAGCGGCTCCGGTAACGTCGCGCTTCCATTCTTGTGGTTTTGTGTTCTTACGTGATTCCTTCGCCTTCCAGCTCCTGTCTGCTCTGCCGGAGGACCTCCAGCCGGGGCCGGACTTCTACGGTGTGCAGTGGCAGCCGGTCGTCATCGCCTTCCTGGTGGGACTCTTCTCTTTCTTGATCTTCTTCTGGAGGACTTGTCTCTCGGTGAGTGCTGCGTCTTGTCCTCTGGAGCAGCGATCTCCACCCCGGGGCTGCTTATTATCAGCGTACGGCCCTAGTTGCTTCTCTCCACCCAGTCCTTCCCTAGTGCTGGAAAGCGAACTGCATGTCACAGCATGATGCCATATAATTATGTAGTCCTTTACCTTATAATGTGCCACTTCAGTGTATACGGTGCGCCGATCCTGTATATATAGATGGAAAGCAAACAATATACACTGACCGGCCCCTTTCTTAGAGCCCCCTTGACACTTCCCTGTATGGACATTCTCCCGGTGACCCTGGAGTGCGGCATAAAATCACGTGACAAGTTTTCCGTGGATCAGTTTCAGGGTGAATCCACATTAGATGGGAAAATCCAACGATCGGAGCGACTCCCAATGAGACCGGTCATCGGTGCTGGACTAGCCGGGGCCTCACTGCCAACCGCGGGGGCAGTTTATCTTGTGTAACGTGTGGAGAGTATACCGAGAATGGCGTGATGGAGGAAAACATCCAGTGAAAGGGAATCCTACTGATAAAAACAACTCATGACTGAAAGGGGTCGGAGGAGGATGTCAGGAATCGTTGTGACCAACAGGCTGCACAGTCAGCTGAATACAACGCTGGCGCTCCAACTAATGTGTCCGAACTCGCAACTCACCGTTCCTCCGCACGGATGGGCTATAACAGCAGCGACCAGTTCCAGCGCCATTGTGTCTGAGAGACAGAAAGACGAGACTCCAGCGGGCAAAAGAGCACAAAACTTGTATCACTGAACAGCGGAGAAACATCTCCTGGTCAGATGGATCCAGATTTCTGTTGCTGGGAGGTCAGAATTTGGCACAAGCAGCATGAATCGCTGACCCCTTCCTGCCAGCTGGTCAGAACATGTCAGCACCGCCATCAAATCCACAAGGAGCTTCCTGTCCGCAGGGGCCGGTATTCCTGCAGAGTGATGTCATCACCCTAGTATAATCTACGCCACAACAAAATGCTGCAGTACTGAAGGCCAAATGAGTCCAACACTACTAGATGGGGTCTAATAAAGGGGCCGTTAACTGCAGATTTGGGATTCTTTAAAAGTATGGTCCCCCCCCCCCCTCAGTTATGGGAGTTACGGGGAGAGCGAGGTGCTGCCACCTGTCCATTCCTTTCAGTAGGGAACGTGCCTGTTTCATGTCTGCTTATGGGGGTGACAGGAGCCGTCCCCCCTGATAGGCGCTGGTCCAGCAGCTATGGCATGTCTCCCCCTGTAACCTTATGTCAGCCGGCCGGCTTATTGGCTGCGCTCTGCAGTTCGTGGCATTAAGCTGGAGGCTTTTCTTAGCAATCAGCTAATCCCGTTTCCCTGAGTGTTCCCTTTCACTGCCGGCGGCCGCCTCTCGCTCCTGACCTCTGAATGCTGTTGTTGTGCGGGGGGTTCGTCGCAGTAACGCCTGTCATCTGTTCTCTTACAGGTGAAGAGCAGAATGTACCAAGGTAAGCGCCTCTCCCCTCCTCCGTGGGTTTCCTTGTGACCTCCAGTAGCTCAGTCTTACAAGGCTGCATCAGATCCCGACCTCATGACCAGAGGCGTAACTTGAAGCTCCCGGGCCCCGATGCAAAACCTGTAACGGGGCCCCAAACTGTAATGCTTTATTCATAGTACTGGGCTTCCTATATGGAGAAGAGAGGCCTTATGGGCCCCCTAAGGCTCCTGGGCCCGGGTGCAACCGCATCCCCTGCATACCCTATAGTTAGGCCCCCGCTTTTTTTTCCCTCTGGGTCAGTATGATTATTGTAATACCAAACTTAGAAATATGCAGATTTACGAAATTTTAGAAGGTGTTTATTTTCTAAAAGTAGTGAAAAAAAAATACTCTCTTTTGTTTTCATCTTCTGATCCCAAAACTTTTATTTTTCGACGATTGCACCGTGTGAGGGCGCGGTTTTTTTTCGGGGTAAGCGGTATTTTCTATTTGTGCCTCTTTTTGGTTACGTACAACTTTATAGTCACGTTTTGGTAATTTTTTGTGGAAACTCTGTGACCAAAAGTGACTGAAATCTGACTTTGTGTATTTTTGCCCGTCATGGTGTTCACTGAGTGGGATAAAGAATACCTTATATTAATAGTTCAGACTTTCATCAACCCGGTGAGACCAATAATGCTTGGCTTATTTATTACCTTTAATGGGAAAAGGTCTTGTTTTTTTTTTTTTTTTGCCTTTAAACGCAGCTGGCTCCATTTTCAGCTATTGTTCGCAGATGTCAGCTACTTTATAAAGCCGTCAACCGCCCAATACAGTGCGGGCTCCGTACCCCTCTTTTTCTCCTGTTACGTATAATTACGTCATAATCATTAAAAAGTATCAGCGCGCTTTTTGAAAACTTCTGAGATGTCGGAGCGACTTGGCAAAGTCTTTGATCTGTGGGGTCCGGGTGCTGAGACCCCCGCAGATCGCTGTGATGCAGCACTCGCCTGAGCACTGGGCCCTTTCAGCTGTCTTCATTGCTTGCCGGCTTCTCTTGGCAGCTGAAGACTGATGCATAGACTTCTATAGACATCTTTGTGTTCGCCTTCAGTTGCTGAGACGAGCCGATAGGCAGCCGAAGGGGCTCAGGGTCCGGTTGAGCGCTGCAGCCCCTTCTTTCGGCGATCAGCAGGGTCTCAGCACCCGGCCCCCCACAGATCATGTTGCTCTGACATTACAAAAATTTAGAAAAAGTGCAACTACTTTTTAACCCCTTGCCAACCGATGTGCCCTTCTCAGCCATTTACCTCTGTGATCCGGTACATCTGCAAATCGTTTACATTAAAACTATTGGGCTGTTTTGTGTAAACGGCTCCTATGGCGACCCATGCGTCTCTATGGTTACAGAGTCCAATCAAACCCTCTCTGTGTTACTTCACAGTTGGGAGTAGAAGAAGCAGAGCTTTGTATTCTATAACCGTGGAGGCACAGAGGGCTGCATAGGAGCCGGAGACACAAACGTGCTAGAAAATGAGTAAAAGATGAGAAAAATGAAAGCGTTTTTCAGGCCTCCTGACCTCTGGACAGGTCCTCAATACCAGATCTGCAGGGGCCCAATGCACCCACTGACCACCTGTTCTTCCAAGCTGTAGTGGACAAGCCTAGCTGATAAGCGGGATATCAATCACTTGCCGATCTGATATGGATGACGGGTCATCAATTAAAGAAGAAAAAAACCCTGCCCCCCCCCCCTTCACTTCTCTTCCCCTAAATGTAAGGCTTGGCTCACGTGGGCGGACCAGATTCCGCATGCGGGAGGCCCACAGCAGATTCCGTCTGTGAGCCCGGCAGACGGCCCGGGGCACCTTATTTCCCTGTACTGCTTATAACTGTGAGGCTCGCCATTGGTCATGCGCAATACACTGTTTTTTTCTTAATATTTGTATTTTCGAACTGTCGCTAAGCGATGGCGCGAGTACCCGCAGTCCACCCGCACTGTTAATGGTGTACGGGCTGCGGGTCAGACAGTCTCCATTGACTTCATTAGGGACCGTGACGGCAGAATAGAGCACGCTGTGTTTTGTCCTCTGCTTGCAGAATACGCAAATCGTATCTGAGTGTGAGTGAGAGAATGAACGTGCCTGCTTCTCAATGCCTGCATTTTGCCGCGGACGCCGGTCACAGATTCCACAATTGGAGTGTGAGCCCGGCCGAAGGCTCCTTTTACACGGAGTGATAAATCGGTTGCAGTTGCGTTCGCATATCATTCAGCTGTTTACATGTAACGACGTGCGGACAACTATTTTCATGCTTGCATAAAACAAACAAGTAACTAGATGAACGGCTGCCTGTCCCCACGGCTCGAGCGCTTCGAGTTTTTTTTTTTTCATGCCTCAACCACGAACAATAAGTAAACAAATTATCGCTCGCCGTTCAGTCGCTGGCAGCATTTACTGCTGAGACTCGTACCGTCCAATGATAATCTAAACCATATCGTTCCGTGTAAAAGGGCCCTAAGTTTGGAAAGTGGTCGATTCATATCTTTTCATTGCTAGCACTAGGGGATGGAGCGGCGGCAGGTGGAGGGGGGGGGGGGGGGGGGGTATTGCTGACATTCAGACCGCTAATCGGCTGGAGGGGACATAACCCGGAGCACCACTACTTATAACGTGATTTGTCCATCCAGTTGCTCCTTCAGTCACAGATCGGCTCCCAAGTGGCTAAAACCTAGCAGTTCTATTGGGAAACTGCTTATCTAGCAATTCCCCCAGTATAGTGATGTTCCATAAACGTCTCCCCCCAAGCAGTAAGAGTGATCCCTGCCCTTGCAGCCCTGTGAGTCCCTCTCCACAATATACAATGTTAACCCCTTCAGTACCAAGCGCGGTGACTATACGTTGGATAGTCCCTGGCTTTAATCCCAGTCGATAGTAGAATTCCCTTCTGCCGTATCGCCTCTCGTATGACCGGATGCAGCAATGTGTTTACGTTGTCTTCCAGTCAATGAGAAGCAGCTCGCTGAGAAGATCGCGGCGCTGATGAAAGAGAAGAGCGAAGCTTTGGAAAAAATATCGGAGCTGGAAAAAAAGGTAAACCGATCAGATTGTACGATGGGATGTGCGAAGCTCATGATATACGCCGCCGTCTATTACAGCTTTATGTGGTTGTTCTTCAGGTAAAAGAGGCCAAGGAGTCTGAAGGTACGACCCAGCAGAAGAGCACGCACCTGCAGGAGGAGGCCGGCGCCCTGAAGGTAACCGCCGCTCTGTAGATATTTACTATGGCGAGACTTCACCCTGGGCTCAAAGTTTTTAAAGTCAATGTCCGTGATCTCGAAGGGAAGGTGTCATCAGACATTTTGTGTTAAACATATTTTTAGAGAATTTTATTTATTTATTTTTTAATCGCGCATAATCTATATTTACCAAAATAAAATCCTGCAGTTTTCCCACCGACCACAGAGCCTAAGGCTCATGCCCATGGACGGCGGAAATCTGCGGCAGAATCACGCATGTGAGCAGTGACAGGCAGAAAAGCTATAAGGTTCAATGGAACCTAATAGCTGTGTTATTCCGCTGTGAATTCCTGCCATGGGGAACGCAGCAGAAATCCGTCCGTGGGCAGTGGCCCTAATAGGCTGATGCTTTTTGATCTGGAGAGAAAACTTTGCAGCAATCGTCTTAACTAACATGACAGTCAGGATTTCACTGAGAGGGGGCACCTATATGTAGAGAAAACAGATTCCACCAGTCACAAGAGGTGATCTGCTGGGAGTACCTCCTCCCCCTCCCTGCACAATGACCCCTGCAGGTCCTCAGAGCATACCCCATACAAGTCAATGTCCCCTCCTGTCCACTGTGTAAATAGCCACTGCTGTCACTTCAATCAGCTGATTGGCGGGGATTCCGAGTGACGGACCTCAGCCCATCTACTATTGATGACCTATTCTACGGACGGATCATCAATTGTTTGGTGTCAGAGATCCCTCTTAAGTCTGTCTGGGGTTTCCTTATGGCCCTTTTATACGGGCCGACAGCTGCTTAAACGACTACACGAGCGCTGATGTCACCGCTAAGGTCACCAGCGCTCTTGTAGAGTGTTTAAACCAAAAGACATCACTGGCTTCTCGCTCAGCGTTTCATCTTGTATGTGGGGAGCGTTTACACGCAACGAGAAGCCAACAATTCAGCAACAGTTTATCCACTGACTGAAAGCCAGCGATGAAAACTGCGAATGAAAAGTGAGCTGAACGATTATTGAACAGATTTGTTTCTTTGAACGACGTTTGAGCGATAACCGTTACGTGTAAACGGGCCATTACTTGATGACTTTCCGGCTGTGTTAACGTTTTTCGTACGGACATTACTGGTGAGTTGGCGGCAGTTTAATCGCAAGAATGCGAGACAGTGTAAAAGGTTCTGCTTCTTTCTTAAACAGGCGACTATTAAGGAGCTGAAGAGCAACAACAAGCAGATAGATGTCAAAATGAGGAACTTGCGTCAAGAGTTGGAGTCTCAGAAGGAACAGAACAAGAGGAAGCAGGAAATGGTGAGTGCGGCGCTTCTACAAAGGCTCATTAACATGCACAGAGCCGTACATTGGTCACCCTCTAAGTGATATATTGAGCACCTCTTGGTATGATTGGTCACATGACTGTATCCTCTGTACCTTTATAATGAAACTGCTATGGTCACATGATGTCTCTCAGCCAATCTTCGGGCTTATTCAGACGAGCGTATCAAGCATTGGTCTATGAAGAATGGACCGATTTCATTCTGCACAGACGTCGGTGTTTCATCAGTTTGTGGTGGTTGTGCATCTTTTTAACATCCTTGTCGTCTTTGTGTGAAGGGCGCCCAGTTTTTTTCTCTAGCATTGCTTACTAGAGATGAGCGGGCGTATTCGGAAAAGCACTACTCGCTCGAGTAATTTGCTTTATCCGAGTATCGCTGTGCTCGTCCCTGAAGATTCGGGTGCCGCTGCGCAGCGGGGAGCAGGGGAGAGCGGGCGGGAGAGAGGGAGAGAAAGATCTTACCTCCGTTCCTCCCCACTCTCCCCTGCAGCTCCCCGCTCCGTGCCGGCACCCGAATCTTCAGGGACGAGCACAGCGATACTCGGATAAAGCAAATTACTCGAGTGAGTAGTGCTTTTCTGAGTACGCTCGCTCATCTCTATTGCTTACCAATGATCAGTGAAAAATCAGCATTTTTTTTTTCTTGCACACCCTTTAATTTGGATAGGTGACTATCATCCAAGAAGTCAGACTTGAAAAGGGCATGCTGCAAGTTTTTACAGTCTGTAAAGAATCCTCATTGACGAGGCACACGGACCGCACACTGACCAATTCAAGTCAGTTGTAAATACTAACACACATATCAAAAATCACACGTGTGAATAAGGCCTAAGCCCATCAGTCGCCCCATAATGCCATTGGAGGGAAGCGATAAAGTGAAAGACGCCATTCTTTGACTACCACCAGGGTCACACTGACTATTGAGTCCTGACATGTTGTGACCGTCGCACCACCAGGCCGCGATACGAATAACCGTATGGATTCGAATCCATGCAATGTAAAGGTGTTAGTATTTATCTACAAGATGAGACCAGCAAGACGGAGTCTTAAGATAATGTCAGCTGTATTTGTGGAGTTGTATGTGATGGAATAGTAAAAAAAATATATATATATATATATATATATATATATATATATATATATATATATATATATATATATATATATATATATACACTCATCATTGCTTTTTACAGATCTACGAAGGACAGAAATCTGTAGAGCAACTCAAAGAGCAGTTTGCACAGAATTCAGCAGAGCTCTCTGAGGTAAGTGCAGTTGCCAGTAAATGGAAAGCATTAGGGCTTCTGTCCATGGGTGAATTTTCATTGCGCTCCCCGCGGCGTTATCCGGCCACGGGGAACGCAATGACGCTTTCCATAGCGTTGCTATGGAAAGTGCAGCCCCCCCTGTCCACGAGCGGAGAATCATAGCAATTCTCCGCTCGTGGCCGGCAAAACGCAGCATGCTGCGAATTGCCGCAATTCTCCCCAGTGAGCCTATCTGTCAGATAGGCTCACTGCGGAGATCAGTCAGCTGGCTCCTGCTCCCGGGCGGGATTTCTCAACGCCCGTGGACAGGCAGCCTTAGTTAAGGGCTTTTCTGGGAGTTTAACAAATTAAGCTATAACTGCAGGAAATGTTATAAAATAACCCTTACTCGCCTGTTACATTCCCCACCCCCACACTACCCCCAACACACACACATTTCTCGGCTCATGTGAATAGAAAATGAAACGCACGCTGATTGGCGATTGAAACACTGGCACTAGAATTTGCCCCTTGTAAAAGGACCATTAGTCTGGATATGCATGACCTGGTCGTCCCCTGCTTTGAATGCTGTATGTCATATAACGTGTTTGTGCCATCCATTGTCATAAGGCTGGCTATTTGCCAAGTCTCAGGCGCTGCACCCACAGCAATCCACATAGGCACACAGTGACTCATGTTAAAAGGGTTGTCTATGATGAGATAACGGACGGTTTCTCAGCAGCTCCCACCTGAATTTTGTCTAATATCTTTATTTTTTTGTTTCAGCTGCAAATTGCTTTAAATGAGGCAAAAATGAAAGAGCATAAAGTTCGCAACGATTTCCGTATTTTGCATGAGGAGAACGCCCAGCTGAAGGACAGGAAGGAGCAGGTACTTCGGGGATGTCTCATTCATTGCTGTACTTGATGATCTCCGTCACTCCCATAGACCGTGAGTGGAGCAGTAGCGCGCTTGTGTGAGCAGCTCTCCATTCATTGTCCTATGGTCCGGGAAATCTGGATTAGTGGAGGTTTAAGCGATCAGTTATCACTTATCCCGTGGATAGGTGATGAATGTTCGGGGGCCAATCCCTTTAAAGGAGGGGAAGCTCATTTAATGATATGACGCTGTTAAAGGACACAAACTTGACAGATTACGAAAAGTCTACCAATCAACTGCTGAAGTAGTAAACATTACAGGGAATGTCTCACTATAGGTTTTACCTGCCATGCAGACGCCCCAGCCACAGCTCAGTCCGGAAGTGAATGTCGGCGGATGGCCATCGCTCTATTCAGTTCACTGGGACCGCCAATGATGGCTGAGTTTGACTGTCTCCAGCAGTCCCATTGTAGTGAATGGAGTAGTGGTACGTGTGCACGTGGCCTTCCGCTGCCATACACTTTAGGACTAAGCTTGGGTTTCTGCATGGCAGGTAAAACCTGTTGTGAGACCTCCCTTTTAATGTTTACTATTTTAGCAGTGGATTGGTAGAATTTTTTGCAATCTACAGTGTTCCGATTGCCAACTTGGCATGCAGTTTAGTGCTGCAGCCGTCCTCTACCAGTGCCGCCACCTCTAGACATGAGCATGATTGTCTCCTTTCAATGCATTTTATGAGGCATCATTTCCTCAAGCGACTTGTTGGAATTACCAAAGAGAAGACAATCTCAGATCTCGTGTAGAAGCACGGGCCCCTAGGAGAAATACAAATCACACCAGCCTGTTGCTGTATCAAGTGATTTCTAATGTATTCAAAGTTGCATGTGGATTATATACCATAAATGACATCACAGGAAAAGTACATACCCCCAAAACTAATAAGAACACATGATAGGCTAGAACTAAAAGGATTAACATAAGTTCACACCTTTTAAGGTGTAACTATAACATACAAAGAAACCCTTATTATTTCATTGAGAAGGAATGTAAGGGAGAAGGTCTGGAGGACTATTGTTATCTCTGTGCTATACACTCACTGGTATATAGAAATGGATACACTTAACCTCTTCACTACTTATACTAGTGGGATACTAAATCTTTCTAGTCTACAATCTCATAGCAAAAACAATTAACTGATGCATTCATCTACAAATTTCTTAACACGACTCTTCTTATATTTTTGTGTTTTAGCTTCTGAAGGAAGCGGACGGATGGAGCGAGCGGCAGCGGGAGCTCGACGAGCAGATCCAGCTCCAGCAAAAATCGCACAAAGACCTGGAGGAAGCGCTGGCCTACAAAGAAAATGAGATTGAGGTAAAATGTTTTCTACTTCTCTCCATCTTGTTACATAGGACAATCCACAGTGCTTGTACTCCCACGGCTTTATCTCTCCTCTCCACGTTTCCGTGGCCGTCCTCCTGCACACAATATTCTGTGGTCAATTTAGATCAAATTTACCTTTTACCAAAGTGCATGTTTGAGAGAGGGAAAGCCAACTGCAAGTGGCTCTGTTCTTTGTATGGCACATTCATGTATACACCCCATGTTATTGCCACGTGTACATATGCTTTAGCTCTATTACAACCAAGTGCCGTACATGTATGAGGCTTGGTCCTGGGCTTTAAACCCACGCAGTTAAACCTTCTCCATGGTTTAAAGGTCCAGCATTATAGCAGGAGCAGGTTGGGATTTGACCACTGGAGATGGCCCAGGACCCTGAAGAGATGACAGATGTGGTTTTTAAATGCTTCCGATGTTTCTCTTTCCCAGCATGCATAGCACTCCTTGAGCTCTATGTAGTGAATCGGGGCAGCAGCAGCACTGTTGGACCTGGTGATCACCTGATTGCTGGATGACCCCAGCATAGTAGATTTCTTAGCTAATCGGCTCTGCCAGTGACGGTCACCATAGGGGTTGTTTTCACCACTGTTTGCTGGGTCTGCTGTCAGTGCGACAGAGCTGGAAGCAGATGGCCCCGCTCACACTGCTGCAGCCCGGGTTTGTATTGCAGGCGCAGTTCCCATTCAATTCAACGCAATATTAACCCGGTCCGCTGCACTACGGACAGAACTCATCTGCATCTGGCTCTGTCTACACTGAACAGGCCAGCGAACAGCTGATGGGCGGGGATCCCGAGCGCCAAACCCTGCCAATCATTATATCAGATAATAGCTCGTCGGTAGTAAAGGACTTAAGGGGTTTAAAGACTATTGTCTTCATGAGCGACTCTCTACAGCGTTATCTCACCTCATGTTCTTAGGTCCTGACTAACTGCATCATGCAACTGAAGCAGCTGGAGGAGGATTCTAGTGCCGGAGACGATGGCAGCTGGCAGCCGGCAGAGAATGGAGAAGTACCAGGTGATTGATGGCAGACATGGACATTAGTGCGCTGCTGTAGATGTTCCTTATTTGTTCTTCTGTCCGCCATAAGCTCAGTGTTCCCTTTTATTTCCAGAGAAACGCAAGGATAAGATGAAGAAGCAAATCACGCAAATGATGGATGTTTCCAGGGTAAGTGGCCTTTACACATTCATCTCTCTGGTTTTCTTCAGTGTATGTTGGTGATGACTGCAAACTAGTCAACCAATTAATTTATGTCTTGTTCTTTTACTAAAAAGGAGGGAGGGATATGGTATGGGGAATGAGGCAAGGGAGACTTATGGTATGAAGGTGGGGGAGTTGGTATAGGAAGGTGCATGGGAGGAAGGAATATTGGGGATTAAAAGGGAAATTGTAGGGAGGAATGTAGTATGAGAAGGATTCTGGGAGAGAGGTATATGGTATAGAAGGATGTGGTGCAGAGGGATGAGGGTGGGAGGATAAGATACGGGAGGGATATGGTATGAGGAGGGATGGCAAGAAGGATGTTGTGCAGAGGGATGAGGGCAGGAGGGACTTGTACGGAGGGATGAGGGCTGGAGGGACTTGTACGGAGGGATGAGGGCAAGAGGGACTTGTACGGAGGGATGAGGGCAAGAGGGACTTGTACGGAGGGATGAGGGCAGGAGGGACTTGTACGGAGGGATGAGGGCAGGAGGGACTTGTACGGAGGGATGAGGGCAGGAGGGACTTGTACGGAGGGATGAGGGCAGGAGGGATGAGGGCAGGAGGGACTTGTACGGAGGGATGAGGGCAGGAGGGACTTGTACGGAGGGATGAGGGCAGGAGGGACTTGTACGGAGGGATGAGGGCAGGAGGGACTTGTACGGAGGGATGAGGGCAGGAGGGACTTGTACGGAGGGATGAGGGCAGGAGGGACTTGTACGGAGGGATGAGGGCAGGAGGGACGTGTACGGAGGGATGAGGGCAGGAGGGACGTGTACGGAGGGATGAGGGCAGGAGGGACGTGTACGGAGGGATGAGGGCAGGAGGGACGTGTACGGAGGGATGAGGGCAGGAGGGACGTGTACGGAGGGATGAGGGCAGGAGGGACGTGTACGGAGGGATGAGGGCAGGAGGGACGTGTACGGAGGGATGAGGGCAGGAGGGACGTGTACGGAGGGATGAGGGCAGGAGGGACGTGTACGGAGGGATGAGGGCAGGAGGGACGTGTACGGAGGGATGAGGGCAGGAGGGACGTGTACGGAGGGATGAGGGCAGGAGGGACGTGTACGGAGGGAGGAGGGCAGGAGGGACGTGTACGGAGGGAGGAGGGCAGGAGGGACGTGTACGGAGGGAGGAGGGCAGGAGGGACGTGTACGGAGGGAGGAGGGCAGGAGGGACGTGTACGGAGGGAGGAGGGCAGGAGGGACGTGTACGGAGGGAGGAGGGCAGGAGGGACGTGTACGGAGGGAGGAGGGCAGGAGGGACGTGTACGGAGGGAGGAGGGCAGGAGGGACGTGTACGGAGGGAGGAGGGCAGGAGGGACGTGTACGGAGGGAGGAGGGCAGGAGGGACGTGTACGGAGGGAGGAGGGCAGGAGGGACGTGTACGGAGGGAGGAGGGCAGGAGGGACGTGTACGGAGGGAGGAGGGCAGGAGGGACGTGTACGGAGGGAGGAGGGCAGGAGGGACGTGTACGGAGGGAGGAGGGCAGGAGGGACGTGTACGGAGGGAGGAGGGCAGGAGGGACGTGTACGGAGGGAGGAGGGCAGGAGGGACGTGTACGGAGGGAGGAGGGCAGGAGGGACGTGTACGGAGGGAGGAGGGCAGGAGGGACTTGTACGGAGGGAGGAGGGCAGGAGGGACTTGTACGGAGGGAGGAGGGCAGGAGGGACTTGTACGGAGGGAGGAGGGCAGGAGGGACTTGTACGGAGGGAGGAGGGCAGGAGGGACTTGTACGGAGGGAGGAGGGCAGGAGTATATATTGGAGGGAGGGATATAGACGGGTGAGAGAGATGGTAGGGAGGAATATGGTATGGGAAGGAGGGTTGAGGACAGGCGGGATATGATATAGTATGGGAGCAGTATGGCATGGGGCGGCAGGAAGGATATAGGAAGGATATAGGATGGATCAGTTCAGTTCGGCAGCACGAGGCATGTCTTATGGATGGATGAGTTTGGTTTTTTTCCATGTTAATTTGTTTTGCATATTCCAAATTCTTCGAAGATATTTCATATAACAAGTTGTGAATTTCTCAGCTGACTATTTTTGTTTCTCTTGAATTTCTCTATTAGGTCAAAACAACGTTATCAATAATCGAGGAGGAGAAAGATTTGTATCAGCGAAAACTGACCGATGAGATCTCCGCGCGGCACGATCTGGAAGGTGAGATGGGAATATAGAGACATCCTAATGGAGAACTTAGAAGTGTAGAATCCATGCACATCTTCTAGGTAATCCTTCACCCCTTGTAAAGTCTGGGAACGCCTGTTCTGTGGACCCTCGGACGCTCCTGAATCTCTTCTTGACTGCATAACGTAAAATCCTATATACGTCACAGAGTTGTGGATGGGTATGGAGTGGGCACAGGAACCCACAGCTTACCTGGTGGGTGCCAGCGGTGTTCAACAGCTGACACTAACAGCTTAACCACTTATATGACATGGCATCTAAATGTATTAAGTGGGAGTCCCACACAACAATACAAGTTTTAAACAATTTTTAAAAATATTAAAAAATAAAAAGAACAAAGTTCAGCCACAGCCTTTAAAAAATAAAAATATAAACCGTAAAAAACCCCAAAATGGGTATTTCTATGTTCATAAAGGTTTGCTGTGATGGAGTAGAAGAACAGGAAGCAGAATGGTGATGTGAAAAGAGCCTTAGTAATTAATTCTCTGACTTCACTTTGCTTTTGGAGCACAGAGGGGCGGTGCGTTTTTGGAAAACTGCTAAAGGGTTCCCTAATGATAAGCGAGATGCATTTCTGAAGCGGACTGTCCTGTGTGGCGCCCCTTACTGTGCAGAAAGGAAATTGCTTTCTCATCGTTGCCTCCTTTTATATTTTAGTCGTCCTTTCATCTACAAGTGAAGTTTTCCCTGGGTGAGGACTGCAGGGGTTTTCTAGAAAGAATACTATACGGAGCGTCTTTTTTTTTTGCCGTTTCAAAGGGAGGGCAGATGACCCCCACTGATGCCGATTACAGCTTTCTTCAGTCTGTTGACATTTTTGACTTCTTTTTCTTAATCAGAGCAAATCAAGCAGCTGCAGCACGATACCGGCTCCCTGCAGTCGGACAAGACGCGGACGGACAACGAGTGCAAAACCCTGCGCCAGAAAGTGGAGATTCTCACGGAGCTCTACCAGCAGAAGGAGATGGCGCTCCAGAAGTGAGTTCTGTTTATAGCTCTACCTACAAGTGTTACTACCGCTAACAGAATTCTTGTTTTATTTTATTGGAATTTTAGGATCGTCCGCGTTTTTACAGCTTTGGATAGATGTGAGGGATTGTTTTATCTCCCATGCAAAAATAAAAACATTCCATTGGTCCCCTGTTTTTTTTTTTTTTTTTGGTCTTGGGTAAATTGGGTAAAGGTACTTTAACAAGGCTCCGTTTGAGCCGTACTGTGAGCACCAATCCGTGAGATCGTCATTCTTTTTTAAAAGGCCTTTACGCGGGTTGGACTCTCATGGATCATTAAAGGGGGTTATGTAGAAACCGCTGGTTTAGGGACCGCCATGTTAGGGACATAAACATCATAGAGCAGGATTCTTCTCAGTAAGAGCGACTCCCGTTCTGGAAAACCTTCTGCCCTCCTGGTATTATAGGACAGCCATTCATCTGAATCACTGTCATGTAATGTATTTCCCTTGCAGCAGGCCGTGGTTTTCTTTGCAAAGTCAGTTGACTGCCGAGAGTGTAAAGAATAGAATAAGGAATGATTAGCTGTTCGCCTTTGGTCTCACATTCTGGGAGGGATCGTGCATCTTGGAACAACACCCTTAGGTGACAACATCGCCTAGCAATACACCATCCCTTTAGTAGATATGAACACCCCTGTACATGTCTTCTCTGGAAGCCTGAGACCCATTACTAATTGTCTTATTCCCTTCCAGAAAACTGACTCAGGAAGAGTACGAGAGGCAAGAAAAGGAGCAGAAGTTGTCTGCAGCAGACGAGAAAGCCATCCTGGCCAGCGAAGAAGTAAAGATATACAAGTATGTTCTTCCCATTTCATTGCTTCTAGAGTGCTGATTATGCCCGTTAGCGCATGTTGCCACATATGCGGCCCAGAAAATCCCCAGTTGTTCATCGTAGTAATCAGAGAATTTAATTCACCTGAAAGCTACACTTAGTTTAGTCATTAGGATCCATGCCCTTTTTATAATAATCCTGCTTCAATGCTTTAAACAGGCAGCGCATCCAAGAGATGGAAGAGGAACTGCAAAAAACGGAGAGATCCTTTAAGAATCAGGTAATGTAGACTATACGGGGCATTTAATGTATGTTTATATAGCGCCAACATATTCCGCAGAACTTTAGAATTGGGGAAGTGACAAGTAAAATGACAAATGCAAATGATCACACAATATGACAGAAGGAGAGAAGGTCCTGCCCGGAGAGCTGACACTCTACAGGAGAGAGAGGGCCCTGCCCGTAAGAGCTGCCACTCTGCAGGAGAGAGAGGGCCCTGCCCGTAAGAGCTGCCACTCTGCAGGAGAGAGAGGGGCCTGCCCGTAAGAGCTGCCACTCTGCAGGAGAGAGAGGGCCCTGCCCGTAAGAGCTGCCACTCTGCAGGAGAGAGAGGGCCCTGCCCGTAAGAGCTGCCACTCTGCAGGAGAGAGAGAGGGGGCCCTGCCCATAAAAGCTGATACTGTACAGAAGAGCGAGAGGGGGCCCCGCCCGTAAGAGCCGACACTCTACAGGAGAGCGAGAGGGGGCCCCGCCCGTAAGAGCCGACACTCTACAGGAGAGCGAGAGGGGGCCCCGCCCGTAAGAGCCGACACTCTACAGGAGAGCGAGAGGGGGCCCCGCCCGTAAGAGCCGACACTCTACAGGAGAGCGAGAGGGGGCCCCGCCCGTAAGAGCTGACACTCTACAGGAGAGCGAGAGGGGGCCCCGCCCGTAAGAGCCGACACTCTACAGGAGAGCGAGAGGGGGCCCCGCCCGTAAGAGCCAACACTCTACAGGAGAGCGAGAGGGGGCCCCGCCCGTAAGCTGACACTGTACAGGCGAGCGAGAGGGGGCCCCGCCCGTAAGAGCTGACACTGTAAAGGAGAGCGAGAGGGGGCCCTGCCCATAAGAGCTGACACTCTACAGGAGAGCGAGAGGGGGCCCCGCCCGTCAGAGCTGACACTCTACAGGAAAGCGAGAGGGGGCCCCGCCCGTAAGAGCTGACACTCTACAGGAGAGCGAGAGGGGTCCCCACCCGTAAGAGCTGACACTGTACAGGAGAGCGAGAGGGGGCCCCGCCCGTCAGAGCTGACACTCTACAGGAAAGCGAGAGGGGGCCCCGCCCGTCAGAGCTGACACTCTACAGGAGAGCGAGAGGGGGCCCCGCCCGTAAGCTGACACTGTACAGGCGAGCGAGAGGGGGCCCCGCCCGTAAGAGCTGACACTGTAAAGGAGAGCGAGAGGGGGCCCTGCCCATAAGAGCTGACACTCTACAGGAGAGCGAGAGGGGGCCCCGCCCGTCAGAGCTGACACTCTACAGGAAAGCGAGAGGGGGCCCCGCCCGTAAGAGCTGACACTCTACAGGAGAGCGAGAGGGGTCCCCACCCGTAAGAGCTGACACTGTACAGGAGAGCGAGAGGGGGCCCCGCCCGTCAGAGCTGACACTCTACAGGAAAGCGAGAGGGGGCCCCGCCCGTCAGAGCTGACACTCTACAGGAAAGCGAGAGGGGGCCCCGCCCGTCAGAGCTGACACTCTACAGGAAAGCGAGAGGGGGCCCCGCCCGTCAGAGCTGACACTCTACAGGAAAGCGAGAGGGGGCCCCGCCCGTCAGAGCTGACACTCTACAGGAAAGCGAGAGGGGGCCCCGCCCGTCAGAGCTGACACTGTACAGGAAAGCGAGAGGGGGCCCCGCCCGTCAGAGCTGACACTGTACAGGAGAGCGAGAGGGGGCCCCGCCCGTCAGAGCTGACACTGTACAGGAGAGCGAGAGGGGTCCCCACCCGTAAGAGCTGACACTGTACAGGAGAGCGAGAGGGGCCCCGCCCGTCAGAGCTGACACTGTACAGGAGAGCGAGAGGGGGCCCCGCCCGTCAGAGCTGACACTGTACAGGAGAGCGAGAGGGGTCCCCGCCCGTAAGAGCTGACACTGTACAGGAGAGCGAGAGGGGTCCCCGCCCGTCAGAGCTGACACTGTACAGGAGAGCGAGAGGGGTCCCCGCCCGTCAGAGCTGACACTGTACAGGAGAGCGAGAGGGGTCCCCGCCCGTCAGAGCTGACACTCTACAGGAGAGCGAGAGGGGTCCCCGCCCGTAAGAGCTGACACTGTACAGGAGAGCGAGAGGGGGCCCCGCCCGTAAGAGCTGACACTCTACAGGAGAGCGAGAGGGGGCCCCGCCCGTAAGAGCTGACACTCTACAGGAGAGCGAGAGGGGGCCCCGCCCGTAAGAGCTGACACTCTACAGGAGAGCGAGAGGGGGCCCCGCCCGTAAGAGCTGACACTGTACAGGAGAACGAGAGGGGTCCCCACCCGTAAGAGCTGACACTCTACAGGAGAGCGAGAGGGGGCCCCGCCCGTCAGAGCTGACAGTCTACAGGAGAGCGAGAGGGGGCCCCGCCCGTAAGTGATTATATCCTGACCCTTGACATCATAGGACAGTCATCATATGGAAGGTTGTTCTTTTCTTGCACACCTGCTGATATATATATACTTTTTTACTCTTTCAATTTTAAGATTGCAAGTCATGAAAAGAAGGCGCATGAGAACTGGGTGAGTGGGGGACAGACCAGTGTCCTGAATATATGTATATCTCAAACTTTATACACTGACTGGCCTCTTTATTAGAACCCTGGCCCTCTCACAATTTGTGACCCCGGAGGGCAGTAAAAAGTCACATGACAAGTTTTCCGTGGATCAGTTTCAGTGTGAATCCACATTAGATGGGAAAATCCAGTGATCGGAGCGACTTCCAACTACTGGAGAGTATACAGACAATGATGTGATTGGGGAAAAAAACATGTAGTGAACTGGGGATCCTCTGGACAGAAATAGCTCTTTACCAAAAGGGGTCAGCGGAGGATGTCAGGGCTTGCCATTCCTTAGTATGGATGGGCTCGAACACCGGATGACCAATTTCAGCATCATTGTGTGTAAAAGAAATAAAGACGAGACTCCAGCGGGCAAAAGGGCGCAAAAAGTTGTATCACTGAGCAGCAGAAAAACATCTCATGGTCAGATGGGTCCAGTTTTCTGCTGGTGCTGATGGGAGGTCAGAATTTGCGCAAGAAGCATGAATTGATGACCCCTTCATGACCACCAGCTGACAGGAAGTGATGGTGTGGGAAATGTATTTCCTGCTGCCTGTGATACATGTCGATGGCTGCCATGATGATGGCCAAAGGAGGTCCAATGCGCTACTAGACTAATACAGCGGCCATTCAGTGTGTATATAATGTGTCCGTTCAGCTCATTGCTCCATTACAATGTGAATATTGGCTGCATTGAGCCCCGCTCCTGTATAAACACGGTCCTTAAAATCTTCATTTTCTCTTCACCAGCTCACCGCCCGGACGGCCGAAAGGACTTTGGCAGAAGAGAAACGAGAGTGTGCAAACCTAAGGCAGAAGTGAGTAGAATGACTAACCACTTGTATAAATGTGGAGTCGTCCCTGGAAGTAAATTGTGTGAATCTCTGAATTGAACTATTCTTCTACTGAAGCGCGTAATGGAGAAAAAGATGGTTTTTCTTAACTGCTTTGCTACGTGGATCAGAGGAAGTAATAGTAAGTCGGTCCATCAGTCAGGAAAGGAAACGCTCTAATCTGTATCAGATGTTCTACACTGCCAGGATGTTGGCAAACAGCGAGCCGTATCTCAGCTTCTTGAACTCCTGCATAAACTTGAGGGGAGGCAACAGTTGGATATTTGATATATCTGTAGCTTGAACAGGTCCTCAGTAGATGATTGACGGGGGTCTGCCGCTTGATCCCTGGTGCCGCTGTCACTATTGTTAAGGGAATCATTCCTATTCCAGAAGATTTCACTGATCTGCTCCAAATTGGTTATAATGAGAAGCTTCATGCATGATCATGTATTCGAGCTGACTCCTGATATCAGTCAGTCTCTAATACCCTTCTGATTTATTTTTAATATCACAATACAGATATAGTTGAAGATAACGTACCCATTACATGCACCCCCCCCAGTCCCCCAACATCTTAACAACTCATGATTGACCTAGTATGTAATGACGCTAATGATTAACATATGTTTACGCCCCAGGTGTATGTCGCTATGTGAACAGGTAATTCCTATATAGCCAAGTAGCATAGACTTATTAATATGCCTGCCTGAACCTGGGGAGACGTGTAAGGGTTTAGCTTCAACATTGTACTTGTACATAACAGGGTACAATATTGAGCCTGTTAACCATTTAACTGCCAGCTTTGTTCTATGATGTAGTAATAATATGAATGGGTTTCTTACAACACGATGGGCAGTGCAGGAAGCAGAATATGCTGACCAGAGCGCAGCAGCCCGGGTTGGCATTGCATTGAATTCAGTAGGGGCTGCACCTGCGATGCCAACTTGAACGACTGCTCCATGGTCAGCGCTTTCTGTTTCTGCGCTGTCCGTAGTGACAGCAGTGGGGATCCCAAGCGGTGGACTCGCACCAATCGCCTGTTGATGACTTGCCCTCGGGATAAGTCATCAATAGAAAAAGGTGAGAGATCCCCTTTAAATCCACAGATTTTGGCACATGCGGCTGAGTATGTAATGTGTATGGTGACGACGTCATTGTTCCCAGTGTGCTGGGCAAAAAGAGCCTTGCATGTTGGACTTCAACAGGCCTGAGTCCTTTGTTCTCACTGGAGAAAAGCTGCCGCAGACGAGTCCAGGAGCGGCTTTATTCCATCTCCCAACTGAGAAAATACGTGAAAACTCACTCAAACTGCCTGTATCTGACAAGAGGGGCGAGGGAGGGTTTGACTGACTTTAGGTTTTGAGTGAAGTATATTTCTTGTGCGTATGTTAAAAGGGTTTTTCTGGCTTCAGGTGGATAGTTCTTAAAGGGGACGTCCGTCCGGACACTTAACACTTACAAAAATAATCAATAGATTCTCAGAATGCTGTAAAATGAAGTAAGACTTGCCTTGCCGATCCCTCGCCATTCACGTTCTGATGCTTCCTGGGGTTCCCACTGGTCTCTGTACTTTTTGGTCCCTGTTCGTAAGAACATGTGACTGCTGCAGCCAATCAATGGCCACAGTGCTGACCAATCAATGGCCGCATGTCAGTGGTCACATGTTCATGTCAACATGGACCAGGACAGCTAGTAATTGGTTGCAACAACCACATGACCATGTTAACAGTGAGTAGGAAATACAGAGACCGGCAGGGGCACCCCGGAAGTGTCCGATCAGAAGTAGGAGCGTGAGTATCAGCATTAGGAACGTCTTATTTATATAAATCCCTTCTTAATCTCTGTAGAATGGAAAAGTTATAGCTATTTCTCATAGACTTTGGGTTAGTTTCCTTACTAGAGATGAGCGAACGTGCTCGTTTAGGGCAATTACTAGATCGAGCATCGCTTTTCTTCGAGTAACTGCCTAATCGGGCGAAAAGATTTGGGGGGCGCTGGGGGTTGCGGGGGGAGAGGGCTCTTCCCTGTCCCCCCCCCCCCCCTCACCTGAGAGTCAGCGTAGCGGTGTGCAGGGTTATTACTGCCTCTGAACGGAAACAAGGGTGTTATTCACTGACTGTTAGCAGAGATCTTGAAACTAATGAACAATAGAAACCCAAATAATCTGCATCTGTAAAACCGCTGATAATGATCCCTTTTAATCCACAGATGGGAAGACTTTTTCTATAATTGTATATATCTATATTCCCCATTGCAGATTAATTGAAGTAAACCAAAGAGTTGCCGCTCTCCAGAGACCGTCCATAGTGAAGCCGACGCCGGGCAGACCCGACCACCAGCCCCCACTGCGGAGAGGTACGGCCTGTTCTCTTGGTTCACTTTGGAGTTCCCGCCAGCCGCTCGGCTGAACTCGCATCGCTGTTCTGTTTTCCGTTATTCTGCTCCGTCCAAAGAGTAGAAAAACTGGAAAAACCGGATCCAGTGAAATCCCCGCTGATCTCCGTGTAATTTATCTTGTTTGCCTTCCTTTCTGTTGGGTTTCGTTTTTTGACAAAGAAAAGGCTGAAGTGCAGGAAACGTCCGCAGCCGAGCTCAATGGGGGATAAACAGGCGGAAACTATTCCGTGCGTCAGTTTGGCTTTCGTTTAACAGATCCATTAAATCACACGGCACACGAGGATCCATTAAAAACCGATCAGGGCAGATTACACACAACCAGATGTGTTCTGTACGTTGGTATCAGTCGGAAGCGGATCTGATGATAACAGATAAAAGAGCGCAGATGTGAATGTAGCCGTAGTGTTTAAATCTGTGCTCTCTGCATCTGTGCTCCCCCTAGTGGCAGCAGGCAGTCATAGCTTTACAACATTACAGAGAACCCCTCGTCTCTCCTGCCTCGTCTGTTTTGGACAATTAATTGCATTCCTCATAAAATAAGCATTCGGGAGCATCGTTTCTTAAGTTTCCACTGTGCAATTCCCTGAAACTATTTAGTCAGGCGAGAGCTTGAAGGGACAAATCCTACTGACAGGGAGAATGATATTACCTAGTTGTCAATTTTATTCATACATTTTCAGGAGGAATATCAGAGGAGCGGCACATTGTAGAGTTCTAAGAAAAGTTTCTCCAAAATCATTATTTTATAGGGAATACAAGGATCTTCTAAAAGTTTGTTCAATATGGCCGCCCCAATCTTCTAACTACCTAATGCACACCGTATACTGCTGTCTGATTGACCAGCGCTGATCATGTGAGCAACTCTAACCAATCGGAGAGCAGGTGTTGTGCATTGGTAGTCTAATATTACAAAAGCATTGTGTGGATTACGCAGTAAGAAGACTGCGGCGGCCATGTTGGACGACCAAAAACAGGGCTCAGTGCCTGCAGATTAGAGGGACAGCGGTACAGAAGACCAGCGACGGGTGATTTGACTCCCCTTCCAATCACTGGAGAGAAGAGTCACTTAAGACACTTATCCACAGGATAGGGAAAAAAAGGTCTGATGGCTGGGGGTCCGACCGCTGGGAACCTCGGGCAATTCCCAGAGTGGCACACTAGAATAGAGCGGCGGTGCGCATCTATGCCAATGGGACAGATGGAGATTGCCGGGTACGTCAATTTTCTGTCTTTCCCAATGAGGTCAATGTAGCTGCAGTCCATCATTCACACCGCCGCTCCATTCATATGGGGTATTCAGATATTGCATTTTCTGGATCACTTAGGGAGGAGGGGTGCCAGCAGTCAGACCCCCAGTGATCAGAGCGTTATCTCCTACCTTGTTGGTACAGGATATGTCTTTAACCCTTTCTGCCCAAGGATGTAAGTTTATGTCCTGGCTGCAAAGGGATTCCTGAGAATGGATGTACATTAAGCCCTATGCATGTTCCATTCGCAGCAAGAGCTGGCTGTGATTGACAGCCGGCCTCCTGCTGCCACAGCAGAGACTGCTGTTAACCCCCTACATACCATGATCAATGTTGATCGCAGCATGTACAGGGTTCACAAAGGAAAGGAGCTTCCTCAGCTATGTAATCGCAGAAGACTGTCAGGCCAGCCATTGCCTATGATCACTATTAATTGTGATAATACATTGCAGTACAGAAGTACTGTAGTGTATTATCATAGCAATTGTAGGTTCAAATCCCCCCCCCCCCCCCCAAAAAAAATCATTTTGTACCGGATGACTAATGCTGCAAAAATTGTTTTTAAAAAAATGGTAGAATGTATTTTTCTTCTCTCCCCGCTCTCTACAAAAACTATTACTAAAAGTCCCACAATACATTATATGTAGGCAAAGAATTGTACGAATAGAAACCGCAGATCGCCATGTGGGTGGAAAAATGTTAAAAATTATGGTTTTTGAAAAGTGGAGATGAAGATCCCCAAAAATTGTGTTCATACGGCCAAAATAGGCCACGCCACCAAAGGGTTAATGGGAAAACCCTTTAAAGGGAATATTTCAGCAAAATTATTATTTTCTTCTTTAGTTTTTTGTTAACTGTGGTGCTTTTTATTATTGGTTTATCTCTCGCACATCTTGAACCTTCCATTATAACGCACCGCAGTATGGAAGTTCTTGCGTTCAGCATTTAACTACTCAAAACTGTCTGACTCCCCTTTAATCTGCAGGTAACCTGAGCAGAGACGGCTCCTTCGGCCCTTCGCCAGTAAGTGGGGGGGCTCCTTCCCCTCCGATGATGATGGACACATCTGTGCGATCCGCATCAGTGAATCTCAACCGATCAGAAGACTTGAAAGGTTAGTTCCCCATACATACACCGCTTACTGTACAGCTTCTGGCCACACTCCGCACAATGCAAATAACCACTGTAAGTGCTGCACAGATGCTGAATCAGTAGGGCATGATGGGAGATTTCAGCTCTGAAGCCTGCAGAATTCTGAATTTAGCACTGGGGATAGAATTCAGGATCAGTACAGGATAAGGCCGGTCTCACGTGGGCGGATATCTATTGGGGAATCCACGGTCGCCGTCCACACGGAGGATCCACAGCAAATGGCCTGCATTCACTGGGATGTAAAATCTTTTTTCTGCTCACTCGCAGGAATTAATTGCTTATTCCACGAGTGAAGGAGAACTCGCAGCATGCTTTATTTTGCTGCGGAATCCGTGCGGACGGCCTCCATTACACGGCGCAGAAACAAAAAAAAATCTACTGCTCGTGACCGACGGCGAGTGTCCGCAGTACAGAAAAAGTAGGTACACTGAGTCACCCGCCGGGGTCATAGCAAGATTACGCTGCGGGAACCCACATGCAGAATCCGGATAGTTCGTGAGAGCCCGGCCTAGGTAATGTATTTATACAGTGATCACCAGCAGAATAGTGAGTGCAGCTCTGGAGTAGAATTCAGGATCAGTACAGGATAAGTAATGTAGTTACACAGTGACTCCACCAGCAGAATAGTGAGTGCAGCTCTGGAGTATAATACAGGATGTAACTCAGGATCAGTACAGGATAAGTAATGTATGTACACAGTGACTCCACCAGCAGAATAGTGAGTGCAGCTCTGGAGTATGATACAGGATGTAACTCAGGAGCAGTACAGGATAAGTAATGTATGTACACAGTGACTCCACCAGCAGAATAGTGAGTGCAGCTCTGGAGTATGATACAGGATGTAACTCGGGCTCATTCCTCATAGTAATGCATGCACACGGTGACTCATTGGTGGGCTGGATTTTTTATATGTGGTGTGTGAACTTGAACAAGAATTAGTTGTTCCTGAGTCTAAATAACCCACAGAATCCATCACAACTCTGCAGCCATTTTCTGATCTAGGGGGACATATCTGACACTTCTTGGCTTTGCACTTTGTTTTATTCTTGACTATGACTTCTGCCAGAAGCTCATTGAGTAATGATGTGGTCGTGTTCATTCTGCATCGATCTCTCTGGCAGGAAAGCAGACAACGGGGAGATATTAGCAGAGCGAACATCAGACTGAACCTCTGTCCCAAATTACCTCAATTCATGCAGTCAAGAGTTTAGTTTAGTAATGGGTCAGCCGCCCCAAACTCTCATGAAGTCACGTTCATGAAGTTAGTCATTGGGGCATCAGAAAGATGGAGCTCCGACCGCTGTAGGGACATATAAAGTAATCGCCTCACAGCTTTGGACCAAAAACTTACAGGAAGATAAAATGTCGTCACTTTAAGAATTCGGATCCCAATAAAGCCCATATAGGTGCAGAATACTGTCAGCTAATGAACTTTCCCTGCTAATGCTCTAGCGCTCTCACCTGTGCCGGACCTAGGCCTATAATAGAAAGCAGAGGTATAATGTCCTATTTCTGGTTTGTGAAGGTGGAGCTGATACTTCTGGACCCCGGCGCCCCCATGCTGAAGTTTCTGGAAGAATTTCTGCTCCTGGTAGGTTAACACTATATATGTGAGACCAAAGACAGATACCATATAATGATAGCGGGCATAAATATAATACTACATTAACAGTGACAAGTGCAATTTTGGGCCAATAAATTCGTCCCAATATCACACTTGCCATGTGCGGTTTTCACGCCAATGTGACGCGTTTTTCATTCAGAAACGCCGCACATCGCTTCTATAAAATTGCGATCTTCGGGCTCATGTTTCATACGCATCAGAGGAATGCGAGTGCTTCCCATTGATTTCAGTAGGAAACCTCACATTGCACTCGCATGAACATCGCAGGCATGCGAGTGCCATGCAATGTCTATCAAGGTCCCATTGAAAACGAGACATTCGGAGGGACTTCAAAAGGTAGAACAAGCCTCGATTTATATCCTCTCAACATCGTTGTAAGAGACGAAAATCACTCATGTGAAGAAGTCCATTAAAAAGAATTGAATTCTCTCAGCCGTGTTAAGAAGTCCTAATACTACAAGATTATAACCACTTCCAACTATGTACCAGAATATAACTATTATTATTCTTGTACATAGCAGGGCAATATTATAGTAATTATATTCTCGTACATAGGAGGGCAGTATTAAACTACTATAACAGCCCCACGTGTACAAGAATAGAACTACTATAATACTGCTCCTATGTGCAAGAATATAACTACTATAATACTGCCCCCTATGTACAAGAATATAACTACTATAATACTGCCCCCTATGTACAAGAATATAACTACTATAATACTGCTTCCTATGTACAAGAATATAACTACTATAATATTGCCCCCTGTGTACAAGAATATATCTACTATAATACTGCCTCCTATGTACAAGAATATAACTACTATAATACTGCTTCCTATGTACAAGAATATAACTACTATAATACTGCTCCCCGTGTACAAGAATATAACTACTATAAACCTCCCCCCCATGTACAAGAATATAACTACTATAATACTGCCCCCCATGTACAAGAATATAACTACTATAATACTGCCCCCTATGTACAAGAATATAACTACTATAATACTGCCTCCTATGTACAAGAATATAACTACTATAATACTGCCCCTTACGTACAAGAATATAACTACTATAATACTTCCTCCTATGTACAAGAATATAACTACTATAATACTGCCCCCTATATACAAGAATATAACTACTATAATACTGCCCCCTATATACAAGAATATAACTACTATAATACTGCTCCTATGTACTAGAATATAACTACTATAATACTACCCCCTATGTACAAGGATATAACTACTATAATACTGCCCCCTATGTACAAGGATATAACTACTATAATACTGCCCCTTATGTACAAGAATATAACTACTATAATACTGCCCCCTATGTACAAGAATATAACTACTATAATACTGTTCCATATGTACAAGAATATAACTACTATAATACTGCTCCTATGTACAAGAATATAACTACTATAATACTGCCCCCTATGTACAAGAATATAACTACTATAATACTGCCCCGTATGTGCAAGAATATAACTACTATAATACTGCTCCTATGTACAAGAATATAACTACTATAATACTGCCCCTATGTACAAGAATATAACTACTATAATACTGCCTCCTATGTACAAGAATATAACTACTATAATACTGCCTCCTATGTACAAGAATATAACTACTATAATACTGCCTCCTATGTACAAGAATATAACTACTATAATACTGCCTCCTATGTACAAGAATATAACTACTATAATACTGCCTCCTATGTACAAGAATATAACTACTATAATACTGCCTCCTATGTACAAGAATATAACTACTATAATACTGCCCCCTATGTACAAGAATATAACTACTATAATACTGCTCCATATGTACAAGAATATAACTACTATAATACTGCTCCTTATGTACAAGAATATAACTACTATAATACTGCTCCTATGTACAAGAATATAACTACTATAATACTGCTCCTATGTACAAGAATATAACTACTATAATACTGCCCCCTATGTACAAGAATATAACTACTATAATACTGCCCCCTATGTACAAGAATATAGCTACTATAATACTGCCCCTATGTACAAGAATATAACTACTATAATACTGCTCCATATGTACAAGAATATAACTACTATAATACTGCTCCTTATGTACAAGAATATAACTACTATAATACTGCCCCCTATGTACAAGAATATAACTACTATAATACTGCCCCCTATGTACAAGAATATAACTACTATAATACTGCTCCATATGTACAAGAATATAACTACTATAATACTGCTCCTTATGTACAAGAATATAACTACTATAATACTGCTCCTATGTACAAGAATATAACTACTATAATACTGCTCCTATGTACAAGAATATAACTACTATAATACTGCCCCGTATGTACAAGAATATAACTACTATAATACTGCCCCGCTATGTACAAGAATATAACTACTATAATACTGCCCCCTATGTACAAGAATATAACTACTATAATACTGCCCCGTATGTGCAAGAATATAACTACTATAATACTGCCCCGTATGTACAAGAATATAACTACTATAATACTGCCCCCTATGTACAAGAATATAACTACTATAATACTGCCCCTTATGTACAAGAATATAACTACTATAATACTGCTCCTATGTACAAGAATATAACTACTATAATACTGCCACCTCTGTACAAGAATATAACTACTATAATACTGCCACCTCTGTACAAGAATATAACTACTATAATACTGCCCCCTATGTACAAGAATATAACTACTATAATACTGCCCCCTATGTACAAGAATATAACTACTATAATACTGCTCCTATGTACAAGAATATAACTACTATAATACTGCCACCTCTGTACAAGAATATAACTACTATAATACTGCCCCCTATGTACAAGAATATAACTACTATAATACTGCCCTCTATGTACAAGAATATAACTACTATAATACTGCCCCCTATGTACAAGAATATAACTACTATAATACTGCTCCTATGTACAAGAATATAACTACTATAATACTGCCCCTATGTACAAGAATATAACTACTATAATACTGCTCCCTATGTACAAGAATATAACTACTATAATACTGCCCCCAATGTACAAGAATATAACTACTATAATACTGCTCCTATGTACAAGAATATAACTACTATAATACTGCTCCTATGTACAAGAATATAACTACTGTAATACTGCCCCCTATGTACAAGAATATAACTACTATAATACTGCTCCTATGTACAAGAATATAACTACTATAATACTGCTCCCTATGTACAAGAATATATCTACTATAATACTGCCCCCTATGTACAAGAATATATCTACTATAATACTGCCCCCTATGTACAAGAATATAACTACTATAATACTGCCCCCTATGTACAAGAATATAACTACTATAATACTGCCCCCTATGTACAAGAATATAACTACTATAATACTGCCCCCTATGTACAAGAATATAACTACTATAATACTGCCCCTATGTACAAGAATATAACTACTATAATACTGCTCCCTATGTACAAGAATATAACTACTATAATACTGCCTCCTATGCACAAGAATATAACTACTATAATACTGCCTCCTATGTACAAGTATATAACTACTATAATACTGCCCCCTACGTACAAGAATATAACTACTATATTACTGCCTCCTATGTACAAGAATATAACTACTATAATACTGCCTCCTATGTACAAGAATATAAATACTATAATACTGCCCCCTATGTACAAGAATATAACTACTATAATACTGCCCCCTATGTACAAGAATATAACTACTATAATACTGCCCCCTATGTACAGGAATATAACTACTATACTACTGCTCCTATGTACAAGAATATAACTACTATAATACTGCCCCCAATGTACAAGAATATAACTACTATAATACTACTCCTATGTACAAGAATATAACTACTGTAATACTGCCCCCTATGTACAAGTATATAACTACTATAATACTGCCCCCTATGTACAAGAATATAACTACTATAATACTGCCCCCTATGTACAAGAATATAACTACTATAATACTGCCTCCTATATACAAGAATATAACTACTATAATACTGCCCCTATGTACAAGAATATAACTACTATAATACTGCTCCTATGTACAAGAATATAACTACTGTAATACTGCCCCCTATGTACAAGTATATAACTACTATAATACTGTTCCTATGTACAAGAATATAACTACTGTAATACTGCCCCCTATGTACAAGGATATGATAAAGGATTACAGTGAGTAGCTGGATGTTTAGTACATCTGTAGTAAGTAATGACGCGTTTCCTCTTCTGCAGTGGATCTCGGTCACTCTAACGCGGTTGTAAACAGCGGTCCCAGAACGTCGTCTCCCGCTGTGGACGGATTGGTGAGTACGGGGAGACGTCTTCGCCCCCTCCCTCTGTGTGACTTATGTTCCTGTTCCTCTTTTGTGTTTGTTCTTCTGTCTAAATGAATTTCTTCTTGTAAAACTAAAAGCCCGGCCCATCTCAGGAGTCTGAGGTGCCCAGTTTGCCCGCTAGTACTGCCCCGACCGAGGAACCTGCTCCAGTGAGTATTCGGCAGCCTGCATGGGTTGGTGGTCACCTGATGCTTCTGGTGGTGAATACAGACTTCTAACCTCGCATGTGTTCCCTCTGCAGGGACTATAAGGGGCTTCTCTGCTTCAGCTTGTACACCTCTTGTCATCCTTATGGGGGGCTTTTTCAGAATATTTAACAGCATCACTTATTTTTTGGTGGCAATTTAACATTTCAACCATTTTTAATGTGTGATTTTTTTTTTTTAATTTTTTTTTTCATTTTGTGGACTGAGACTAAATCTGCACTCAGCCTCTTCATTAAAGGGGTTTTCCGGGGCATTAAAATAACTTCTGCGGTCCTAAAATGGCATAAAATTAAAAGCGCTGCAGCCTCAGTACCTGGAAGAAGCATGGGTGGTCACATGTTGTTCATTGTGCATGTGACCTCTCAACCAATCATAGGCTTCAGTGAGCTCGGAAGAATCACAGCTGAAGCCTGTGATTGGCTGAACGGCCCATGACTAACCGCTGTTTCTTCCGGGTTCCCATCGATTGGGACTGCAGTGATTTATGGGAACCTGCTGGAATAGGGGAGTATTCAATTTTTCTTTTATTTCATATTATTTTAATTGTGTAGAATTTTTATTTTTTTAATGTCCTGGAAAACCCCTTTAAATATGCTGATGAGTAATAGTAGTTCATCTCATAGCCTGAGAAGGTTAAAGACTGGAGTGACTGATGCCCAAATAGCATGAAGCTAGTAGGAGATTAATTGTTTTTTTTAAGAACTTGATTCAGTATTTTCTTATAAAAAGCTATTTAACTGCTACCCAGACTCAGAGGAATCCAGAAAGTCCTGCTGACCCCACATACTTATTGAGAACACCTGTGAGTCCCGATTATTCCCACCCAATCGTAGAGAGAGAGCCTGCGACTCCTGTCCTCGCCCGCCTCGTAGAGAGCCTGCGACTCCTGTCCTCGCCCGCCGCGTGGAGAGCCTGCGACTCCTGTCCTCGCCAGCCGCGTGGAGAGCCTGCGACTCCTGTCCTCGCCAGCCGCGTGGAGAGCCTGCGACTCCTGTCCTCGCCCGCCGCGTGGAGAGCCTGCGACTCCTGTCCTCGCCCGCCGCGTGGAGAGCCTGCGACTCCTGTCCTCGCCCGCCGCGTGGAGAGCCTGCGACTCCTGTCCTCGCCCGCCGCGTGGAGAGCCTGCGACTCCTGTCCTCGCCCGCCGCGTGGAGAGCCTGCGACTCCTGTCCTCGCCCGCCGCGTGGAGAGCCTGCGACTCCTGTCCTCGCCCGCCGCGTGGAGAGCCTGCGACTCCTGTCCTCGCCCGCCGCGTGGAGAGCCTGCGACTCCTGTCCTCGCCCGCCGCGTGGAGAGCCTGCGACTCCTGTCCTCGCCCGCCGCGTGGAGAGCCTGCGACTCCTGTCCTCGCCCGCCGCGTGGAGAGCCTGCGACTCCTGTCCTCGCCCGCCGCGTGGAGAGCCTGCGACTCCTGTCCTCGCCCGCCGCGTGGAGAGCCTGCGACTCCTGTCCTCGCCCGCCGCGTGGAGAGCCTGCGACTCCTGTCCTCGCCCGCCGCGTGGAGAGCCTGCGACTCCTGTCCTCGCCCGCCGCGTAGAGAGCCTGCGACTCCTGTCCCCCCCCCCCTCCCACCCCACCCCGCCCCGCCTCGGGGAGAGACTGCGTGCCGCCGGTGTCCTACTGGGACAGCACCCTTCTCCTATTAGCCAAAATGGCAACAAGAATATTATGCTGATTAGCCAATAGGTGCTGTTTGATGTTTTCTTCAGCCGGTCAGTCACAGCTGAGGGAAGGAGGAGCGCTCCTCGTGAGTAGCAACCCGCTGTGTTCTTTCACTGCTCCTATTAAACTGTTGACGCGGTATTTCCCATCCCGGTAACTCCGCCCCTCACAAGGCGCAGCACATTCAGCTGACAGATCCGCTAGGATTCTCTTTGTCTTCTGTCTCAGTTCTTCTCGCTCTCCATCTTCTATGTGGATGTTGTCTGGTGATGTATTGAGCTGCGAGGTTTGGGAGGTTGTAGCCGGGTGACCTGCTGCTGGGAGGAGCCTAATGTCTACCCAGAATTCATCCTTCATGAGAGCATTTCAACTGCTACCATACTTGAACTGTTCCTTGCTGCAGGCAGCTTCATCCGGCCCTGGATGTAGCTGTCTGTAGTCCTGTTTAATCTACCATATAATGGACTGAAAAACTAAAAAAAAAAATTCAGTTGAGTGAAATTTGGAAAGAAGGTTTTTGTTTTTTTTCTTACACAGCAGCAAAAATGACGTGATGGTTTTTATTCTGGGGATCCGTGCAATCACGATTATATATATATTCGTGATTGATAAAAAATTTTTTTAGTTGCCAATTATCTGATCGCCATCATTTTTTTTCCTTCATCAGTCCGTTGATGTGGTTGTGCAGAGGCTCATTTTTGGAAGCACAACCTGCGGTATTTATTGGTACCGTTTTGGACTACATATGTTTTGTGTTTGTTTTTTTTCATCCCATTTTTTTTTCTTGGAATTGGGGCAACTAAAAAAGGGGACTTCTGCTTTTTTCTGACATTTACCATGCAGGGTAAATAATGCTTAATTTTGATCGTTCTTTTACGGATGCAGCGATGTGAAATAATGCTTTGGGTTTTTGATTTTTTTAATTAAAAAAAAACAAAAAAAAGGAAAAATTTTTTCAGTATTTTGTTTTTTATTGCCCCGTTTTATATTTTTACAATAAATTTTTATTCCACGTTTATTTTTTCCTTTTTTTTTTTTAAATCCCACGGGAGACTTGAACTTGCAATCGTTTGATCGCTTATGCCATATACTGCAATATTTTAATACTGCAGTAGAAGGTATTTGTGCCGGTGTTCTATCAGGACAGGACTGTGTTTATAGGCAAAAAGGACGGCCGAAAAAATTGTGAAACATTTGTATGTATTGAGACGCACCGATATGAATGGGGTTCTATACATGAGATATAGGCTTCTTTCCCCACCCCCTCCCCCATTTCCCCCACATTGCGGTGCAGCAATCAATCGCAGCACGTCCTATTTTTGAGCTGTCCCTCGGAACGCATCGTCCATTGTTTTCAATGGGGCCGGAAAACGCACTGCAAGGCTTGCGATGTTCACGCGAGCGCGATACGAGGATTCCCATCGAGCCGGAGGATTGCAACTGTACTAAAGTGATGGGAGGCGTCTTTGACACACTAACTCCTCCCATCTGCATGGAGGTAACAGTGGGTGGTCCTCCCATCAGGCGCTGCGGAGGGCAGCCGCAGCATCTCTGCACTACACGGTTACCCCAAAAGGTGGTTTAAAAATGGCTGCTGCTTGAATTCTATTAGCAGATGAGGAGACACTGACACCCTTTCTCTATCTCCAGGTGATGCCGGTAGCCAAAGGTCCGCCATCCTATCCTGGAACGCCGGTAATGAACTTGCCAGCTGCTGCTCCCATTGTGCCTGCTCGATCGATTGGTCCACCACCGCACCGAGGAGCCTTCGGACCACGATCGTTGCCACCAAGTAAGACCGTTGTTACTCTATTAGGGAATTACACTGAGAGTGGCTAGGGTGGGGGGCGGTGGTGGGGGTGATTGGGGGGGAGGGGGCTTACACTAATAAGTCACCGGGAACCGCTCAGGTGATGGAGGAAGGTTGTCATCTGGCTGGTGAAAGCAAATCCCATAGACTTGAATGGGGAGAGCCACACGCATGTTTTCTCCCCATTCCCTGCCTCTATCTAGTGGCTGTGTTGCCTACCGGGGGAGGGGGGAGGTAGAGCCTCTAGAGCAGCGGTTCCCAAACTTTTTCAGCCTTGGAGCCCTTTTTGAAGCAAAAGTTTCTTGTGGAGCCCCAAAGCCGGACAGAGGGTGTGGTCAATGGAGGGGTTTGGGGCGTGGCTCATCACGACATATGATTCTTACCTCTGTTGTTTTATAAAAAGGACAGGGCCGTTTAAAAAAAAACAAAAAAAAACAAAAAAAACTGGAACGCTGGATGGGCTATCGATATACATTATACTTACAATTAACATTAAATCCCGCACCACATGCCAATATACGCACGGGTTTTGTGCAGAGTTTTTTCCACAGCGTGTGGATGAGATTTTCAAAATCTCATCCACTTTGCTGCTACAGATACTGTAAATTCCACAGCAAATCCGCCCCAGTAGTAATAGTGACCCCTATATTGGCCCCAGTAGTAATGGTGTCCCATTACCCCCGCCCCCCCCCCCCCCACTCCCCACTAGTTCTCACTCAACACACCACTGCAGCAATATCCGCACAGGCTGTAGTGAGGAAATGAACGAACAGGACCTGAGGTGGCATAGCTCCCCCTAGTGGAGGCTGCAGGCAGACAGAATCGTATCCTGTAGCTATCTATACAGTGGATCTGGAGCTCTGTCCCAAGAAAACAAATCCCCAAACACTATCATTTTGGTTCCAATAATATGAAACCGTTTAGACACAGCTATCTATAGGGGGAGCTCACTATATATGGTGTCATTAGAGTAAATGGATAAACGTTTGCATTGAGCTCCACCTAGTGGTGGCAAAATGTTATTTAATGCTACAACTATGCAGGAAATTGATACATTGTAACAAACTGCAGTATATTAGGACAAAATAGGCAGAAAACTGCTCCTGACCAACTTGTTTTTACGGTAATTTTTGTTTGTTTCAGTGCATGGTCTCCCACCAGGTGGTAGAGACTTTCCACCACGACCTATGATGCTCCCTGGTGCGATGCCTCCACCAGATCTAAGGGGTCTCATCCGAGGACCATTTCCACCAGGTCCTGTCCCTATGCATGGTCCTAGAGATTATCCACCTCCAGGAGCAAGAGACTTTCCACCAGGTCTGCCACCGCCTGGACCAAGAGACTTCCCACCAGGTCCACCTCCTCCAGGAGCCAGAGACTTCCCACCAGGACCGCCTCCTCCAGGAGCTCGAGACTTCCCACCAGGTCCACCTCCTCCAGGAGCTCGAGACTTCCCACTAGGTCCGCCTCCTCCAGGAGCTCGAGACTTCCCTCCAGGAGCTCGAGACTTCCCACCAGGTCCGCCTCCTCCAGGAGCTCGAGACTTCCCACTAGGCCCTCGAGACTTCCCACCTGGACTTCCACCTCCAGGGGCTCGGGATTTCCCACCAGGTCCAATTCCTCCTGGTTTGAGAGATTTTCCATTAGGACCTCTACCCCCTGGAGCCAGGGATATACCACCAGGGCTCCCACCTCCAGGAGTTAGAGACTTCCCACCAGTAATGCCTCCACCAGGATCCAGAGAGTTTATAACAGGAGTCCCCCCACCTGGAGCCAGGGATTTCCTACCACCACCTGGTTCTAGAGACTTCCCACCACATGGTCCTCTTCCAGTAGGTATAAGAGACTTTCCCCCAGGATCTCATCCTGGAGTCCCTGCTGGGCCTTCATTACCCGAGCAACGAGCAGGACATAGTCAACCAGTAACGACAAATCATGAACTTTCTCAAGGTCAAAAATCCTAAAACGTTGTATGTGGACTAACGGGACACAATCTGTGGAGCAGTTCACACCTCGCCGGTTTACAGAAGCGTCTGACTCATAATTTCACGTGTCTTATATTTGCAATAAATCTTTTCTTCTCGTCAATCATCTTAGGATTCCTAAATAGTTCAATAAATTCTGCATCAAATTTCATTTTATTTTCCCAAACCTCCAGAAGCTGGATGATTCTTCATTGATGTCTCAGAACGTGCAATACCGGGACCCATGGGTTGGTTGTTTTTTTTTAAAATTCCTTAGTTTTTTTTATTTTTTATTTAATGCACCGTCAATAACCGTCGTTTGTGGAAGATAACGAATGTCTAAAATCTATAAAAACATTTCCTGTGGAAATACATTTTATAAGAATATCATTATTCTGATGGCTTTTCCACAACCGCTAGCTTAATTATATTATTATAATACACCACTGGTTTACATAGAAGAAATCCTTGTTTTTAACCAGAAATGCGTAACTCTGTACGATGGAAAATAATAAAGAAGTTGAAAATAGATTTTATGGATTTTTTTTTATTTATTACATTCTTATGTTTTCTTGAAACAATCTCATTTTATACATTCGCCAATCGCTCTGCGGGATATCTTCTTGGTATATGTGCTGTATACACACTTGGCATGAAGGCCGCCAGTCTCTGCGGGAGCCTCAGGCACGCTCCGTGTGGGTTGGGCAGGCAGGCGCTCTCCCTGCCCAGTTTCTGAAAAACCGCCCCTTTTCATCCTTCGTGTCGTCTCTGGCTCCGCCTGCTGAAAACATCCTGTGTCCCGTTGTCATTAAGCGCAAGTACGGTGATGATGGAACACGTGACGGCTTCATTTAAAGGCCATGTACGCCTTTGCATATATATATGAATTTCTCTTAATCAGTTGGGCTTATTATCAGTAAAGGTGTAAATTGCGCCAATCTTATACTAGTTACTCTACTTTGCACTTTTTGTGCCCGTTTTCTGACATTCGGCTTCGTAAATGTATCGAAAAATCCAACACAAAGGCCACGCCCACGTTCATAATAAAAATAAATAAATTGACAAAGTCGTGTAGTTTTTTAGTCTTTTTGGCACAAATTAGTTGTAAAAATAGACAAACTGAAAAAATTGTGATTCTAGCGCAAGTTACTTATAAATAAGGCCAAATGTGTTTTTGGAAATCAGAATTTTTTTTTAATGTTTTGTTTTCCAAGGTGCTGCAGACTTTGCTAAGACTTCAGTCCTCTGGAGTAAACTGACAGCAACTCCCCTACCTGCCCCCTGGTGGTGACGGTGCATTCACTGCCTTTCCACTGAGTTATTCCAGAGGGCTATATGATGGTGCTGGGAGATGGTGAAGATGAGGAGGCGAGAGAGCAAAGAAAGTTACTACTGTGTTTCCCCGAAAATAAGACACTTTCTTATATAAATTTTTGCCTCTAAAGAGGCAGTGTTTTATTTTTGGGGGGTGTCTTTTATACTAACCCAGCTGCCGGCGTCTGTGTCCCTCGCACTGCTGCAGTCCTCAGCACTGACAGGATTCTCTTCTGGTAACAGAGCTTTGATAAGCGGCTCTGATTGGCTGGTGCTCAATCCAATCACAGCACTTACCAGAGGCAGGGTATTCAAAGCCTAGTTACCAGGAGAAGAGAATCCTGTCAGCACTGAGAACTGCAGCAGCGCGAGGGACACAGATGCTGGCGCCCAGGTGAGTATAATTAATAATAATCATCTAGCCGCTGGTGTCTGTGTCTCTTGCGTTGGTCTCTGGCGCTGTGGTAGGCTGCAGTTCTCAGCGCTGACAGGATTCTCTTCTGGTGACAGGGCTTTGAATATCCCATCTCCAGTAAGCTGTGATTGGTTCATCGAGCGTCGACTCTGATTGGCTGGCACTCAATCCAATCACAGGCATTCAGTGATGTCATTCACTGGCTGTTAATGCTTGATCGCCGGCTTTGATTGGCTGGCGCTCAATCCAATCACAGCACTCTCTTACCTGTAGCAGGGTATTCAAAGCCCCGTAAGCAGAAGAGAATCCTGTCTGCACTGAGGACTGCAGCCTGCCACAGTGCGAGAGACAGATGCCGGCAGCTAGGTGAGTTTTTAAATTTATTTTTTTAAAGCTAGTGTAGCTAGGGCTTTTTTTGGGGGGGGGGGGGGGGGGGCGGGCTTATTTAAGCCCCTCACTTCCCTCGCCCCCTGAAAATACCTCGTGCGGAGGTATGACTGAAATGGAAAATTATGATTTTTCATAACAAGTACAAATCCAACATGCCTCTCCAAATGACCTCAGGTGGGGGAGGGAGGTGTGTTCTAGGGCACCCTTTATAATTGAGGGCACCGCAGATCTAAAATGTCAGATCCAGGAAGTCCGCTAATAAGACCTTTAGGCCATGTATCCCCCACATCTGGTATTTCTTTTGTTATTCCTGTTTATTTTTATATACTGTTTGTGTATATAAATATCTGCACTTCTGGTCTTTTTCTAGACTTAATCTACAATTTATTAGTCAACCTTGTCCATTTTCAAACAAATCATAACTCCTAAGATTGTGTTCTTAATTCATAGTCTTGGGTTCCAGCTTACCTGTAACAAGCTGGTGGTGGCAGGGTGTATTTGTGTGGGTATTGCAGGGCGCTGAGTCGTTAACAGAGCAGGGAGGGGCTTCTGGTCTGCATGCATGCAGAAGCCTGGGAAAGCTGGGTGTAGATATACCTATAGTGTAACAACTCCACACTTACGATCCTGCTAGAGCGATCAATTGAGGCTCTGCCGTGACAAAGTCACAGCGGCTAGAGCGGTTGGGACTGGGGATCCATGATAAAAAGGATTCCTCTTTGCCAAGATTTTTTAAAATGACAAAAACACGGCATTTTAACAGGACTGTGTAGACTTTATATATCCACTGTAGATGGAGCAATAGCTGTGGGGTATTGAATTGGATAAAAATCCGCAAGACAGGCTGCATCTATCTGTTAATCCTGCTGACTCTACCCCTGTTCGGTCTGGGCTCTTGGATGGCAATGTGAAGTGAGTAGTCCTCACCCCTCTCAATAGGACAAGTTGGAATTGCCTGACATCACACAGTGAGAGTGAGTGGTGGGCACCACCCCCTTGACACGCAACAAAGAGAGTCCGAGTCTGATGATGCATAATCTGCGTAGTCAACTACCATAATCGTTGGTAGTCGAGGCCTAGAACCAAAAACTAAAGTATTTAGGGGTGGAGTCGTCAACCAGCCGCAGAGCATTATGATCTGCATTGTGGCATTTGTTTAGGATCTGTCACACATGATGGCACCAACACCTCAGGTTGCCACCTGGCCACTATAGGACTGTATTTATTTGCATTGGCCCCACTAGAGGCTGGTAATTAAAAGATCGTACCTGCTGCACCTGCACAGTCCTACGGGAGGCGCTGGACCACAGCCAGGAAGAGTTGAGCCTCCCTGCATCCTCTTCCTGATGGCAGGTGGCAGCAGAGTAGTCGTCTCTGTGGCCAAATGCAATAGGATCAGGCGGCAGCGACACGCAGTCTAGAATCAATCCGCAGCCGACTGATCAGAGTGCGCGGACTGCCCACGGCTCGCTCTCCTTCCTAGGAGGAGCAGCGCAGGTTCTTGGTTCGTAGACTCGTGGCAGGCTGCAGAAAATATATCAGCAAGTGTCTCAGCCAAGCAGAGTAAGGGAAGGGCGAAGCTCCGGGCGGCCCAGATTAGGATTATTCAGCGGGACGGCGGCAGGAAAACTGCTAAACAGAGGCAGAGAGCATACTATGCCATAACCCCTGCTGCCGAGCCACAGCAGCAATGTGTACAGTCCCAGCAGTCGGTGACTAAACCCCTGAAAACAGATTCTGCATTCCCAGCTCCTGCAGATTCCTACATACAGGGCGATGGAAGCTGCAAGACTGTAATCAGCAGCTTTCAGGGGCTTCCAAAAGGCTGGGGCCACTGAGAAAGGATGTTATCACTACTGTGGCCGCAGCACGGGGGAGCTATTACTTAGGAGCCAGTGGAATAATAGAAGTAAAATGATGTTAGGCCACACCCCTTTTTACATTGGGCGGTATATTTTGGTAGCAACTCTACTTACAGACCGCAGGGAGGTTGGTTGGGTTCCATCATGGTGTCTGTTGTTCTGACTGGCACAATGGTGCTGTACGCTGCGCTACTTTTCTCCACCAAATCTGATGGAATTTGCAACAGCAGCTCCGGACACAAATGTGAGCCGAGCTTGATATGAAGTACAACTTACCACCCGCAACAAAGGCATGGCCAATAGTAATCGCTCACTGAACCTTTCTCGTCTCCTCTAAACTTCCCCTGAGCTGCACCAACTTTCTGGAATGAGCTACCCTGGCCAATCAGGTTCATCCCCAAAATGCACTTTTATGTGTACCCCGATAACCCCTCTTTAGGGAAGCCGATCACATCCCCTAATCTCAATCTTCTCTATTTTCCCCCTCTTTTACATTCTCCCTCAGAACCTTATCCCTTCCTCCCACTGTGTCCCCCCCTCACCCCATACACCCAGTTACACCTCATATCTGTAGATACACATACAGCAGAAGGTGAGCGTCTCCTACGGCTTTATATATACTCTAGTTATATACAAGATGGCTGAACCATCATACAAAAGCAGAACTGCCGCCTCTAGGGGAATCACCGTATCACCTCCTAGAGTGTAAGCTCTTGGGTCCCCCCATTATTCATACTGTGCGTTATGGCAGATGTTTGGAACATAAGATATGAGAGATGCAAGTAAGACTCACGTACAAATCACTTTATAAGGGGAACGCGATCCGATACAAAACAGGAGGCAAATTATAAGTGGATGTAAAAATAAAAATGTACAAACCGGAAATCTTCATTATGTCCGTAAAATAGAAACTTTTGTTTTTCTGCTTCGACGAGCTGAGAAGTCTCCGTATAAAATGCAGGATCTACGTTTTGCGCGCGGCAATTATTTTATTGTGTAAATATGGAACTTTAGGAAAAGTTAAAAATAAAATAAAAAAATTTAATAACCAATGCTTCCGGTCGCAGACGTGGCCGCAGCGTGCGATGAGTTATATACAGAAGTGAACCGGTCACCAGAGTTCTATGTGGGCAGAGGGGCGGGTCCTGCTGCTGCTCGGCTCTTATTGCTGTGGGACAAAAACCATCATGCTGCAGGGTGGACACCAGTACAACTGGAGGAGCACGGCCCGCGGGAAATGCTTCTAAGTAGGGAAGGGAGGTGGTAGACGGCAGAGTGGTCAGTCCTTGTGCAATGTCTGATGTAAGTGGAGATACAGTGGCTTCTTGGTTAGCAGCTGCAGTTTCTTCCGTTTGAAGTCTGTCGGTTTTTTGTAGCTGCGAATGAAGAGGGAAAATAAGATATTTAATTAAAAAAAAAAAATGTCCTGTACTGATCCTGAGTTACATCCTGTGTTATACTCCAGAGCTGCACTCACTATTCTGCTGGTGGAGTGGTGGAGTCACTGTGTACATACATTACTTATCCTGTACTGATGCTGAGTTACATCCAGTATTATACTCCAGAGCTGCACTCACTATTCTGCTGGTGGAGTCACTGTGTACATACATTACTTATCCTGTACTGATCCTGAGTTACATCCTGTATTATACTCCAGAGCTGCGCTCACTATTCTGCTGCTGTAGTCACCGTGTACATACATTACTTATCCTGTACTGATCCTGAGTTACATCCTGTATTATACTCCAGAGCTGCACTCACTATTGTGCTGGTGGAGTCACTGTGTACATACATTACTTATCCTGTACTGATCCTGAGTTATATCCTGTATTATACTCCAGAGCTGCGCTCACTATTCTGCTGGTGGAGTCCCTGTGTACATACATTACTTATCCTGTACTGATCCTGAGTTACATCCTGTATTATACTCCAGAGCTGCACTCACTATTCTGCTGGTGGAGTCACTGTGTACATACATTACTTATCCTGTACTGATCCTGAGTTACATCCTGTATTATACTCCAGAGCTGCACTCACTATTCTGCTGCTGTAGTCACCGTGTACATACATTACTTATCCTGTACTGATCCTGAGTTACATCCTGTATTATACTCCAGAGCTGCACTCACTATTGTGCTGGTGGAGTCACTGTGTACATACATTACTTATCCTGTACTGATCCTGAGTTATATCCTGTATTATACTCCAGAGCTGCACTCACTATTCTGCTGGAGGAGTCACTGTGTACATACATTACTTATCCTGTACTGATCCTGAGTTACATCCTGTATTATACTCCAGAGCTGCACTCACTGTTCTGCTGGTGGAGTCACTGTGTACATACATTACTTATCCTGAGTTACATCCTGTGTTATACTCCAGAGCTGCACTCACTATTCTGCTGGTGAAGTCACTGTGTACATACATGAGCCGCACTCACTATTCTGCTGCTAGAGTCACTGTGTACATACATTACTTATCCTGTACTGATCCTGAGTTATATCCTGTATTATACTCCAGAGCTGCGCTCACTATTCTGCTGCTGTAGTCACCGTGTACATACATTACTTATCCTGTACTGATCCTGAGTTACATCCTGTATTATACTCCAGAGCTGCACTCACTATTGTGCTGGTGGAGTCACTGTGTACATACATTACTTATCCTGTACTGATCCTGAGTTACATCCTGTATTATACTCCAGAGCTGCACTCACTGTTCTGCTGGTGGAGTCACTGTGTACATATTATCTTGCACTGATCACTATCACCCGCTGGGGGTATCGGGGGTCACTTACAGCTCTATTACTATCTGGCCTGATTTGATTTCATCCATCTCCATGAAGGCAAAACACTTTGTGCTTGTAAAACGCTTCTTCGGCTTGTAGTGCTTGAATTCGAAAAAAATAGCTGCCCCTGGAAACCAAAACAGAAGGGGTTAATGAACCAGGCGGGGCAGAAATCCTTCAGTGGTCCATCTGCTCCCCCAACATACAGTCAGGCCAGCTGGAGAGGCACAGACTCAGAAAGGGGCTGCTTGATTTTGATTGGATTACTAATGGGCACCGATGCTGTTCAGATGTGACAAAGTTGCATGAAGTGGCAGCACTGAGCTCTTAGGCCAACTCCGTGAAGTCACTTCTTCACTGAGTTGGCCTAAATCCCTTGTGGGGAAATCCCACAAGGGATTTCCCCATTATGCACAACAGAGTACTAGGAGTTTGCCCACCGGTGTCCCCGGGGACCCCAAGACCAGCACACCTGAATGCTCCATGTGACTAGTGCTGCGCATACACAACCATTGCATCAATCTCCCTCCGTCCCACAGAAGTGGTCATGCCTGCACAGCACCGCACCCGTCACATGGGGGCATTAGGATGTGCTGGTCTCTCCGAATTGGGAATACAACAAGATTACTTACTGGTAGTCAGTTCTCCATGAGCCGGTGACAAACTCTTTGTAGGAGGTAACATTCACCCTGTCTCACCCAATGTGACCTCCAGGTACCCAAAATGGCACCTCATGAAAGCAGAAGTCTTATCTTGGTCATCCAAGAGAGGCTTCATCTGCTACCCTGCCCACTAAAGATCACAGGCACAGCCCAGAGGTCGTAGAGCCGCAGCTGAGCCCGCGGGCTATAAGACATAGGACAAAGGCATAGAGGTCCTAGCCATAGCCTGGAGGCCATAGGGCAAGCTCAGAACCTATAGCTATACAGGCCGAGCCACGTACAGATAATGGCTCTATTCCCTCATTAGCTAATGGAAACTTTGTAGAAGGAGAACTAGTTTGCTCAGATTGGCGTGTGTTTATGTGGGGGATTATCTGTCCGGCAGGATTCCATTGTCTCCTTCCAGCAGAGTACATAATGTAGTCATTGTGTATGCAAGGCACACACGATGAGTACCTTGTTAAGTCGTCAAGCTGGTCAAAAAGCTGAATGACTTCCATTCAAACGGAGCGAATTTTGCACGGCCTGGCGGCTATTTTTATTCCGGCTAAAAACCAGCGCTAAATGACAAGTGAAAGACTAGTGCCCGACTGCCCGCATTTACACCTAACGAGCATCACTCACTTTCAGACGTTTGAACGAATTTTGAGTGATAATCGTTGCGTGTAAAAGGGCCTTTAGAAAGCGCTAGTTTCTCTCCCCAGCTCCCATTAGTGGTGAAACAAGGAGTCCCCAAAATCAGTTCACACCAGAACTCCATCTGCTGATGGAAGGACCAGATAAACTTGAGGTCACATACAGAAAACCTCCAGGCCAGGTGCAGCAACACTCCACCACCCAAAGGTTCTCCCACAACTGCAGGAGACGGGCCCATGAGGCCAGGAGAACCGATGCTGACCACCCGAGACAAGGGAGCGCCCAGCATCCACCCGGGCGCAGGAGGAGGATTCCAGGCTTAGCCAATGGCTCCTTGTGGAGTCATCATCAGACAGGTAACCTCTCATGTCATTCAGTTTGGGAGCGAGGCCCTGCAGTCAGAGCCAAGATAGGCAAGCAGCTACTTCAGCATTCTCCAATCTGTCCTACAGACGGGAAACGGAGGTGATGAAGGGTGTTCCCGCCTTTGAAGAGATCTGGGAAGTTCCTGTTTCCTGTCTGGATGGGAAGTGGGCTCTCATGGGCGTAAGGCAAGAAGATCTTTAATGGGAAAATCCTGTTAGGTGACCACACGGAGTTTGTGTAAGAGGTCAATGCTGCGGCTTCATGCAACTTTGTCACATCATCTGTACAGCTTCGGGTTACTTTACAGAACACGTTATTAGGAACCAATCAGAATTGAGCAGTCACGTTCCCACCACGTTTGAAATGTATAACTTTGTGGTGGGTACCCAGTGTGTACAAAAATTAAGGAACTTTGCAAATAGTCTTGAGTGAAAGCCTACCATTGTGTGTACAGCTCCTAAGCAGACCTATGCGTTTCCATGGTTACAGACAAGAAAAACCAACCCTCTCTTGCATGGTGCTTAGACTAGCAACAAAAGAGGCAGGAGGGGAGCATCACATGACTGCAGGATCAGACCGCAGAATGATCAGACCGCAGAATGATCAGACCGCAGAATGATCAGACCGCAGAATGATCAGACCGCAGAATGATCAGACCGCAGAATGATCAGACCGCAGAATGATCAGACCTCAGAATGATCAGACCTCAGAATGATCAGACCGCAGAATGATCAGACCGCAGAATGATCAGACCGCAGAATGATCAGACCGCAGAATGATCAGACCGCAGAATGATCAGACCGCAGAATGATCAGACCGCAGAATGATCAGACCGCAGAATGATCAGACCGCAGAATGATCAGACCGCAGAATGATCAGACCGCAGAATGATCAGACCGCAGAATGATCAGACCGCAGAATGATCAGACCGCAGAATGATCAGACCGCAGAATGATCAGACCGCAGAATGATCAGACCGCAGAATGATCAGACCGCAGAATGATCAGACCGCAGAATGATCAGACCGCAGAATGATCAGACCGCAGAATGATCAGACCGCAGAATGATCAGACCGCAGAATGATCAGACCGCAGAATGATCAGACCGCAGAATGATCAGACCTCAGAATGATCAGACCTCAGAATGATCAGACCTCAGAATGATCAGACCTCAGAATGATCAGACCTCAGAATGATCAGACCTCAGAATGATCAGACCTCAGAATGATCAGACCTCAGAATGATCAGACGCTGCGCACACAAGACGATTGATTGAGATATTAGACCATCAATCTACACTACTTTGGTGTAACACGTGACAGTATGGCGCAAAATCTCCTTGCGTAAAAGTTCTGATGTTTTGAGTGGCATGGCACTTTCCCCAAAAAAGGGCATGGCTTATTGGGAGCAGGCGTGGTCACCCAGACCAATTGTTTGATATTTTCCCAAGCCACGCCCCCTCACCAACCAGGTTTTCTTGCTGAATGATGCAGTTGCTCTGTCTTACATATGGCCACCAATCGGGTGTCACATGACTCAACAACTGTCCCAATGCTGTGTCACATGGCCCTCCACCAATGGCCGCGTGTAGGACAGAGCAGCTAGCTGTGCCATTCTACGAGATGACTAGGATGTGAGGGGCGTGGCTTAAGTAGTAAACTCCGCAGAATTGGTGAACAGCAGACCCAGTTGGCAACATACATGTACAACATAGTGTGCGACGGTATGTCCTCCCGTTTATCAGGGGAGTTTATGCCATCCGGTTCTCACTTTGGTCTAACATTCTACATGGATGAACCTCACATTATATCTTTACTCTCCGTTTCCCGATACAAAGCTTCAAAACAAAACAAGGGTTAAAGTTATAAAATCCTGTCTACCTTTGGCCACCACTAGGTGGAGCTCACTGTATACTGCGCTATGTGTAAATCCTTATTCAGTAAGCTCCCTCTAGTGGTGGCAGACAGAACTGCACATTTTATAGACTAACATTTATGTATAATATACTCCAGAAATCTTCCCCGGTTCCCAGCTGGCACCGGAGATAAGCAGAGGCGTGCGCCGCTTCATACATTAGGTGCATTCTGCGCCAGTGAAGAAGACAAGGCGACCAGCGCTGGAAAGGCAGGTCTTAATAAACGTCCTCATTTGTTTTAGTTACATCCCAGCAGCATTCGCCCGCCGCTACATCCGGCCTCCATGACTAGTAGTTCACTAGAAGTGCGGCTCGTGTAGCAGCAAGTAGGAGAAGCTCATAAGGGCTGAATCTAGTGAGCGCCGCATGAAGTCACCCCATGGGGTCATCCTATAAGCTGCTGTGTCACATACACCTCATCTGACAGCCCTCCTTGTCCTCCTGATGTCAGCCCCTCCCCCACAGCAAGTGCCGGCGCGCTGCGCTTCTGCTCACGTGGGCGACATCTCCCCGTTGGATGAAGCTCTTACCTTTTGTAAGTTTTTCAACGTGTTTCTGGATTTCGATTTCGATATTAAAATGAACGTACGTGTCCTCCTTCCTGGACGCCATGGGCGTGTCCTGGACCGGCGTCAAGTCAATGCCGTTTATATCTGCCAAAAACGAGACAAAAGCCAAAAAAAGGGGCATTAAACTCTAGAGAGTAATGGCCGACCTTCGCATCACTGGTGCGGCTGCTGACAGGTTTAGCTCTACTTGCGCAAATCTCTTATTGGATCGTTACACACGTGATACAAAGATCCAAATCTCCTGCAGAGACCAGAGCTACATGATAAAATTCTGTGTGCTTGCAGCCACCACTAGAGGGAGCCAACTGTATACTGCGTTATGTATAAATCCTTATTCAGTAAGCTCCCTCTAGTGGTGGAAGACAGAATTGCATCTTCTATAGACCAGGCACTTTCAGGCTGAGATTGTGCAAAAATGCATCGCTATCCCTTTTAGAATCCCCCAGGCCCTGACTTTGCATCACAAAGACCGAGCGGGAGCGTTGGGGTTATGCAATGGCCTCACAAGACACCATCACCTCCCACAAGGCACTGCTCCAGCAGCACGCGGCGTCCAGAGGTGTGGAGCAGCGAGCGCGCCAGATGACGACATCCAGAGAACATCTTCTTACCGCAGCTGTGGAGCCGGAGCGCAGGATTCCCAGAAAGGGGCAGCCGTGTTATACAGCCCCGCGGGGACGGAGGAGGAGAGCCGGCCAGCGCAAAACACGGATTACAGCACAGGCCGGACGCTGCCGCAACGGTAACATTACACTGCACTTACAATGTAAAGAGCAACTACAGATGTAGCAGAGCCAATGTGTTCATTAACCCTTCCTTTACCTACTATGATAACGCTGCAGGTTTTCCTGCAGTCCAATGGAAGTTCTTAATAGACTAACATCAGGGCACATTGTGCAAGAGGAGGATCTCAATGCTCTGCTACACTGGCAACCTCAGCTCTGCTACATCTGGACAAGGTATCGGCATACTCAGTGGCTGACCTCCTGCCAGACAGATGGAAACATAGAACTGGGATGTGGAGGGTCTGGCGCTGCAGTAGCCATCGCACCAAATAGTATAACTGATGCAGTCTAGCCCCTGTAGCCCCCTACTGGAGAGAAATATAGGAAAAATTCTATGAAAAGAAACCCTACGGAGCCTGCAGTTATGAATTCACATGGAGAGCGGATATATTAAAGGGCTTGTATCACATAAGAAAATCACGGTCACTTTCTTCAGGAAACAGCGCCCCTTTTGTCCATGGGTTATGTGTGGAATTGCAGTCACAGCACATTCGTTTGAATGGGGCTGATCTGCGAGTCCATGGACAGGGCTGTTCTTGTAAGAAAGCAGTTATGTTCTTCCACTCTGATTTTAATATGCGCATAATAACCCATAAATCACAGCGCCCTCTACAGTACAGTCCGCGCAGCGCGCTGCTCTCCTGGTGCTTCCCGTACACAGACCACGTCCGACGTGTGATGCGATTGGACACTCACCCTTCACGCTGACCGTCATGTAGGGGTCGATACACTGACCGGCATCCTTCAAACCAATTTTCTCAATCCTGATGGTCAGGAGGGTCATGCCAGGCTCGGAGGGCAGCCTGGGGAGGAGAGTTCCTGAGACAGGAGGGGAGAGAAGAGGGCAATGTATACATCAAGTCTAATGATTTTACGCCTTCACATCTCTGCCTGGAGCTTACCGCCTAATATCCACAACAACAAACTTTTTTTTTTCATGAAATTAGAAAAATTGCATTTCTTTACATTGGCCACTAGAGGTCAGCACAGCAAACTACACTGCAGACAAATACACAATCTTGCTTTACAGCCTACAGCAAAACTGAACATTGGGTAATTATTACGTTATAAGTAGACTAAAGAGTTAAAGGAGTAATCCGAGAAGGGAGATGAATAGCGTGGATGAACCGTAACGGGTCCACAGCACTCTAGCGAACACCGTGGCCCCTTCGTCCTACTGATCCTAGCGGGAGGAGGGGGGGGGGGGGGTTAGAGAGAAAGGAGAAAAAAGAAGAAAAAAAAAAAAAAAGGACGCCACACTTCTTTTACCCTTGCACGGTCGATACGTCACATCCTGTCTTGACGGTATGCCACCCACTGCAGCGGATTGGACAATCAGCTGATCGACCGGGGTCATGAGCGGCGGACCCCCGTCCAGCAACGACTGACCATAATACCCCTCTAATCTGTACTATGTACCTCACCGGCGGGTTACACTGAGAACAAGGGGAGGTCTAGTAACGCCGGGAACACGCGACCCCTCGTTAGAGGCTGCACAGAGTAGAACAAAGGGTTTCTTTCTTTCAAGCACAGCGCCACACTATCCACAGGTTGTATGAGGTATTACCGCTCAGTCACACTCAATTTAGAGGAGCAGAGCTGCAATATCACATAGAACCACCGGACAGGAGTGGCGCTGTTTTTTTGGGAAGCAAGCTGCCATATTTTTCTAATCTCGGAAACCCCTTTAACATCCAGAAGCATGGAGGCGCCCGTCCTTACCAGGGACCCGCGCTGGGAAGGAGTCTGGAGAGCCGACGCCCGCGCCTCCTTCCTCTTCCTCCTCCACTTCTAAGTTCTCCTCTTCTCCTGGAGCCAAGATCCTCCTGCAGGAGAGAAGAGTAAACCGGATCACAGCGGCGAGTCGTATGGCGATCGCACGACGCTGTATATAGTTTCAGTCCATGAAAACCCTGCATGTCACAGACTGAAATAGCCTGCGCCGCGTGGATGAGGCCATAAAGGTTGACTGGGGCTTTTATCCTTAGGATCGGTCATCAATAAGTCATCAGTGGGAGTCCGCCACTCGGGAGTCCCACCGATCAGCTGATCCCCGGACCCCCTATCAGTGCTGGCAGCATATAGCACTACCAATGCAGCGGCCCGGATTGGTATTGCACCAAATTCAATAGAAGCGATGCCTGCAGTACCAACCCGGGCCACCACAACATGGACAGCGCTATCTGCTTCCACCACTGCCCACAGCAACAGCCTGCAATCAGCCCATCAGTGGCGTTCCTGAGCGGCAAACTCCTGACAGTCAAGTACTAATGACCTATGCCAAGGATCGGCCATCAATAGGAAAAGTCACGGAGAACCCCTTCAAGAGGAGGAGTTTATGATTTTTGATCCCATGTGGGAGTTTTTTTTTTAATCTCCAGCCTGGGGGAGGGGAGACCCCAATCCAAGGACTACTCAGCACATACCCACATAATTCAGATTAAAAGGGGTTTTTCTGGAGTAAACTATTGATGACCCTTCCTCAAGACAAGTCATCAATGGTTGATCGCTGCGGGTCTGCTGCACAGGATCCCCAAAACCAGCTGATTGAAGAGCAGCACTCGTGTGAGCGCTGCTGTCACTTCAGTCCATTCGAGGCACAGCGCTGTACATTGTATAGTGGCGATGCCTGGTATTGCAGCACAATCCCATTCACTTGAACGGCACTCAGCTGCTCTCCAGTCAGACTGCAGCAGCCGATGGTTGATTACAGTAAGCGGCTTCCAGAGCCGGGATCACAGCAGTAATTCTCATGGGAAGAGACGAGGCTGGAGGCGACGCTGCCCGTCGGGTGCGGTCACCGGGGGGGCGCTGCAGCCCCTATGAAAGGGTTACATGTGATGCCCGGTCAGGAGATAATACTCATCACTTAGATCTATCTACTTAATCAAAGGAGGAAAACCATGGAGAACGCGATCCGGCGACAGATGTTCCGCTGTAATCCACGCCGGAGATTAAATAGGTCACTGCAGGCCCCCAGCGACCGGAGGAGTTATCCCGGCACTGGCAGGGCCTAAGAGATACCAACCTGGCGGCCTTTATCAGGTCTCCAGCTGGCACAGTAACCCTTCGGCACCCTGTGATCACATTGGCCGCAGCATCTAAAGGGTTACGTCAGCTAAAACCGAGGGCAATTCCGGAACAGCGGCGGGCCACAGGAACGAACGTCACAGGAAGGGGTTAAAGAGTTGGTCTCATCACAAGGCACGGTGGGCCGACCGTTCGCACTGAGGCTCGCTTCACACGAGCGTGAGAAAATCGCGGTTAAAAAAAAAAATAAAAATTTAATGGCATCTTTTTCCAGCGACGAAAGAGACGTAAAATCGAAGAAAGATAAAGCAGGGCGCAATTTTTTTCTCCCGCAACGCAGGAGTGAAGACATCGCCGATATGAAGGAAACCATTGAAAAAAAAATTAAAAATCACTGGTTTCATAATTCTGTGATTTTATCGCCCGTGCGAAGGCCGCTTAGATGGGAAGCGATCATCGCCCAGCGAAGGACGGCGGAGTGCGACGGAGATCTCTGCCAGCCGCCTCCATTCACAGTGAACAGGAAGTGGTCCTAGACGAACGCTGCCTGTTCACGCCGGACGATTTGTGGTTTTATTTTACTGTCGCCCTAAAGCGAACGAAGCATCATCCGTTGTTCAGGCGTTGGCGGCGTTTACCCTGAACGATGGTTCAGTTTTGCACGCTCCAACTGAATGATAATCACTGTGTAAAAGGGCCACAAGGGCCCATTCATTCATTCATTCAGAGGAGGGTATTTTTTTCATGCAGCTTTCACTTGTGCAAATGCAGCCTATTCTATTTTTGCGCATACTCACAAACCAAAGTATGTATGAGCTAAAGTTAACAGCATTTAGAGACAGGCATTACAGCAGCCTCATGGGCCATAGACAATAGTTACTTCTATGGTAGAGTATTGTGGGCATGCTCTGGGACTTATGCAGAAAGGGGCGGGGGAGGAGGTGAGCTGTGTCCATCCTCTCTTGTGACTGGTGGATCCAGTGTCATCTATCTATAGGCAGTACCTCAGTGTAATCCTGCCTGTGATGGAAATGAGATGACAAGTTTCCTCCACAGAACAGGAAGTGTCTGACTATCGTTCGGCCTAGTGGTCGGTGGGAGAACTGACCGGCCACCACACTGGAGGTTTAAAAATCACAAGTATGTTTAAAAATCTATTTAATGTAAAAAACGTGATTTATATATAGGAAGTCATTTTCCGACGTCGCATTACCTTTAACCAACGTGTTACCGGAACCAAAAAATCTGCACTTACCTTAAAGGGACGGGCTGAACATCAAAGGGGAATTCTTTGTTAAAGGTCAGAAGGTTGTCCAGGACTAGAAAGGGGGAGAACAGAAAAAAACGTAAATCTTTAAAAATGGTGACATCCCAGTCAGGCTCCGCCCCCAGGACCCCGCCAATCAGCTGATTGAAAGAGCCACAGTCTTCACACGTCTCCTTTATTGGTTACCTAGCAGATTACCTGGTCGGCGGCGCACTCAGTCAGGTGATCGTGGGGGGCCGAGAGACGGACTCCCCAACAATCTAACATTGAGGCTGTCATTTTGGTGGTCCCAGGTGACCTTGACCACAGTCACAACTTACTCCCAGGATAGGGAATAACCTGCTGATCGGTGGGGGTCTCACTGCAGAGACCCCTGCCAATCTGTAGTCGTGTTCTACCTGTCACTGTGGGGGTCACTTCTCCCCCCCGCAGTGATGTCAGTATGAAGGGAGCACTAGCTGAGCATGATGCGCGGTCAGCGCTCCACTTCAACGGGGCAGATGGAAATACCCCAGTGCTTGCCGCTCGCCAGTCCCACTAGAGTGAATGGAGCGCTAGTTACCCGCGCTACATTCAGTCTCCTCCTCGCTGCTCAGGGTGCAGTAACCATACACTGAGACCCTTGTTCTCAGTGGCGAGACCCCCACCAACCAGCAAGTTATACCTGACCCTGTGGTTAAAGGATAACTAGTAATTGTGGAACAACCCCCTTAAGGTTGGGGCTACTTGGCCATGACAACAGATCGCACTGAAGCCCAGCAACCTCCTAATCCCGGGCAGGTTGTGTCGCGACGCAGATCACAGGTCGTCCGGCGGAGTTCGAGTTTTGCGATCTGTGAGCAACGGCAAAGACATCCCTATTTATTTCAAGGAGATTCCCAGGCAACTAATGGTCATACAACCAGTAGTGGCCAGAGTTGCCTTAGAGCGGCCCCATAGTCCTGTTAATTTGGGGAGGAAGGGGGTCAGCGTTACATTACCCAGCGCCGTCCTTCCTCCTCATACTACGGCCGGCTCCCCTGTTCCTGCGGCCGCTGTAAAGTCTAAGTTGACTCTTACACATTGAGCAGCGGTGGCGCTCTAGTACATTCCACGTGCCGTGAACAGCGATGGCCAATCCGAAAGCAGTGTGCACATCCAACTACTGGCATGCGGTCTGCGTGGCGTAGGGAGGCGCTGCGGCCATGTTCGAAGAATGAGGAGGGATCTCAGGAACGGGCGGATCGGTGGAGGAGAGGACGACCTGGTAGTAGAACTGCTCCGCTGGTCATTGGACCGAAGGGTCGCCTTCATTATGTACTATTGAGAAGTGACCAGAGGGGTAGAGACGCCATCTCCGCACGTTCCCAGCTCGGCCGCGACAAACTTACTTGGTTCTAGTTTCTTGATATCTTCCAGCTGGAATCCCTCCTGAGACTGTGTGGACTGCGGAGAGAAAGGGGGAATGAATACGGGGGCCAGGAGATCCGTTAAAAAAATCAATGGACGCATATGGCAAACGATTTTGGGGCAGATGCTGAACCAAAGTCCATACTACCCCCCATAATGTCAGCTGGAAGGGGGTGGGGGGGTGGACCCCAGATCTCTCTCCCTTCTTTTAACGCCGCAGATTTGCAGTGACTGATTTATGGGGGTCCGGTTATATACACCCCCCGGAGTCCTCAGAGTAATACACTCCCCGGATTGGCTTTCCCTGGAGCCCACGCCCTTCACACTACAGCTGAGGTTACACTGTGGGCGATTCGTGCGGGCAGGTTTTGCGGTGTTGGCGCTCCGCCGGCCATTGATGAATAGAGGTGACACCCAGGAATAAAGTTGGCATATAATGTATAGCGTCCCTCTTATCCCCCCTGGCCGGATGGACAATGACAGGAAGTGTTACTTGAGGGACAGAGCCAGGGTTCTCATGCATGCGCACCCTGAGGGGAACCAAACCTGAAGTCCTCAACAGGATGTCAGAGTCCCAGTTATCACTGTCAGACTGTGCAGACATAACACCTACCTGCAGGGCGGCGCTGCGGAGCTCCAGGCATGTTGCAATTTTCCCAATTGTTTTCTGCAAGAGAGGAAATGAAACATCAGTAATATATTATCTGCCATCTCCCACCAGCGGGGGGCGGCAGAGAGCTCAGGAGGGGATGAGGGGCTCATTTATACGGGTGGAAGCCATTTAGTCGGTGAAGAATGAAGCGGTGTTACTGTATATATATATTTTTTTTAACGTGTGCAGGTCATTGTTTTTCACGCTTTTTTTCCCACGTCTCCTGGCAACACAAAATAAGTACACGGGGAACGGGCGATTTTCAGTCTGTGAATCTGCTGCGCCCCAACAGACCCCCATAAACCTTCATGGCCGATTCCAGTCCGTGAATCCGGCATAGAGCGCGCTGTGTAATAAGCGCCGTCATGTGACCAGTCTTTAATTGGTCCATGCTCACTCCGTTAAAAACACGGATGGCGAATATGCCTGTGTGAATTAGCCCTTGAGCGCCCGGCAGTAGGAGAGTTCTACAAGATGTCTCCATGTACATGGTCAGCCTCCAACAAGGAGGGTCCCGACCGCCGGACCCTACAGACGATTCGCGTTGAATCCGAGATCGGCAAACTACGGAGGGAGTCAGGCCGTTTACCGCCAAACATTGCTTAACGCCGAGTGGACAGGTCATCGCCATGATGGAAGATCCGGCCCCCCGTTTGTCCGCACAGCGCTGAGGGTTGTGATGACAGCGGGGTCAGTGCGAATACGGACAGCGGCAAATGGCAGGTGTGATCTGCAGATTCCGATGAGGAGATGCGCGCTCCTCGGCCCCGGCTGATTAGTAACGGCCGACGCCAACTTTGTAGTATCCCTTCGAGGTCGGCAGAAAAGACAAACGGATCCAGTTACCGACGTAAACCTGTTCTGAGAGGCGGCAGAAGAATCAGCAAGTGCCCGAGGACGCCTCCACTAGGGGGCGCAGCCCCACCCAGCGGACGCCTTCAGGGCGAGGTCACAGCGGCTGAAAGTCGCTATTAAAACCCAAATTTTGATGCAGAATTCATCCCCTCGTTGAGAAGCGGCGGCGCTCCAGCGTATCCGGCGGCGAAGCAGATTGATACGATTGTCCGAAATTGCCAATTAATGTGTTTCAATCATGTGTGAATCATGTGTTTCTCCCGAGCTCCTACAGCGGGTGGCTAGGGTGCCCGGGTGGGCCTGGCAGAGCTGTGCCGCCACCGGTGAGCTGCTGAACCCCGCGGTGTGGAGGTGCGCGAGCCGGTCCTCGGGGGTCACATAAAACGATGTGTTGGCCGGGTGCCCTGTTACACTGTTAGACCGGGATCACACGGGGGGGTTTGTACTGCGGACTCAGCGCTCGCCGTCCGTGCCGACGAGCCGCGGTAAGACCGGCATTGGAAAGCATAAACTGTTGATTATTTGTTCACACTCGCAGACAGGAATTGCGTATTCTGCAAGCGGAAGAAAAATCGCGGCGTGCTGCATTCTGCGGTGGAATCATCCTCATTTAGGTCATCGGAGGCCGTCCGACTGGCAGCCCATCGCAAGTAACATTGCATACGGCCTGTGGGTACCCGCTTCATCGCCAAGCGCCGCCGCAAGAAATACAAGACAACTGTACTGCACATGGCCGCCAGCGAGCCGCTATGGCCACCCGCAGTACAGTGTAGGGGTTATAAATGGTACATACTCTGATTGGGTCACCGTTACTAGTGGGGGACCACAGGGGGGCAGTATTAGGGGGGCTCACCATTACTAGTGAGGTACCACAGAGCTGGGCAGTATTGGAGGGGGCTCACTGTTGCTAATAGGGTACCACAGGGGGCAGTACTGGAGCGGTCACCGTTACTAGTGGGGTACCACAGGGGGCAGTATTAGGAGGGCTCACCATTACTAGTGAGGTACCACAGAGGGCAGTATTAGGGGGGCTCACCATTACTAGTGGGGGACCACAGAGGGCAGTATTGGAGGGGTTACTAGTGGGGTACCACAGGGGGGCAGTATTAGGGGGGCTCACCATTACTAGTGAGGTACCACAGAGGGCAGTATTGGAGGGGGCTCACTGTTACTAATAGGGTACCACAGGGGGCAGTACTGGAGCGGTCACCGTTACTAGTGGGACACCACAGGGAGCAGTACTGGAGGGGTCACCGTTACTAGTGGGACACCACAGGGGGCAGTACTGGAGGGGTCAACATTACTAGTGGGGCACCACAGGGGGCAGTATTGGAGGGGTCAACGTTACTAGTGGGGAAGCACAGGGCGCAGTATTGGAGGGGTTACTAGTTGGGTACCACAGGGGGGCAGTAGCAGACGGGTCACCATTACAAGTGGGGCACCACAGGGGGTTGTATCGGAGGAGTCACCGTTACTAGTGGGGTACCACAGGGGGCCTAATTGGAGTGGTTACTAGTAGGGCACCACAAGGGGGCAGTATCGGAGGGGTCACCGTTACTAGTGGGGCACCACTGGTCACAGTATTGGAGAGTTCAGTGTTACTAGTGGGGCACCAAAGAGGGCAGTATTGGAGGGGTCACCGTTACTAGTGTGGTACCACAGGGGGCAGTATTGGGGGGTGGGGTCACAGTTACTAGTGAGATACCACAGGTACCAGACAGCTCCGACACAACTGGGGAGTCTGCAGAGGGTCTCGCACCAGACAGCCCCGACACGGGGGTGGGGTGTGTGTGTGTTTGGGGGGGGGGGTCCTGCGAGTGTCTAGAGCACACATCCCTCCCCATGTAGATGCCCCCCCGCTCATAAGCGAGCCGTCATCTCCACATCTTGGGCTGGGTGCGGCCGCTCTTCGGAGCGCTGATGAATAATGCCTGCTGGGGGCGCGCCAGGATCTCATCCACTTTCCTGACACGTCCGACACTCGCAAATCTCCAAATCCCTGAAAAGTCATAAAGGCTCCGAGCGTTCGGCGGATTAACCGCGCAAAACAGTTCACGAGCGTCTAGAGAGTCAGTAACTGCCAGCGGAGCACCCTGCCCACCACAAACACTTCAGGGGGAGATCCAGCTGTGTACAGACGGGCACAAGACCCCTCATGCCCATCTTTAAACCCCTTCAGCACCAGATAGATATGTATATTTTTCTAACTCTCCCCGGGACCACACATCTGTTATTTTCCACCGACCGCGGCAGGAGCGCTCGTTCTCTGCAAAAGGAGTGGATTATTTTCACTGGTGCCATCTAATGCCTCAGAAAGTCACGGAAAACTTTAAAAGTGTTTAAAATTGGGAGAAATGGAAAAAAATGCAATTACACTTTTTTGGAGGGAAGGGGGGGGGGGGGAATGTACATCTTTATCTTTCTGATCACACGCACACTTTTCCCCCCCCCTTACGCACGCTCGCCCAGCGCTCCATTCAGTGACATCACTGCGAGGGGCTAAAAGAACAGGGGGACAGGGGCCCCCCATACTTAGAATGGTTGAGGTCTCAGCAGTGGGAACCCAGTGATCAGCAGGTTATCCCCTAGCCGCAGGATGTGTAATTGTGATACAACCTCCTTGAAGAGGACAAGTGGCAATACCACATACGACCTGTGGACAGGTGCGGCGCTGTTTAGTTTTAGTCTAATTCTAGAGTCCATTAAAGTGACCCGGCGTTACCGGAGAATGTGTCCAGTGTTGGGCAGTTCCATCATCCGCTGCAGTCCTTAGTCCAGGATCAGCCGCCGATCTGCCAGGGAAGGTGCGAGTGAGGGAATGGGCAACTCACCAATAACTGCCCCCTGTCCCCCCCCTCCCAGGGGGTACTATACAGAGCAATCAGTATCACACAGATCCTCCTTCCCTCCCAGCACAGCGCATGCCCACACCACTCACCCATCCAGGTCTATAGGTGATGGACACGGCTGACCTCCTCCCCATGTAGCACACCAAAGAGCATGCCCGCAACACTCACTCATACAGGTCTATAGGTAATGGACACAGCTGACCTCCTCCCCTCCTAGCACATCACAGAGCATGCCCACAACACTCTCCCATACAGGTAATGGATACGGCTGACCTCCTCCCCACCCTGCACATCAAAGAGCATGCCCACACCACTCACCCATACAGGTCTATAGGTAATGGGCACAGCTGACCTACTCCCCACCCTGCACATCACAGAGCATGCCCACACCACTCACCCATACAAGTCCCTAGGTGATGGACATGGCTGACCTCCTCCCCTCCCAGAGCATGTCCACACCACTCACCCACACAGGTCTATACGTGATGGACACGGCTGACCTCCCCACCCAGCACATCACAGAGCATGCCCACACCACTCACCCATACAAGTCCCTAGGTGATGGGCATGGCTGACCTCCTCCCCTCCCAGAGCATGTCCACAACACTCACCCACACAGGTCTATACGTGATGGACACGGCTGACCTCCCCACCCAGCACATCACAGAGCATGCCCACACCACTCTGGCATCCTTGTCTCTAGGTGATGGACACGGCTGACCTCCCCACCCAGCACATCACAGAGCATGCCCACACCACTCTGGCATCCTTGTCTATAGGTCATGGACACGGCTGACCTCCCCTCCCAGCACAGAGGATGCCCACATTTGCAGCCCTGTACACCTGGGCGTTACACGTGTACTAGCATAAGGTACCGTAATAAGAGTGATAACGCCTTTTCCCAGACTCGGGCGGCAGGATAAGACGGGGTGGAGGACCGCCGATACTATAAATCACTGCATCGAAAACAGAACCTCATGTCTGATCCACAAAGTCCGCAGGTGTCTGTAATTCCTGGCCTGCTGACAACACATCCATCTCAAGTCTGCAAGGGCCCGACCCTCAGGGGCCCGCGGGGCCTTCACAGCCTTTAGAGGAATTATTACTTGAAGTTTCTTTCCTGTTTAAGGCCTGAGATAATCCTTCAAGAATGTTACATCGTCTTCTGCTTCCATACATGAAGAGGCCTAAATGAGATGCAGATTGTGAGCCGAGATATTAGTAACGTCTTGGCGGAAGAGATAAACCTTCCCACCCCAAACAATGTTCTCTACCTACGGTAGTATCACGCATGTGGAAGACAACTAGCGCCCCCTGGGAGACAAAACAGAGACACTCTCACCCGCAGGGCAGAGGAAGTCTGATTCACAACACACACGGTCATACTGCAGACCTACACGGAAGTATACTGATACAGCAAAAGGGGGCAGTACCATAGTAGTTATATTCTTGTACATAGGGGGCAGTATTATAGTAGTTATATTCTTGTACATAGGGGGCAGTATTATAGTAATTATATTCTTGTACATAGGGGGCAGTATTATAGTAGTTATATTCTTGTACATAGGGGGGCAGTATTATAGTAGTAATATTCTTGTACATAGGGGGCAGTATTATAGTAGTTATATTCTTGTATATAGGAGGCAGTATTATAGTAGTTATATTCTTGTGCATAGGGGGCAGTATTATAGTAGTTATATTCTTGTACATAGGAGCAGTATTATAGTAGTTATATGCTTGTACATAGGGGGCAGTATTATAGTAGTTATATTCTTGTACATAGGAGCAGTATTATAGTAGTTATATTCTTGTACATAGGGGGCAGTATTATAGTAGTTATATTCTTGTACATAGGAGGCAGTATTATAGTAGTTATATTCTTGTACATAGGGGGCAGTATTATAGTAGTTATATTCTTGTACATAGGGGGCAGTATTATAGTAGTTATATTCTTGTACATAGGGGGCAGGTATTATAGTAGCTATATTCTTGTACATAGGAGCAGTATTATAGTAGTTATAGTCTTGTACATAGGGGGCAGGTATTATAGTAGTTATATTCTTGTACATAGGGGGCAGTATTATAGTAGTTATATTCTTGTACATAGGGGGCAGTATTATAGTAGTTATATTCTTGTACATAGGAGGCAGTATTATAGTAGTTATATTCTTGTACATAGGAGGCAGTATTATAGTAGTTATGTTCTTGTACATAGGAGGCAGTATTATAGTAGCTATATTCTTGTACATAGGAGGCAGTATTATAGTAGCTATATTCTTGTACATAGGGGGCAGTATTATAGTAGTTATATTCTTGTACATAGGGGGCAGTATTATAGTAGTTATATTCTTGTACATAGGGGGCAGTATTATAGTAGTTATATTCTTGTACATAGGGGGCAGTATCATAGTAGTTATATTCTTGTACATAGGAGCAGTATCATAGTAGTTATATTCTTGTACATAGGAGCAGTATCATAGTAGTTATATTCTTGTCCATAGGGGGCAGTATTATAGTAGTTATATTCTTGTCCATAGGGGGCAGTATTATAGTAGTTATATTCTTGTCCATAGGGGGCAGTATTATAGTAGTTATATTCTTGTACATAGGGGGCAGTATTATAGTAGTTATATTCTTGTACATAGGGGGCAGTATTATAGTAGTTATATTCTTGTCCATAGGGGCAGTATTATAGTAGTTATATTCTTGTACATAGGGGGCAGTATTATAGTAGTTATATTCTTGTACATAGGGGGCAGTATTATAGTAGTTATATTCTTGTACATAGGAGCAGTATTATAGTAGTTATATCCTTGTACATAGGAGGCAGTATGATAGTAGTTATATTCTTGTACATAGGGGGCAGTATTATAGTAGTTATATTCTTGTACATAGGAGGCAGTATTATAGTAGTTATATTCTTGTACATAGGAGGCAGTATTATAGTAGTTATATTCGTGTACACAGGGAGCAGTATTATAGTAGTTATATTCGTGTACACAGGGAGCAGTATTATAGTAGTTATATTCTTGTACCTAGGGGGCAGTATTACAGTAGTTATATTCTTGTACATAGGAGGCAGTATTATAGTAGTTATATTCTTGTACATAGGGGGCAGTATTATAGTAGTTATATTCGTGTACATAGGAGGCAGTATTATAGTAGTTATATTCGTGTACACAGGGAGCAGTATTATAGTAGTTATATTCGTGTACATAGGAGGCAGTATTATAGTAGTTATATTCGTGTACACAGGGAGCAGTATTATAGTAGTTATATTCTTGTACACGGGGGCAGTATTATAGTAGTTATATTCTTGTACATAGGGGGCAGTATTATAGTAGTTATATTCTTGTACATAGGGGGCAGTATTATAGTAGTTATATTCTTGTACATAGGGGGCAGTATTATAGTAGTTATATTCTTGTACATAGGGGGCAGTATTATAGTAGTTATATTCTTGTACATAGAGGGCAGTATTACAGTAGTTATATTCTTGTACATAGAGGGCAGTATTACAGTAGTTATATTCTTGTACATAGGGGGCAGTATTATAGTAGTTATATTCTTGTACATAGGAGGCAGTATTATAGTAGTTATATTCTTGTACATAGGAGGCAGTATTATAGTAGTTATATTCTTGTACATAGGGGCAGTATTATAGTACTTATATTCTTGTACATAGGAGCAGTATCATAGTAGTTATATTCTTGTACATAGGGGACAGTAATATAGAAGTTATATTCTTGTACATAGGGAGCAGTATTATAGTAGTTATATTCTTGTACATAGGGGGCAGTATTATAGTAGTTATATTCTTGTACATAGAGGGCAGTATTATAGCAGTTATATTCTTGTACATAGGGGACAGTATTATAGTAGTTATATTCTTGTACATAGGAGCAGTATTATAGCAGTTATATTCTTGTACATAGGGGGCAGTATTATAGCAGTTATATTCTTGTACATAGGGGGCAGTATTATAGCAGTTATATTCTTGTACATAGGGGGCAGTATTATAGCAGTTATATTCTTGTACATAGGGGGCAGTATTATAGCAGTTATATTCTTTTTACAAAAAGAAAAACAAAAAACATTCACTTTTTTAAATGTCCCTTTAAAACTTGAGAAAGTCAAATTCAATTTAAATGGAGAGTGTTTCTGACAGGTTTGGGGTGGAGGGGGGGTTGTTGTGCAGAAGATTTTCCTATAATACATCCATATTCATGACAGACATAAACCCACTTGCCTTCTGATCCTCTGTGAAGTCGGAGGAGTTGGCCGGTGACTGTGCTTCCTTTTGTAGTTGTCGGGCCAATCTATAAAGATAGAAAGTAACATTTATGAACTTGTCTTCCCCAAGGTGGTGTGAAATATTCCTTAACAGGCAGGCTTGGTCCCCAATTCTCAAAACTCTGCCTCACGATTCCCTTCCTTTTTGTCTGCAGCAGTCATGACACCAAATTCCACTAACATCTGAGTATCTGTCATTCTAGTGTTGACATCTGCGTGCGCTGTCCCTTTAAGAGTGATTCAGCTGTGGCCAGTAGCGGCAGGCATAGCAGTGAGGTAGTGTGATCCGGCGCAGCGCAGCCCATCTGTGTATGGATTTCATCTCTTATTCACATCCTGTTGAAAGTCTCCACCCAACAACAGCCAGAGAAGCTTTGGGTGGGAACCTGAGCAAATAATCCTGACGGGCCGCGCAGATAGAGCGTTACTGTGTGCAGCCGGCGGCGCGGCGAGGGGAAGTGACAGCGGGCGCCCTGCCAGCAACACGAGGAACTGATCATCGGCTGCAAGAGCCGAGGGGACATGCCATTCAGGAGTCCGGCAGAGCTGGGTGGCATCACATGACCGGTCCGCTCGTACAGGCAGGTTCACATGGCGGAATCTGACGCAGCTGTCCGGCTGCAGATCTCAGCGCCGATTTACCCTTTAAGTGGGCGATTCTGCGTGAGGATTTGCTGATGCGCGGTCCACATCAAGAAATGGTTATTATTCCTCCCCCCCACATACGGATTTAAACGTCACGCGAAGAAAAAAAAAAACGCACCGTATAAACCGCGTCGCTGTTTCTAACTGAAAGCAATGGGATGTGAATTGGCTGCAGAATCAGCGCCAAAGTTTCACCATTTGAACGGGGCCGATGACACAGGGAGATACTCATCACTGTATAATCAACCATGCGAACGCACTGCGGAACGCGCCGCGCCTGTTCTCAGTTGACATGCATACTGACTTCTCTCGCTGCAACTCCGTGCATGCGCCGTAGCGAATGCTGTCCGTGCCTCAGTTCTCCGTTACTAGCGGTAACGTCAGCGGCGTACTGCGCATGTCTCTTGAGGATCGTTACTCCCACTGCGTCCGCGGTCAGATGACTGCAGGAGTAACGATCCTCGACACGCATGCGCAGTACGCCGCTCAGCGAGGGAGAGCTGCGGCGCGGCAGGGTTTGCTACGGCGCCTGTGTGAGATTACAGCAAAGGAATCAGTATGCGTGCCAATCACGAACAGCGGCGTGCACGGTGCGACGCCGAGGGAAAGTGCAGGAATAATTAGCGATAAGGAAACCTCGTTAGCGGCGCGGTTACAGGATCATCGAGGATCGCTCTAAGAACTTAGATTCCTGTTTTTTTGTTTTTTCTCTAAACCCGGAGAAGTTGGAGGTCACAGTTAGTGGTGGGGAGAGAACCGCTCGGCCGCAACAAGATAGAAACGAAGGGTTAACCTCTCTACCCCAGTAGTCACAGCAGAATATATACTGAGGGGATTAACTACTGAACCCAGCAGTCAAAGAGTTCATCCCCTGCCGTGACCGCTGGGGTGCAGAGGCCGTCCTCCCCCTATAGTTATTCTGCCGTGACCGCTGGGGTGCAGAGGCCGTCCTCCCCCTATAGTTATTCTTCCGTGACCGCTGGGGTGCAGAGGCCATCCTCCCCCTATAGTTATTCTGCCGTGACAGCTGGGGCGCAGAGGCTGTCCTCCCCCTATAGTTATTCTGCCGTGACCGCTGGGGTGCAGAGGCCGTCCTCCCCCTATAGTTATTCTGCTGTGACCGCTGGGGCGCAGAGGCTGTCCTCGCCCTATAGTTATTCTGCTGTGACCGCTGGGGCACAGAGGCTGTCCTCCCCCTATAGTTATTCTGGTGTGACCGCTGGGGTGCAGAGGCCGTCCTCCCCCTATAGTTATTCTGCCGTGACCGCTGGGGCGCAGAGGCCGTCCTCCCCCTATAGTTATTCTGCCGTGACCGCTGGGGCGCAGAGGCCGTCCTCCCCCTATAGTTATTCTGCCGTGAACGCTGGGGCGCAGAGGCTGTCCTCCCCCTATAGTTATTCTGCCGTGACCGCTGGGGCGCAGAGGCTCTCCTCCCCCTATAGTTATTCTGCCGTGACCGCTGGGGCGCAGAGGCTCTCCTCCCCCTATAGTTATTCTGCTGTGACCGCCGGGGCGCAGAGGCCGTCCTCCCCCTATAGTTATTCTGCTGTGACCGCTGGGGCGCAGAGGCCGTCCTCCCCCTATAGTTATTCTGCTGTGACCGCTGGGGCGCAGAGGCTCTCCTCCCCCTATAGTTATTCTGCCGTGACCGCTGGGGTACAGAGGCCGTCCTCCCCCTATAGTTATTCTGCTGTGACCGCTGGGGCGCAGAGGCCGTTCTCCCCCTATAGTTATTCTGCTGTGACCGCTGGGGCGCAGAGGCTGTCCTCCCCCTATAGTTATTCTGCCGCGACCGCTGGGGCGCAGAGGCTGTCCTCCCCCTATAGTTATTCTGCCGTGACCGCTGGGGCGCAGAGGCCGTCCTCCCCCTATAGTTATTCTGCTGTGACCGCTGGGGCGCAGAGGCCGTCCTCCCCCTATAGTTATTCTGCTGTGACCGCTGGGGCGCAGAGGCCGTTCTCCCCCTATAGTTATTCTGCTGTGACCGCTGGGGCGCAGAGGCTGTCCTCCCCCTATAGTTATTCTGCCGTGACCGCTGGGGCGCAGAGGCTGTCCTCCCCCTATAGTTATTCTGCCGTGACCGCTGGGGCGCAGAGGCCGTCCTCCCCCTATAGTTATTCTGCTGTGACCGCTGGGGCGCAGAGGCCGTCCTCCCCCTATAGTTATTCTGCCGTGATTACTGGGTTACATACAGAATAGGAAATCTCTTCTGCACCCCAGAAGTCACAGCAGAATATAAAATGGGTGGAAAACCTCTGTACTCCATGAGAAAAGGAAAAGGAAAGGGGGGGGGGGGGTAGTCTGTATGCCAGCAGTCACAGCAGAACTATAGAATGGGGGGATAAGCCTGGCACCCCACTAGTATACAGGCTTAGCCTTCACACAGGCCCGCAGAGGAAGGCCGATCCGTGTGCCGCCTGACCTGCAGGGACATTACAGGTCAGAAAGAGAGAACAGAAGACGGCAGCGACTGCACCCACGGCTGTGAATACGAAGGCATCTGAAGAGCCTCACGGGCCATAACCTCTGTACCCCCATCAGGGCATAGAAGTGGGAGGGCACACCTCTGTACCCCCATCGGAATACAGAATGGGGGGGGGGGGGTGTCTGTACCCCAGTATTCACAGCAGAATACTGAATGGGGAGGGGCATAACCTCTGTACCCCCATCGGAATACAGAATGGGGTGGGGGGCGTCTGTACCCCAGCAGTTACAATAGAATATAGAGTAAAGGGGATAACATTCTGCTGTGACTACTGGGGTACCTGCACAATGGGGACTGTGGAACCCCAACAGTCACAGCAGAATATGGAATAGTAGGAATCAAAATACATAAAGAATGGGGAGATAAGCTCTGTACCCCAACAGTCACAGCAGAATACAGAAGGGGGGGGGCATACCTCTGTACCCCATTAGTCACTGCAGAATATAGAATGGAATGGGGGGGGGGACCCCTCTGTACCCCAGTAGTCACTGCAGAATATAGAGGGGAGGAGGGTACACCTCTGTACCCCAGTAGAATATAGAACAGAATGGGGGGGGACCCCTCTGTACTGTGGTAGTCACAGCAGAATATAGAGGAAGGGGAGGGGTGGGGGGGGGGGGGGGGGGGGACGACACCTCTGTACCCCAGTAGTTGAGTCAGAATATAGAAAGGGGGGGGGGGGGGCACCTCTTTACCCGAATAGTCACAACAGAATATAGAAGGGGGGGGGAGGGGCCTCTGTACCCCAGTAGTCATAGGCTACAGACAGTAGTGGGGAGATATATATATTTATATATCCTACCTAGGCAGCGGTTATATAACGGGGGTCCCATCAGACCCTCCCAGAGGAACAGGTGAACCCCACCTTCTACATGGAGGCGGGACAGGAAGCCCCTCTGCAGCCGCACCTGTACGCGGGGTCATTACACCTGTGCACAGACAGGGGGCGCCTCACTTACATCTGATACTCATCTATGGCCTCCACCAGTTGCCCCCACGAGTCGAAGTCCGCGCCCTTCCTGAAGCTTGCGTTCCACTTCTGCAGCGTCTTACTCAGGTCGCTCATGGCAGGACACACCCAGTCCGCGGGGAGCGGCGGGGCACTCAGCGGCGCATCATGCGGGAAGATAGACACGTCCCGGGACCGGTCCCGCTGCTGATGCTGCTGCCCCTCCCTCCTCCGCGGCCAAGCCCATCACATCGAGGGGCTGGCAGCCCCGCCTCCCAGTACCAGACCCAGCCCTTCACGCCCTAAACCAAGCCTCGCTCTCATTCTAGCCGCGCCTCTTTTACATCTTCCGACATTCTTATTAGCTGACGGTATAGAACACGCCCACAACTCACAGATCATTTCAGAACGCCGCATCGTTACCCTGACAACCGCGTGAGCTTGGTCAATATGCGCATGCGCAATCCTATGCCTACTGGAGGAAGACGTCATCGGAAGACAGAATGGGCGGGGCTTATCAATGATTGACAGAGAGGTGTGCGGTCTGTGGAATATGGTGGGAGAGGCGGCGGTGGCACTGCGCATGCGTCCAGTGCGGCCGGCTCCATGTTTACCTCTGTGCGCTCCTCCCCGGGCCCTGCAGGGCGGACGCTTCCTCCTTATGTCTCAACCAGGAAGAAACCTGCCGAGTCTTACAGAGTGCTACACAGGAGCCGCGGACATTGGGGGCCACAGACCGACAGAAGGGCCACACGGTGCTGCCCCCAGGGTGTAGGGCGCCCTCAGCCTGCGGCGGTGAGTGCTTCCTCTTCATGTATGTGCTGGGCTTCATCTAATCACTCTGGACGGCCACTTGTTGCTGGAACTACAAGTCCCAGAATGCCCGCTGTTCTATCTCCATGCATGTAGTGCTCAGGGCATGCTGGGAGTTGTAGTTTCACAAATGCTGTACTTCACTGCTGAATGATTTACGGTAAATGTGATGGAAATGTCGCATTAAAATAATTGCGCTCTGGTGTTAAAAAGTTTCAAATTTTTCTTAGTTTTTTTTGCGCCCCACTTTGCGCTTTTGTAAGAGGGCGTGGCCTCCTAAGACTCGCCGAAATAGCTATGAATTACGGCAAAGTAAAACTTCACTATTACGGTACGCGCACACGGGCGTTAGAAAAGTTGCGCTCGCTAATCTTGCATCATACGGCACTTGGACGTCCCGTCTGTGTGGCGAATATGGCGCGATGACGTGCTATTCGCATCCGAAAAATCGGACAAGCGCAGGACAAAAAGAGTGTGGCGCCCGAAGCAGAATGCCTGGCGGTGCGCAGTCCGTGAGGTACCATGCAGACAGCGCCACTCTTCAAGCCGCCCGTGATTTGGCGTATGTTCGTACTGTGGATTCGGCCCTTTAGAGCCGGCGGTGGACATCCCCTGCAGCTGTGTACTTGCGCGGCCGCGGTTCGCACGCAGGCTTCGCTTCTCAATGGGCGAATCCGCCTGTGGAATTCCTGCCACGGAATCCGTTGATAAGCGCCGCCGCTTCTGTTTTGACCTCGTGACGGTTCGGAATCTGCAATGTCCGCGTTCCGCAGGTAATGGGGGGCGGATTTGGAGCTGAATCTGCGCAGATTTAGCGTCCGACGTACGGCAAAAAATCAATGGAAGCTGAAACTCAAAAATGTTCATTTAGCAAAACTGTCCAACGGTAAGACGTCTGCGTTGCCCGTAGCAACCAATCCCCGCGCAGCTTTCATTTTAGCAGTAGAAGTAAAAGCTGCGCTGTGATTGGTTGCTACGGGCAACGCGGACGTCTTACTGTTGGACAGTTTTGCTGGATGAGGCCCAAAAAGTTTTATTCTGCCGTCGTCGCCACCAGGGGCATATGAGCAAAATGGCCGCCAACGAAGACAGAAGAGCGTTTTGCGTCCTTGATTTTTCACGTCTACCGGTCTGTTCCCCGGACCTCGCAACTTAAGGTGCATTTAGACGGGACCAATGTCGGGCAAACGATGCCCACTGCTGCTGCCCGGGAGCGGGTATCACTGGCTCACAGCGGGGGGCGGCTGCAGCAGATTCCTCTCGCTCCCCTGCCCCTCTCCATTGACTTAACATAGCGGTCGTTCAATACTGAACATCTGCTATTTACACTGAGCCATCAGCGATCTGCAGTTTATACTGCGTAAACGATGAGCTGATCGTTCAGTGTAACTAGTGGCCGTTCAGTAGTGAACAGCCGCTATGTTAGTGAATGGAGAGGGGCGGGGGAGCGAGAGGAGAGATCTCCTGCAGCCTTCCCACCGCTGTGAGCTAGCGATACTAGCTCCAGCAGTGGGCATCGTTTGCCCAACATTCGTTCAGTCTTCATGGGGCTTCAGAGTCTACATGCTCCCCTCACCGCCCACCATGATCTGCGGCATCCCAGAAGTCATTGCACCAGTTAGTCGGGATCCGCTACATCGTGTACGGCAGGAACGTGACTACAGGCTCCATGTGTGTCCGGTGACAAAGGGGTCACACTGACACCTCCGAGGGAGAAACTTTCTTCATTTCTGTATCTGAGTCAGTAATGGGGCTCCGGGGCGCATCGGCCGGATCGTTAGCAATAACTATATATTGGGTTGAAGTTGATCGAAATGGAATCCTAGCATGGTAGAGTTGGAAGTGACCTCCAGGGTCATCGGGTCCGACCCCCTGCTCAGTGCAGGATTCACTGAATCATCCCAGATAGATATCTGTCCAGCCTTTGTTTGAAGACTTCCATTGAAGGGGAACGCCCCACCTCCTGTGGTAACCTGTTCCACTCATTGATCCCCCTCACTGTCTAATATCTAATCTGTGTCTCCTCCCTTTCAGTTTCATCCCATTGCTTCTAGTCTTTCCTTGTGCAGATGAGAATAGGGCTGATCCCTCTGCACTGTGACAGCCCTTCAGATATTTGTAGACAGCTATTAAAGGGGTTGTCCCGCGCCGAAATGGTTTTTTTTTTTTTTTTAACCCCCTCCCCCGTTCGGCGCGAGACAACCCCGATGCAGGGGTTAAAAAAACAAACCGGAGAGTGCTTACCTGAATCCCGGCGGTCCGGCGTCTTCATACTCACCTGCTGAAGATGGCCGCCGGGGTCTGCTCCCTCCGTGGACCGCAGCTCTTCTGTGCGGTCCATTGCCGATTCCAGCCTCCTGATTGGCTGGAATCGGCACGTGACGGGGCGGAGCTACACGGAGGCGGCATTCTGCACGAGCGGCCCCATTGAAGACAGCAGAAGACCCGGACTGCGCAAGCGCGGCTAATTTGGCCATCGGAGGCCGAAAATTAGTCGGCACCATGGAGACGAGGACGCTAGCAACGGAGCAGGTAAGTGAATAACTTTTGATAACTTCTGTATGGCTCATAATTAATGCACAATGTACATTACAAAGTGCATTAATATGGCCATACAGAAGTGTATAGACCCACTTGCTGCCGCGGGACAACCCCTTTAAGTCTCCTCTCAGCCTTCTCTTCTGCAAGCTAAACATTCCCAGATCCTTTCACCGTTCCTCATAGGACATGATTTGCAGACCGCTCACCATCTTGGTAACTCTTCTCTGAACTTGCTCCAGTTTGTCAATGTCTTTTTTTAAAGTGGGGTGCCCAGAACTGGACACAGTATTCCAGATGAGGTCTGACTAAGGAAGAGTAGAGGGATAATGACCTCACGTGATCTAGACTCTATGCTTCTCTTAATTCATCCCAGAATTGTGTTTGCCTTTTTGGCTGCTGCATCACATTGTTGACTCATGTTCAGTCTATGATCTATTAGTATACCCAAGTCTTTTTCACATGTGCTGCTGCTTAACCCAATTCCTCCCATTCTGTATGAGCTTTCTTCATTTTTCTTGCCCAGATGTAGGACTTTGCATTTCTCCTTGTTAAACACCATTCTGTTAGTCGCCGACCACTGTGCAAGCTTTTCTCTTGAGTATTTTGACCATAAATAATGTTAGTTGAGTGAAATGTAACAACAAACGATAATTTGAGCTGCGATGACAGACCGCCATTGCCTGGAAACCAGTCAGACTCGCTCCTTGGACTTTCATCTACAAACGATCTTTCGAACATTCCCAGAACGCTCGTTCTCTCGTTGCCCGGAGTCGTTGGACGCGAATGGCCTGTCTGAAAGACTGCGACGTCCAACATGGACTGGCTGCTTCTACAGAACCGGACGATTGTCTGTCCAGCCGTCGCCCTGTCGCTCACGGACGCCTCTGTCCGCGGTACCGTGCGATCGGTGCGGATTGTTGACCTAGAAAGGATTTCCTTGGCTGTGATTATTACAACACCTCGCTGCTATAATTACCCAGTGATGACATCATCGCACGCCGCACCCAGAGACAGAGGAGCTGCTTATGTCGACATTCACACCTTATCAATGTTAAGGAAAAGCAAATGCCTTTTTAACCCCTCGTCGACGCTGGTATTCATTTTCATTGTTTTCTCTCCATTTAAAAAAAAAAAATAAAACAAAAAATCATAACTTTTTTAAAAAAATGTTTCCGTTAAACTCGGCTATCTGGAGGCTCGTTTTCTGCGGGACGAGTTGTATTTTTCAATGCATTCAATTCATGTACCATGTAGGCTGGGTTCACACAGGGCGGATTTGCCGCGGAAATTCCGTCCGGACTTTTGCCGCGGCAAATCCGCCTGCGGCCGCTAATCCCTGTGTTGGCCAGCCATGTGGACGGGATTTCTCAGAAATCCGGCAAAAGCCGATGCTGCGGCGCAGATTTGTGCGGCAACGGAAAGGCGTGCGGCCAAGCTGCTCCAAAACGTGCGGCTAAGTGCTGCGGGTTTTAAAGCGGCGCTTTCCCAACCATAATGTCCTAAAAAACCATTATAAAAATTTCTAAGTGGAGTGAAATAGAAAAACCACAACAGCGGCACTTTTTTTGGAGGGTCTTGGTTTTTAAAGCAGGCCAGTAGGATTACGGCAATACCAGATTTATAGAGGTTTTCTTTTCTGTTCTGCTTAAAATATATTTTCTGTCGCCATCTTTTAGCCGCCAAAACAGTTTTTGGTTTTTTTCATCGCTGCAGCTGTGTAAGGGCGATTTTTTTTCTAATTTTTTAATTTTTTTTTAATTTTTTTTTTTTGTTGTGGAACGACCTGTGGTTTCCATTGTTACCATTTTGTGGTATATACAACTTTTTATTAAATTTTCTTCTTGGAGACCAGGTGAGCAAAAAAAGCACAATTCTGGCGTTATTTTCCTCATATCCATCGTGTGGTATAAATAATTCATTATTTTAATCTCTGGACGGAAACGTCCAAATTATGTTTCATTATAAATATGGGGAAAGGGTTTGTTGTTTTTGTAATCGAAAAAAACCTTTTTCACTTTTATTAATTTTTGTTCCCTCAGGGGATTTGAACTTAGTATGTAAGGGCAAAATAAGACCCATGTCCATTCAGCTCGGCCAATTACACCCCAATGTTGATCCAGAAGAAGGCAAAACCATAATGGGGTCGAAGCCAATTTTTCTGATTTATGGTAACAATAAAGACAAAGGGCTTTCCTCAGTTGTGGATGGAGCGGAGGCAGACATGTTGGATGGAGCGGAGGCAGACATGTTGGATGGAGCGGAGGCAGACATGTTGGATGGAGCGGGGGCAGACATGTTGGATGGAGCGGGGGCAGACATGTTGGATGGAGCGGGGGCAGACCTGTTGGATGGAGCGGGGGCAGACCTGTTGGATGGAGCGGGGGCAGACCTGTTGGATGGAGCGGGGGCAGACCTGTTGGATGGAGCGGGGGCAGACCTGTTGGATGGAGCGGGGGCAGACCTGTTGGATGGAGCGGGGGCAGACCTGTTGGATGGAGCGGGGGCAGACCTGTTGGATGGAGCCGGGGCAGACCTGTTGGATGGAGCCGGGGCAGACCTGTTGGATGGAGCCGGGGCAGACCTGTTGGATGGAGCCGGGGCAGACCTGTTGGATGGAGCCGGGGCAGACCTGTTGGATGGAGCCGGGGCAGACCTGTTGGATGGAGCCGGGGCAGACCTGTTGGATGGAGCCGGGGCAGACCTGTTGGATGGAGCCGGGGCAGACCTGTTGGATGGAGCCGGGGCAGACCTGTTGGATGGAGCCGGGGCAGACCTGTTGGATGGAGCCGGGGCAGACCTGTTGGATGGAGCCGGGGCAGACCTGTTGGATGGAGCCGGGGCAGACCTGTTGGATGGAGCCGGGGCAGACCTGTTGGATGGAGCCGGGGCAGACCTGTTGGATGGAGCCGGGGCAGACCTGTTGGATGGAGCCGGGGCAGACCTGTTGGATGGAGCCGGGGCAGACCTGTTGGATGGAGCCGGGGCAGACCTGTTGGATGGAGCCGGGGCAGACCTGTTGGATGGAGCCGGGGCAGACCTGTTGGATGGAGCCGGGGCAGACCTGTTGGATGGAGCCGGGGCAGACCTGCTGGATGGAGCCGGGGCAGACCTGCTGGATGGAGCCGGGGCAGACATGTTGGATGGAGCCTGCGGATCTCAGGTCCTTTTCCTTTCCTCTGATGATTTCTTTCTATGCTGGTTGAGTGGACGGCTCTTCTTGGTGATATAAAGTCTGGTATCTCCCTCTCCCCTCTCACAGCATGCTGAGGGAGAACATCTTCAGCTACATCCCCCTCCTCTCCCATCTGCTATGTGTTTTACTGAGAAGATTTACAGAGAGACTGCAGGGAAGAGAAGCTCCAAGTGTAGAGCCGACGATGGGCTCTGGTGGGCGGGACGTCACCAGGTGTAGAGCCGACGACGGGCGGGACGTCACCAGGTGTAGAGCCGACGACGGGCTCTGGCGGGCGGGAGACGTCACCAGGTGTGGAGCCGACGACGGGCTCTGGCGGGCGGGAGACGTCACCAGGTGTGGAGCCGACGACGGGCTCTGGCGGGCGGGAGACGTCACCAGGTGTGGAGCCGACGACGGCCTCTGGCGGGCGGGAGACGTCACCAGGTGTGGAGCCGACGACGGCCTCTGGCGGGCGGGAGACGTCACCAGGTGTGGAGCCGACGACGGGCTCTGGCGGGCGGGAGACATCACCAGGTGTGGAGCCGACGACGGGCTCTGGCGGGCGGGAGACGTCACCAGGTGTGGAGCCGACGACGGGCTCTGGCGGGCGGGAGACGTCACCAGGTGTGGAGCCGACGATGTGCTGTGTAGGATGTTACCAGGTGTAGAGCCGACAACAGGCTCTGGCAGGGGGACATTAACAACCAATCAGCACGGACATTGCAGCTTTTGGATCTTTCCGAGTCCACTGTTGGCCATGTTATTGGGGGATGGAGACCATCCGGCGTGTGCGGTGCCGCCACGTCTAGGGAGACCCCGTAAACTGACAGAACGTGGACAACGATGCCTTGTAGGAGCTGTGAAGATCTCACACACATCATCTGCCCTCGCTCAGGGGGTCTCACAGGACTTTAGGACATCCATTAGTACCAGAACCATCCGTAGGGAACTGCATGTGTAGGGTTACCATAGACGAGTGGCTGCACACAACATCCCAGCAGTGAATGCACAGTGGCGCCTGTGATGGGGCTTGGAGCGACGGACTGTAAGTGAGTGGAAGCAAGTGTTGTGGACAGATGAATCACACTAACCATCTTCTGATCGGATGGCCGCACTTGGGTGTAGCGTTTGCCTGGAGAGCGATTACTAAATGACTTAAATCTTCCCTACAGTGAAGTTGGGTGTGACGGGGTCATGGTGGGAAGGACTGGGGGCTAGTGGTTATAGTGAAGACCACCCTCAACCCCAATGGGTACAGAGATATTCCAGACAATGTGGCATCACCTACCCTGTGGCAATACTTGGTACATCTCCATGCCTCTACCAACATGACCGAGCACCATGTCATACGGCAAGCAGTGTTGAGGAGTAGAACGTCTACAGACTTCATTGGCCGCCCAAAGTCCGTATTTCAATCCCATTGAGCATCTTTTGAACCATTTAGAACGCCATATCAGTGCGCCCAACACACCCATCAGTATCTGAAGCTCCTCAAGGAATGGAGGCAAATCCCTTCACACATCTATGGGACTTTGGTGGAAAGCAGCCTAGGAGGATTACTGCAGTCATCAAGGCCAAAGGCGGCCCAACACCGGACTAAAAAATTACGGCTGAAATCAAATTTCACCACCTACTGTATGTGCGTAGAACATAGGGGCCATTAATGACCGCTTCTGCAGGGGGGATTGAGCTGGATGCGGTCAGCTTCATGCAGTTAGGCTGGACTATCCATATTCTATACCATAAACACTGACGGGTGTGAGACTGACCCCTGAGACGCCCCCACTGAGAGGGTCACAACACAAAATATGGCACCACTCTTCAGATACAAAGATGATGCCACCCAACCACCTGCAGGTTGTCCATCATGGGGACTGAGCCAGAAATGACCGCCGATAGAAGGACCACCCCACTCCCTCGCAATGCAATAGGCAGCATCCGGTCCTGTCCTTCCTCCCCTGTGATTGACCTGGTGCCTGAAGAAGGCTGTGGAGATCGGCGGACGTAACGTTGGCGGGAGAAGACAATCTGAAGCCGGTGTGATGTCTTCTGTCATGTAGGGGTGGTAATAATCAGGAAATTCAGGTCTGCTTCTCCGATGACACCAGGGACAGTCATTGTGTGCCGCAATCACATGAAGGAGACATCACTCTTTTAACCCCTTCCAGCTGCAGACAGTTTTTATTTTTTTTTGTCTTTATTTTTCCATCCCCACTTAAAAAGAAAAAAAAAAATCATACTTTTAAAAATCTATGTGCTCTGACCCGGCTGCATGAGGGCTTGTTTTTTGCTGGCCGAGTTGTATTATTTCAGTGGTGCCATCTTACAGACCATAGAATGTATTGGGAAAGTTTTTTACAAAATTTCTAAATGGGAATCAATAGAAAAAAAACTGCAATTTTTTTTTTTTCACTTTTGGCCGGGCTTTCTTCTCACGGTGTTCCTGCTGCATTAAGAATGACCTCTTCCTTTTCTGCGTCTTCATGATTACACCGATATCACACGTTTATAGTTATTTTTAATGCCTTTTTTTTTTTTTGCAGGACAGCCTGTAGTTCTTACTGGTACCATTTTCTGGGGTTACATATGACTTTTTTTTTATTGCTCCCTATTGTTTTTTTTTTTTTTGGAGATGCTGATCAAACCCCCCCCCCCCCCCCCCCCCCCCACAATTCTAGCGTTGCATTCCTTTTCTGATCGCGCTCGCTGTGCTGGTTTAATAATGTGATCATTTAATAACATGGGAGTTTTACAGACAGAGTAATAACAGTATTTATTTTTTATGCAATAATTGTAAAAAGGTTTTTTTTTCTTTTTTTTTAAACTTTATTGTCAATTTACTGTTGAAAAACAACTGGCAACAATATCTAAAGGGCTAACAGCGGGGAGCAGAGTTATTTCCGATCCCTGCAGTTGTGTATTGGTGGCTGCATGTAGATTGGGCTCGGGTCCTGAGACCTGCTCTATATGGTAAGCCCCGGGCATTGGCCACGTATGTATGCTAGATGTAAAGAAGGGGTTATAATCGGCCCCCAGCTCCGGTTACGCTGCAGATTCTTTTTCTGAAGCATGTGGATGAGATTTTTTGAAAGCTGTCCAGTATTTCTGCTATGTGTGAATGTAACCTAATGTAGCATCATACAGTCTGGAGGAGGAGGGAGGCGGCAAGAGGGTTTACAGCATGATCAGTGATAGTCCTGTCTGTCTAGTCTCCAGCAGTACCAGAGACCTGTATTCCACTGCTGGAGACTAGATAGGCAGGGTTATCACTCACAATAGCAGATAATGGGATGTTCCATTACACAGGGGGACAAATTAGGAATTTCGAAGGAAATTGTTAAAAGTAATTGTCCCTTTGCTGCAGAACTCGTCCTGCGGTTCCATCTCAGGCAGATCTGTACATGATGAGTTGTGGTGATTAGATGAACAGTCTTGTCATCGGAGGCCCTAAAACTGGTTCCCCCCTTGGCCTATAAGAGGCTCTCGGAGGCTCCTTGTGTGTAGTGACCTCTTCTTCCGCGTGTGTAGAGCTTGTTGGCCACTAGACGCCTCTACGACGCAGAAAAGAGATTTCACCCCGTTACCAGAGGGGGGCGCATTATTGGGATGTGAGAAGCTGGATGGTCGTATCGATGAATTGTCCCCCACCGGCCGTTCTGTCCAGACTGTTACGAGGTGTTGGGACCAGTGAATGTGTGAGGGCACACAAGGTGACCGGGCTCAGGATGCCCCCTGCAGACCACCAGTAGAAAGGAGCATCTGACCAGACTGTTAGGAGGTGTTGGGACCAGTGGATGGGGGCACACAAGGTGACCGGGCTCAGGACGCCCCCTACAGACCACCAGTAGAGAAGAGCGTCTGACCAGACTGTTAGGGGGTGTTGGCACCAGAGGATGTGTTAGGGGACACAAGGTGACCGGGCTCAGGACGCCCCCTACAGACCACCAGTAGGGGAGCGTCTGATCGTCCAACAAGCACCAGCAGCTCCAACTGTTTCGATGTCTGCCATCCCGAGACAGGGGGCGCCATCGTTACACCCCTGTGTCTGTTGTAACCATTTCCAGGCACTTGGTGGAAGGATATTTGGTTTTACGGCCCCCATTACATGTATGACCTCTGACCCCCACCATCACCTCTGCTCGCAGTGCTGCCATGAACAATGAAACTGGACGCTCCGGAGGGGAACCGGGTTGTCTTCAGCGAGGAATCCAGGTTTAGTTTGAGCGCTGATGACAGACGTGTTCGCGTCTGGAGACCTCGGGGTGGGCGCCTCAATCCTGCCTTTGCCGTGGAGTGGCACACTGCCCCCTGCTGGTGTGATGGTCTGGGGGCCATCGCATACGACAGTCGGTCCCCCCTAGTGGTGGTACGAGGGACAATGACAGCTCAGCGATATGTTCAGGACATCCTGCAGCCACATGTGTTCCTCTCATGGTGACTTCCAGCAGGATAATGCTCGGCCGCACACACGAGGGGGTCACAGGAGCCCCCACAACATTGTCACACTACCATGGCTGCCCAAGCTAGAGGCGGTACAACAGGGTACTAGAGCCTCCATGCTCCCTGTATCACATCGTGTATCCAAGCTAGAGGCGGTACAACAGGGTACTAGAGCCTCCATGCTCCCTGTATCACATCTTGTATCCAAGCTAGAGGCGGTACAACAGGATACTAGAGCCTCCATGCTCCCTGTATCACATCTTGTATCCAAGCTAGAGGCGGTACAACAGGGTCCTAGAGCCTCCATGCTCCCTGTATCGCATCTTGTATCTAAGCTAGAGCCCCTCTGACGGTGACGCCCGGGGGTCTCTGTAATCCAGGCTATAGACCTCCTAATATCTAGTCTTTATTACGCCGTCTCTCTGATTTGGCGACGCTCCCGCCCGTATGGTGACCGGCGCGGCCATGAATGCGTCTTTGTGTCCGATCCTGTAATAATTCATCTAGTGAGAACAGAAGGGGGCGATGACAGAGATGAGATTGTCTGCGAGCCCCCCGGCCCTCATGCTTCCCGCCCACAGTAATAACCAGCGCCCCCCGCAGACAATGCCGGCATTCACAGCATCCGACTGGGAAATGTTACTTCACCAAAATCTCCTGAAATCCACTTTCATTCTGTGTTTTGGGCCTCAATTATCACAGCTGTCTAACAGGAAGACCCCCCCCCCCCCCCCCCGTTGTCCACAACGACCAATCAGAGTGCAGGTTTAATTTACTGCACCAGTCTGAGAAATGAATGCTGCGCTGTGATTGGCTGCTATGGGCAACAAGGACATCGTCTCGTTATACAGTTTTAATAATTGAATCCAAGACTCTGCAGAGGGGTTGTCCAGTTATAAACTATTGATAGCCTATCCTCTGCATAGGTCATCAATAGCGGATTGTCGGTGGGTCCGCCACTCAGAATCCAGCTGATCAGCTGCTCACCAATGGAACTTGTGTTCTGAGCGGATTTCTGCAGGAAGAGCACGGCTCTGTTCTCATTGCAGTGGCCAGGCTTGGTATTGCAGGCCAAGTTCCCATTGAAATAAATGCCATGTAATACCAAGCCTGGCCACTGCAGTAAGAACAGAGCTGTCTACGTCCTGCATTAATGAGCTCCGTGCACAAGGACTCTGGCCCTGAGAACAGGTACTTGTTGAGGGTCCCAGCTGATAGACCACGTCCAGTCTACTATCATGGACCTATCTGGAGGACAGGCCATCAATAGTTTATAACTGGACAACCCTTTTTAAGTTTTTCTATGCGTCCCGTTTTTATCGCATTGCGAGGCCCGTGGACGCAGCGTGCTGCGATTTCTCGTAGGCAGGACATCGCGGATCGCCATAGCATGCTTATAGGCTGGATTTGCTGCTGAATCCCACTCTGGATTTTGCCATGCAAATCCGCCCGTGTGCAGGTGGCCTAAACTGTCCTCTAGCTGATTGGTTACACAGGACCATGTGACCATGTATCATCCCCTCAGTGACCGGGCTATTTTGTGGCCTAAGTTTAAATTTTTATTTTACTCCTTTTTTACTATAAAAACTTGTTTTTAAAGAAAAACAATGGGCGCTGCATCGGCGCTCTCTAAGAGCCGCAGCGCCGTTCTTCTTCCAGCTCTGTGGGAGGAGTTGCAGTTTTTGTTGGCACCAGTTTGAGGGACTCAATATTTGTATTGTTCGGGTCGTTACGATAACGCCCATTATTATATGTTGCTTTTTAAAAAATGTCTTGGTATTCATTGAAAAAGTTTTTTTGTATTTAATTTAAAGTGGATTTTTTTTAAATTGAACTTTTTTGACACTATTTTTCAGTCCCTGAACTGGAGTTAAAGATGCGGTCGTTCCATCTCTACGATAGTACACTGCATTACTTATGCACTGCATTCTACTATGCCCATGACATCAGCCTATTAGAATCTGTGGAGGCGGGGTCTAATAGGCTAAGTTACATGGTAGACATGGAGAACGTAATTGGGCTTCTACCGTAGTTGCCATGGGAACCCATTGGTACCTTGTGATCGCACTGCGGGGTGACAGGAGGAGCCCCTCCCCCGTCATCTGCTTACATGCTGCAATCGCTATTGATTGCAGTATGTAAGGGGTTAAACTGCCAGGATCTGAATTTTCTCCGTTCTCGGCTGTTAGAGCAGGAGTCGGGCTGTCAGTAGTCGGTCAAGCCACCACCTTAGGAAGATGTAAGGCGTGTTGGCAGTCACTAAGGGGTTAAGCCTACAATATAAAAACTACATTGCCATGGAATTGTGGTCACACGATCCTGCCCAGCCAATCGGCTAAGGGAATGTCTGGTTAGCAGGGTGGCTGTGATACCTTGTGGTCTCCCAAACAGAAGGGGCATTAAGTGGGTACAGAATTGTAATGGTAGCCCCGTCGGCACTGGTGGTACGAGGCGAGTCCTGCAGGATGGTGACTCAGGTGGGCCATCATAGGCATCATTTATTTTCCTCCACGTTGCAGCGCCCTCTATAGACGTTGCTTGCACTGTGCCGTAGCCGCTGTTATGGTCTCCACTTTAGTATCACAACTTTTTTTTTCAGGAGACTCGCGGTTTAGTAACAGAACAATCTTTGCAAAATGACCCACTGGTTTCATCGTAACCCGCTGAAGGCCACAGCGCCGGTCTCCTTTAATTTCTACGGCGTCGCCTCCACCCCTGCCGCGTCCAAGATATGCAGGTGAGACTGACTGAATTCTGCTGATTCTATTTTTTTGCTTCTTTTTTTCTGGTACAGAGCCACAAATCCCCTGCAAGGGTAAATGATAGAATTCTGCTACCTACAGTCACCACTAGAGGGAGTTCACTACATAGTTCTAGCTGTATAAGTTTGTATGCAGGAATCTCATCAGCTCCCTCTAGTGGTAGTTGTAGGAAGACAGAATTTTATCATGTAACTGTCTCTGCAGGGCATTTGGAGCTCTGTGTCAGACGACTGGAGCTCCAATTGCTATAAAAATACAGTACGGCACATAATGTCAGGCAGGGGGCTCTTTGGGCAGGTCTGTCAGATTTACTATCTGGCTTCATCACATGATGAAACTGGACATTATCAACGTCCCATCAGCCCTGTGCAGATACTACGCTCTGGTGACCACTACTACTAAATATTACCCATTGATCCCGCATATTACCCATACCATCTCCTATTTGCATACCAGATTTCCCAGAGAGCATTGGATGACCTATAAGTCACTTTACACCCACTTGGGGTTCTCCATAAGAGAAACAGTAGCCTCCTGACCTGTCCGACTCGCATGGATCTCCCATACCCTTCCTCAAGCCATAAAGGTGGTGTCTTATAACCGACTCCCCAATCTAGGTTCTTGGCTGTGTATTTCAGTGAATTGTTGGTCGATACAATTAACCTTTCTCTCATGTAACTTTCTAGTGACTTACGATCGACGAGAATGCGACTCCTGGAACTTTTCACAGACTCTACCTGTAACTCGGAGATGATGAAGAACGCCTCGGACGCCTACTTCTCCCTGTTACTGGGTGAGTGGAGAAACGGAGGGATTGTACTTTTCTATTAGGCTAGGATTGTGACTCTGGCCGCGACATGGCTTGATCACTGTGTAGCCCATGTGACCTCGCACTCTTATTAAAGTCAATGGAGTCATGAGAATTCCAACCTTGGTGTATCTTTGTGATTTGCGGATCGCAGTAACTTGCAGGTCCCACCATGAACTTACTAAGAATGTAAGGTCCCAGGCCTACACAGCAATCAAGCCATGTCACGGCCAGAGCCGCAATCCTAGCCTTGTGACGTGGTGCAATGAAAGCTGTGCTATGATTGGCTGCTGCTATGGTCAACAAGGACCGTTTTGATAATTTTGCCCCTTTGTTTCCTTTCACCAGGCTTCATTAATTCCCTGGATGGAGGAACTCAAGACAACAAGCTGCGGTACATCCAGAACTTCAAGTGGACAGACACCCTGCAGGGCAACGTGCCCAGGTACGGTACGACAGATAATGGGGCCAATAAACTATTGATGGCCTATCCTCCGCATAGGTCATCAATAGCAGATTTTCAGAGGGTCCGCCGCTCAGAACCCAGCTGATCAGCTGTTCACCAATGGAACTTGTGTTCTGAGTGGATTTCTGCAGGAAGTGCACAGCTTTGTTCTCTTTGCAGTGGCCAGGCTTGGTATTGCAGGCCAAGTTCCCATTGAAATAAATGCCATGTAATACCAAGCCTGGCCACTGCAGGCCACGACGGAAAAATCTGCCGCGAATCTTCCACAATATATACCGTGTGAACGGGGCCCAGGATGCATTAATTCAGAAAAAAACATTTTGGCCTTAATGATCTTATTCAGGTGCTGACACCGTATATCACTGTTTTCTTTGCCCTTTGCAGCGCTCAGCAAGATGCGGTTTTCGAGTTGATCTCAATGGGGTTTAACCTGGGTCTCTGGTACAGCAAATATGCTTCACGGCTGGCCGGGAAGGAAGAGTGAGTACTGACTAAAACGGTTTTTATATTACTTCAATTTATCTAGATTTAAAAATGAAGAAAATAACTATTTTGTGTATACAGGTACTAGGCAGTCATATGCGTCTCCATGGTGACAGACTACAAACAAGCTCTGTGTAGTCTGATTCTGCAGTCATGAGTTCAGCTGATCATAGTATGTATGTAATATGTCCATCCAGTTTAGATTATTCCCCCCCCCAGCGCCCCATGAGAAACATGTGACTAAGGCCTTAACCCCTTGAGTGGCACGCCCGGAAATTTTCCGGGACGAGCTCCACTGCTCATAGTGACATAGCCCAGAAGATTTCCGGGCTATGTATCACTATGGGAGCTGCAGAGCACAATGCCACAAGCTGTGACAGTGTGCTCTGCCTGCACAGTCCCACAGAGAACAAAGCAAGGGCTTTGAAAAACCAGCAGAAGATATTGCCGATATGTCGGCAATCTCCTGCTTTGTTTACAAGTTGCCATAGAGACCATCGGCTTGTCAGAAGCAAGCCGATGGTCTCTGTGGCAGGGAGAGCTGGTTGTGAGCTGTCAGAGGACAGCTAGGTACCTGCTCTTACAGCAGAGATCAGAGAAAACCTCCGATCTCTGCTGTGTTAACCCTTTACATGCTGCAGTCTATGTGACTGCAGCATGTAAAGGGCTGTCACTGCAGCATGTAAAGGGCTGTCACTATCGGACCCCCGGAATGTGATCAGGGGTCCTGATGGGTCCCTGTGGAAGTCCCCTAAAGGGACAAAAAAAAAAAAAGGTGAAAAATTATTTAAAAAAATAAAAACACTTGTCTCCCTTTACTTTGTAAAAAATCAAAAATACAATCACACATGTGGTATCCATGCGTCATAATCACCCAGAGAAGGAAGTTAATGCATTATTTAACCCCTTAATGACATGGCCCCTTTTTTTCTTTTTTCCCCATTTCTTTTTTTCCTCCCCCCTGTTTAAAAAATCACAACTTGTCATGCAAAAAACAAGCCCTCATATGGCCATGTCAATGGAAAAGTGAAAAAGTTATGGCTCTTGAGACGCAACTGCAAAATTAGTTGAAATTCAATGATTAGACCATTTTAAAAAACCTGCCCTGGTGGGCACGACAGGGTGGTAGGAAACCCGCCACTCAAGGGGTTAAAGGGGTTTTCCAGACACAGGATAATTTATCGTAGTCTATCAGTTTAGTGGGCACCGAGGATGTTATAAGGCATCTGACATAACTAACCAGTTCCTGTGATAAGAGTAGACTACACACGGTGACTCCTATGAGCTCAGGGTGGGGTGGATGTATCTTTACCCGCAAGTAGCATATGTCAGATTCACAAACGGAACACACACCCTGAATCTGGGATAGGGCGTCCTGTGGACAGAAATCAATCATCCTGATAGACCTAGGAGATGCTTGTATACACCGAGTGGCCTCTTTATGAGACCCCGGCCCTCTCACCATTGGCGCTTCCCTATATGAACATTCTCCTTGTGACCCCGGAGCAGAACATCACGTGACAAGTTTTCCGTGGATCAGTTTTAGTGTGAATCCACATTAGATCCAGCGATTGGAGCGACTCCCAACGAGGCCGGTCATCTGTGCGGGACTAGCCGGGTCTCACTGCCAACCGCAGGGGGGTTTGATCATGTAACGGGGTGAAGAGTATACAGAGGATGGCGCGATGGAGGAAAACATCCAGTGAACGAGGATCCTGTGAATGGGAATAACTTGTCGCCAAAAGGGGTCAGAGGAGGATGTGTCTAATCTCGCAACTCGCCGTTCCTCCGCACGGATGGGCTATACTAACGACGACCAGTTCCAGCGCCATTGTGTCTAAGAAAGAGGTGAGACTCCAGCGGGCAAAAGAGCAGAAAACTTGTATCACTGAGCAGCGGAAGAACATCTCCTGGTCAGAGGGATGCAGGTTTCTGTTACTGGCGCAAGCAGCATGAATCGCTGACCCCTTCCTGTCAGCTGGTCAGAACATGTCAGCACCGCCATCTAATCTACAGAAACTACAAGCAGCTTCCTGTCCACAGGGGCCGATATTCCTGCAGGACGATGTCCACACCTAGTGGAATCTACGCCACGGTTCTGAAGACTAAAGGCGTCCAACGCCCTACTGCATGGGGGTCTGATAAAATGGCCGTTCAGTCGAGGTGGCGCTAATATATATTTTGGATATAATCGGTAAAGTCTCTGATAAACAGTAATTTTACCATTTTCAGTGTTTATTCATATTAGTTTGTCATCTTCAGCATTACAGAACCGGAGGCCAAAGAAGTTCACAAGAGTCTGAAGGTCGCGGCCGGAATCTTCAGCCATCTGAAGGTGAGACTGTATATGTAGTTGCTTCTTCGCCTCCTGAGTCTTTATACCCGGGGATGTGTTTCTGGTGCGGTCCTGGGGAATTGTTTAGTGGATGCACTTGGACCCGACCGAGAAATGTGTGCACAGAAATACGCTTGTTGGTCACATGGGATTAAAGGGATAGAAAAACATGGCTGCTTTCTTCCAAACACAGCGCCACCCTTGTCTGTGGATTGTTTCTGGTATTGCATCTAAGAGAATGGGAGCTGAGCTGTAATACCGCTATGGACAAGGGTGCTGGACAACCCCTTTAAGAAAAGCATCTGCTATTTTTTTCTATAAACCGTACCCCTCCTTCCCTTCATCTGGTGTAACATATACTGGAATGGGTCTGAGCTGCAATACCAAACCCAGACAATAGGGGTGCGTATCTCAGCTGACCCCTTTAGGGTATGTTCACACAGCAGAAATCTGCTAAGGATTCCACATAAGTCCGTGCCGGAAGTGTCCCGTTTACTTGCGCCATAGTTTGAAGGGTATCCTTCCATACACAGCATTCAGATCCAGGCGCAGAAACAACCTGAATGTCTCCTTCCTACGTGGAGCCCGTATCTGGAATGCCACGTGCGGATTCGCCCATTGATGAGTTAAATCTGCATGTAGATCCATGACAAACGGGCGATTCCACGGCAGGATCCCCGCAGATTTGGGTGTGACCATCTGGTTCCCGTCCCGTACTGCGGATGAGCGCTCACTTTGGTACCTTTGTGACTTATTACAGAACTTACTGGAACTTTGTGTTTTAGGAGAGTCACATTCCAAAACTCATCTCCCCGGTGGAGAAGGGGCGGGACTTAGAGAGCCGTGTGATTGATGCCTACATCATCCAATGCCAGGCGGAGGCTCAGGAAGGTACGGTGGGGCACTCGCAGCTTTGTTTTCTCCTTGCTCAAACATTTGATGCTGTGTCCTGGACCTCAGGGAGATACAGCGCCCCCTTCTGTAGGCTATTAGAGTTCACCAAGGACTTCTGGGACCAGATAAAAGCAGAAAGCTGAGGGTATTTAGACAGAATAAGAGGTTCTGCAGCAGCATTGGTGTGTATAATGCTCTCTAAAGCATCTGACACCGTGCCGCATAATAGGCTGATATATAAAATGAGACAGCTCAGATTGGGTGAAAACGTGTGTAATTGGGTAAAGAACTGGCTCAATGATAGAAAGCAGAGGGTGGTAATAAATGGCTCATACTCTGATTGGGCCACCGTCGCTAGTGAGGGGCCACAGGGTTCAGTATTAGGCCCCACTCTGTTCAACATATTTATCAACGACCTGATAGAGGGGCTGCACAGCAAAATATCAATATTTGCAGATGATACAAAATTATACAATATAATTAATGCAATGGAGGACAATGTGCGGCTACAAACGGACCGGGATAAGCCGGGGGCTTGGGGGGGGGAAGTGGCAAATGAAGTTCAGTGTTGATAAATGTAAGGTTCTGCACATGGGCAGGAGAAACGGATGTCACCAATATACACTAAGTGGGGTACTGCTAGGGAAAAAGGAGATGGAAAAAGACCTGGGGGTACTGGTGGATTGTAGATTAAACTGGAGTAACCAATGCCAGTCAGCTGCTGCAAAAGCTAATAAAGTCTTGCGGTGCATTAAAAGAGGTATTGGGGCGAGGGACGAGAACATTATCCTCCCACTATATAAGGCACTTGTCAGACCTCACATGGAATACTGCGCACAGTTCTGGTCACTGGTGCTCAGGAAAGATGTTACAGTGCTGGAGGGGTTCAAAGAAGGGTAACTAAACTAATACATGGAATGAGAGGACTGGAATACCCAGAGAGGCACCAAAACTGGGATTATTTACTCCGGAAAAAAGACGGCTAAGGGGCGACCAAATAACCATGTATAAGTACATGAGGGGACGATACAAGGATCTCTGCCAGGATCTGTTTATACCCAGGACTGCGACGGTAACAAGAGGACATCCGCTACGATTAGAGGAAAGTAGGTTTCATCACCAACACAGAAGGAGGTTCTTTACTGTAAGAGCAGTTAGACTGTGGAACTCTCTGCCTGAGGAAGTGGTGATGGCAAAATCCATAGAGGAGTTTAAAAGGGGACTTGATGTCTTTCTGGAGAAGGATATTACAGGATATAAATCTTAGGTTAATTGTTAATCCGGGTATACAGGCAGGTAGGAACTATTAGGGGTTGATCCAGGGAACAGTCTGATTGCCATTAGGGAGTCAGGAAGGAATTTTTCCCCAAAATGACTAATTGGCTTCTGCTCTTGGGTTTTTTTGCCTTCCTCTGGATCAACACAGTAGGTTAGACAGGCTGGACTATATGGACATCGTCTTCATTCGGCCTTACATACTATGTTACTATATAATGAGGTTCTGCGGCAGCTTTGCCGCGCAGCATGAGGTTCTGCGGCAGCTTTGCCGCGCAGCATGAGGTTCTGCGGCAGCTTTGCCGCGCAGCATGAGGTTCTGCGGCAGCTTTGCCGCGCAGCATGAGGTTCTGCGGCAGCTTTGCCGCGCAGCATGAGGTTCTGCGGCAGCTTTGCCGCGCAGCATGAGGTTCTGCGGCAGCTTTGCCGCGCAGCATGAGGTTCTGCGGCAGCTTTGCCGCACAGCATGAGGTTCTGCGGCAGCTTTGCCGCAAAGCATGAGGTTCTGCGGCAGCTCAGCTGTGTGTTATGAGACTCCGCAGCAGCTGGCACAGGAGACCTGTGATTTATGGGGGTTCTGTGAATATACTGTTATGTCTGACTACATCCTCCTCCTCTTCCTCCTCCTCTTCCTCTCTGCAGTGACCATCGCTCGCGCTATTGAACTGAAGCACAACCCGGGGCTGATAGCAGCTTTGGCCTACGAGACAGCGAACTACTACCAGAGAGTAGGTAAGTGTTCTCCCTTCTTTCCAAGGGTCGGTCTTATGAATCCGTATTTAAGGCGATAACGATCCTGTCTGTGAACTCAATATTTGCTGCTGAGTGACATCTTTTCCCATCGTGTCCACTAGAGGGCGACAGTCACCAAAACATCTCCCAACCGGAGCAGGAAAATCCCCTGACTGCCATTTCAGGCCATTTTTAGTCAGTGCTCACATGGGGGCTGGTCTTGGGGACAGCGGGGGTCCCAGACATCACACCTGTAATGTCATGGCTGCAGTTTTGCTTCAGTTTCGCCCCTTCTCTCTCAGATCACACCCTCTCCAGCTTGGATCCAATCTACATAACGAAGTGGCGGAGTTACACCCAGCTGAAGATGTGCTTTTATATGGCGTATGTAAGTACACTGACCATAGTATCAGTCCAGCGGCGCTACCGGGCAAAACTGATGTGGCCTGCGTCTTAAAGGGGTCGTCTCAGAATTAGGCTATTGGTGGGGATGTGACCAACCGCACCTCCACTGATCAGGAGAACAGGGGTCCTGGGTATCCCGAAATTAATGCAGTAGTAGTGCGCACATGTGGCCACAGTTCCACTTACTTTGGGACACCCCTTCTTTTTTTGATTGGTGGGGGGGCCCAGCAAACGGATGCTCACTGATTGACCACTTATCCCGTATCTTGTGGATGAGCGATCATGTGATCTCACTGGACGACCCCTTTAGCCCCCTAACGCCGCAGGACATAAACTTAGATTCTGTGGATGGTGTAGGTACAGGGGTGAGCCCACACCATCCTGCAATGAGAGGCGGCTGTTACTGAGAGCCGGCCTCCCGCTGCAACAGCGGGGATCGGTAAGAACAGTTAACCCCCTACATGCTGAGATGTATGTAGATCGCGGCATGCAAAAAGTTCACATCGGGAGGGCCAATGGCACGCCAGACACTGGTGTCCCAACTTGCTATTGTAAGCGATAAGTTATTGTAGTGCAAAAGTCCTGCAATGCATTATCACAGCAAGCAGAGCTGTTATGGTTCAGGGCCGCCTGTTCCCGCCCGCATCCTGTGGAGTGACAGCTCTGTCCTTTTGTGCAACGGGAGAGCATGGTCAGTTTTTGTGTTGCAGGCGGGGAGACGCCAGCACGACCCACCCCATGACTCAGGAGCAATAGGCATATCTGTCCGGGTTCATGCTGTCCACAGGAATCCCTGTAAAGACTCTGAGCCGAGTTATTTCTACAAGTACCTTTATAGCGTCTGCAGTCCCATTTCCCTGATACAAAGCTCCAAATCCCCTGAATAGAGCTGGGTTTAAAACACAACATGCTTGTAATCACCAGTAGGAGGAGCTCCTAGTGTACGGCTCCACCTTGTACTCGATAATAACCCAGTGTACAGTGAGCTCCCTCTAGTGGTGACTGCAGACAGTAAGAAATCTATGTCTGTGTAGGAGATTTGGAGCTCAGCAATTATAAAGACGTATTTAAGAAATCTGTGCAGAATTTCCTGCAGACAGGGGTTGCTTCAAAACAGGTCACCCCTTTACTGCCCTTTACTCTGAGGTGGGGTGTATAATAATGTGTTTCCACAAAAATAAGACCCTGTCTTATATAAATATTTGCCCCAAAAGAGGCACAGGGTCTTAGTTTCAGGGGATGTCTTATCATACTTACCTAGCAGGCGCTGTCCGAGTCCCTCCCGTTGTTCTCCTCAGTTCTGGCAGGCTTCCTTCCAGTTCTCAGCGCTGACAGAAGATCGCTTGCTGGTAACTGGGTTTGTAAATCCCACCTCCAGCAAGGGATTGGCTGAGCCACGGCGCTCGATGAACCAATCACTGCGACGCTCGATGAACCAATCACTGCGACGCTCGATGAACCAATCACTGCGATGCTCGATGACCCAATCACTGCGGCGCTCGATGACCCAATCACTGCGGCGCTCGATGACCCAATCACTGCGGCGCTCGATGACCCAATCACTGCGGCGCTCGATGACCCAATCACTGCGGCGCTCGATGACCCAATCACTGCGGCGCTCGATGACCCAATCACTGCGGCGCTCGATGACCCAATCACTGCGGCGCTCGATGACCCAATCACTGCGGCGCTCGATGACCCAATCACTGCGACGCTCGATGACCCAATCACTGCGACGCTCGATGACCCAATCACAGCCATCACATTGAATGGCAGTGATTGGTTCATCGAGTGTCGCAGTGATTGGCTGAGCCGTGGCGCTCGAGAACCAATCACAGCCATTGCTTGGTGGAGGCGGAGTTTACAACCTCCATTACCAGCAAGCGATCTACTGTCGGCGCTGAGAACTGCAATGAAGCCTTCCAAAACTGCAGAGACCAGCAGAAGGCACCCAGACCGCGCCTGCTAGGTAAGTATTGCTTTTTTATTTCATGTAGTATAGCTAAGGCTTATATTTTAAGCACCCCCCTCCTTCCCCCCCCCCCCAAAAAAAAAAACCTACAAAAAAACAGGGTAGGGCTTATTTTATGGGTAGGTCCTATTTTTGGATAAGCACAGTATGAGGTCCTGCAGAAATGGAAGCGTGTTATTTGAGGTCCTGCTGCAGATGGTGTGTTTGTATGAGGTTCTGCAGCAGCTGGGGTCTATAGGTTATATCATGTTGTTCATTCTACATTGGTCATTAAGCTTTGCTGCTTTTACCCCCTCAGGCCTTCTGCTATCACGGTCAAACTCTCCTGTCCAGCGACAAGTGTGGAGAAGCAATAAGATCCCTGCAAGAAGCCGAGAAATGTGAGTCCATGTTCTCTGCTTTGAGCCAATTCAGTATCTCCCCCCTCTCACAGCAAGAGCGAAACTGCAGCTCCATCCCCTCCCCCCCCCCCCCCCCCCGCCTTCATAAAACCAGTTATGGGAACACTGCAGTTGGTTATATTGGGGATTACATGTCATTGATTCTCCTTCTCTTCCCTTTTAAGTCTATAGCAAGGCTGAAGCTTTGTGTAAGGAATACGGGCAGAGTAAAGGCCCAGGAACCACGGCAAAACCCTCGGGGCACCTCTTCTTCAGGAAGCTGGGGGCGCAGGTTAAGAATACGCTAGAGAAATGTCAGCGGGAGAACGGATTCATGTAAGTCACGGCTTCCATGGGGGGCCTGCACATCTATGGGGTTGGAATCTTCCATGCCCGGTATGCCGCTCTGTGCCAACATCGTATTCATGCTTTATTTCAGCTATTTCCAGAAGGTTCCTCCAGAAGCACCAGAATTGGAATTAAAGGCAAATTACGGTCTTGTGCAGCCGGTGCCTTTTGAGTTCCCAGCTATTGGTTCGCAGTGGACCCCAGAAGTCCAGGCAGGGTTCGACCTTACGAAGAGGCCAAAGGACGATGGTGTAAGCAGCTTCTTCTATTTTATATCTGCTGTGCTACAAAATCAGGCTTAGGCAAAAGGCCCATTTACACGCGAAGATGATTGCTCAAAAGTCGTTCAAAAGATGGGGAGAATGACCGTTTTAGGGATCGTTTTGCATAAGCTGCCAATGGGCACTAATGCCTATTAGCAGCTTATTACCTTCATTTGCATGTAAATAAGCCCTCTGGAGCTGTATGCAGAGAACAGCAGGTGGTCTGTTATCTTTGTACAGTTCCTTTGTTCTGCCTCAGGGCTGCAAGCTGAATACAATGTAATCAGCGCTTTTGAGGAGAGTCACAGTCTGCAGTCCCTGCTATCAGCTCTCCAGCTGAATGATTGATTTTATGCTCACCTAAAAATCATCGTTTGGCAAAAAAGAAAACAATGGTAGCATTTACCCGCAACGATTACCGCTCAAAATACATCGTATAGGGTGATAATCATTGTATGTAAATGGGCTTTAACTTCACATGGGTGAGCACGATATCGGGCCGTAAATCCCGCCCCCATATCGCGCTCCCCGCCATGTGAAATCCCCGTGGATGCACGCCGTTTTCATGGCAAAACAGCCTCCCATCACTTCGGGGGTTCAGGGATCGTCCGGCGCTGCTGTCACAGCTGCGGCAGCGGATCGCACAGTTTCTCTCATTGCTTTAAAAAGATTGGGGTTCATATTTGTGCGTCTCCAAACGCAGAAATCTTGCGCAGTTTTAGTGCCCGTGTGAAGTCGCAAAGGCTTTGACATTCCAGGTTCACAGTGACAAGTCTAAACGAGTCCAGGCGCTGAGAGGAAGGCGCATTCAGAGGAGGTTTATACCCTACAATGCATACTATACAATTTGGGATACATATGATTCAAAGTGGACACACAAAACAATTCCTGCATTGTAGGGTTAATCTTAGTCCTGACCACAGTGTCACCCGAATCGTCTTTCCCCTCGGCAAGCTCCATTTCTAATTGTTAGTTTATCCTGAGCTTACACTGATGAGGGGCAAATAACCCGAAACAGCTGTCTGTGTATGGATTCTGGCTTGGCTTTTAATTCCCAGTTGATTGTTTAAAAGGCTTGTATAAAGAGTCTAACATTGTCTTGCAGGAATGCTGCCTTCCAATAGGTGGCGATGCAGAGGTATTGTTAAATCTGCTTTATTTGCATATTACCCAGAGGAGCATGCAAGTCTCCTCACTCACCTTCTAGGTGCTCTCCCTGAGAGGAAAAGATAGTGTTCCTGACCCACATTAAGGCTGGGTTCACACAATTTTGCTGCGGATTATCCGCACAGAAATTCCGCACTCAGATCCTGATCCCAGGATTATCCAGCAAAGTCGACGAGATTTTACAAAAATCTTGTCCACATGCGGCGGCCAATCCGTTGCGGAAAAAAGGCCATGCGGCGTGGAAATTAAAGACTCAGCATGTCTATTTTTTCCGCACCGGCCTCTTCTCTCTATGTGAATCTCCAGTGGAATTCTTGCGGATTTTCGGTGCGGACAATCCGCAAGAATTCGACTGAAAATCCGTCCCGTGTGAACCTAGCCTAAAGGGGCAAGGTCATTTCTTTTGAGCTCCATAAAGTACGCTGTGGGGCTCAAAGGTGAGGGAAGAGGGAGTCCGGGGAGCTGTGTCTCTGGCTGGGCGCCGCCTTCTAGCGCTGTGTGCCCATGGAGTTGGCGCACACTAGCAGCTTAACGCACCCCCATAGATATGAATGGAAGATGCATGCTCAGACAAAGTCAAACTGCTGGCGCATGCCTACTTTGCAGGAAGACGGCTCTGGAACTGGGCACCCAGTGAGAATGAAACCTACCTCCCCGGTATTCCCGTTTCTTCTAAGCCCCACCCCTGAGTCATTAGCTGAAAATTTAACAGATCCACAAAAGATTACTGGCTCATTCACATCAGCATCGGATGTTCTGGACTTCAGTCACTGAATTTCACTAAGAACCCGGACAGAATACTACAGCATGCCAAGCTACTTCACCCTGTAAAATGCCAGAAGCCCGACCGGAAACCAAGTGGACCCCTTATAGTGGGGGTGCCATTTGGTTCTGTTCGGCCACTGGGTGCCGTTCTTCTGCTCCCATATTGAACCATATAGTGCCAATGTGAACGAGCGCCTACTGGTGTTAGTCTGCAGGACTTCTGCGTGTTTCTGAAACTGTGAGGGCAGAAATGTGTTTGTGGTAGGGGGCAGCTGATCGCCTCCTCGCAGAGTTGCTCTTCAGTCCTACTCCTTGTAGGATGACCCCTCAATGCCTCGTAGTTGTTGTGTTCTTCCAGGGAGTGCGGAGATACTGAGCGGCTACATACAGCGTCCTAGCCGTATATAGGGGAAACGCGGGCACTATTATTATGTACACAGATGGCGGGTATCACAGGGTTGACTATTCCCAATCTTTCTTGTAAATTTCCATCTCTAGGCCAAACCGAAGAAAGAAGAAGAGGTGAAGCCCATGAAGGAGCCGGACATAAAGCCCCAGAAGGACAGCGGCTGTCAGATCTCCTAATACACTACAGAATCTGCTACCCTCCCTGAACCCCGAAATCCAGGACCCTTCATTACTCTTCCACCCCTGAAGAGGCTCCCGGAGGTGTAGAGAGTCGGTCACCGGCTCTAGATGAGATGAAGGAAAGCCTCGTCATCTTCTCTTCATCTGGATGTAGGACTTGGACTTGTTCCTCCTATCCTGGGCATAGATGAGCACCTTACCCAATCTAGGGGTGTCCCCCTTCCCCCCCCGGGGGATGAACCCCTCTCTATTCAGAACTGACATGTCTTTGGCCATAACCAGTTACTAACCTCATGCTGTGTGTCATTACAATCAATGTAAATAAGCTAGATTACGTGTATACTGTATAAGTAAAGATACCCCTCGGCTCCACTGCCACGTCTGCCCCATTCTGGGGCATCTGTTGTGCCATTCCTCTGTTATTCCTCCTGGAAATCTACCAGTTAACAGCTGGGTGTAACCATTTTCCCTTGTCAGTGGGGTGTGTGCCTAATCAATGCCAAATCAGGGCACCTGGCACTGGGTTGATGTTGCCTGAAGCACGGGGAGCATGGACCTGGCACAGGGATGCCCGGTGCCCATGTGTGCTTGATTCTGAAATTTGGTTGTGTTTCATTCTTTTCAGTCAAATTTTAACCCCTTAACCCTATATGGCATAAGTCTGCGCCATGGCAGCGGGGTACTTAACGCAGCAGGACATAAACTTACGTCATGTAAATGGCGCAGGATCAGGAGCTGAGCCCGTGCCATCCCACAGCGGAGGCCGGCTGTTACCGATAGCTGACCTCCTGCTGCAACGTCCACAAACATTGATCTCCGCTTTGATCCCCCTACATCCAGGCGTCCCAGCTTGCCGTTTCCTATGATCGCTATTACAAGTGATAAGGCACTGCAGTACAGAAGTCCTGCAGTGCATTATCAGAGCTGCGCTGGTTCAAGTCCCCTACAGGCATGTAAAAAGTGTTAAAAAACAAACATAACATAAGAGGGGAAAGAGTGCAAAAATGTTAAAAATCCCATATATTTGGGACACGGCCGTATCGACAGAGAAAAAAAAAGTTATACAATATGTACCCAAAACGACCGCTCGCCGCACCAAGCACAAGTCCTCGGACGGCCGCGTCGACAGAGAAAAAAAAAAGTTATGGCTTTTGAAAAGTGTCAATGAAAATCCCCTAAAAATCGTTGTGTCCCTAGGACCAAAATAGGCCGCGCCCTTAAGGGGGTTTAGCCTGTTCAAACAGACTGGTCAGTGATGTTGTCCGCTTCCAAATTGACCTAGGTAGGAGCGCTCCTTTGAGAGGCAAAGCATTGACCATTACACACGGTATATGGTGAAGCAATGAACTCTGAGTTTATTATTTGCATGTCTTGGTTTTTATAGCCAGTCCCTCTGGCAGGATGGGACTTGTGGTTAAACAGGGAAAAACTCGTAATTTCACATTTGACAAAAACTTTGACATTTGACTTAGACTTGTGATATATGACTTTAGACAAACACATTTTTTTAGAAACTGCTGATGACTCTCTGTGGTCAAGCCATCTCTTGCTAATGAACATCTGTTCTGGTGACCTTCCTGATTCCATTCAGGTCAGGCGTAGACCTTAAGATAGGAAACCACAGGCTTCTTCCTCAAAATAGTCATGAGTTCTGTTACACATAAAATATCGCAGTATTCAGCCTTATTGATTCAAATGGATTACTAAGCAACATATATTAATTTCTTTTAGCCCCTATCACCCTTAAGGGGTTAAAGTGTGTTTATTCTAAAATGTCGAGTCAAAGAGGAGGAGCTTAGCGGCCTCTCCCCGCCTGCAGCGTGGTGACCAACACTAGGCGGAGGAAGGTCAGACACCATGCAGCGCGGCGAGAGGCCGGCACAGCCCTCCCGTTTGACTTTGAGTTCCGTTTCAAACTTTAAAGTATGTTTATTCTGAAACGCCGCAGTGCTTCACAATGACACCGGGGGGCAGTAGCCATACCCGCTCCGCGTTCAGGCAGCATGAGCTTGGCGTCAGGTTCCCTTTAACTATCAATAAGGGAATTGTAACACCCAGTTGTTAATTTATTCATACATTTCCAAGAGGAATAACAGGAAGGAGACAAGGCAGAATTATAGGAAAAGGCACTTTCTGAGACTTAGAAGTATTTACTAAAACAGGAGAGACGACAGGTTGTCCTCAAAGATGTTCCCACTGAGAAAAACTACAGGTGAAGGGGGTCTCCAGGGGAAAACTATTGCTGACCTAAGTAGGTCCATCCCCCGCCGATCAGCTGATGAGATGCTGCAGCTATCTTGAATGCTCGGAGCGCCGGCTGTAGCATAGTGGCCCAGTTTGGTATTGCAGTGGTCTCCTATTCAATAGTAAGGCTACAATACCAAACCGAGCCACTATGCTACGGACGGCGCTCTGAGTATTCTGGCCGGCCTCAGCATCTCATCGGCTGATCGCTGGCGGTCCTCAGTGCCATGATCTGCTACGGATGGGCAGCAGTAGTTTTCTCCTAAAAAAACGAGTTTAAATCTAAATCTTTGATTGTCCAATTAATTCTTAGTACCATCTGGTTCTGCGAGGGGCCCGGGGCCCCCTTATTTCTCTGATTGCTTCCATGCTATAGCACTCCAAGATTTTGCAGATTTGAGGGCATACTGATGCACATATCCCCGAGGGGGCGGAGCCTGACCGATTCTCTGGTCTCCTTGGAATCCATCAGACCCGCAGCAGGGATATCACACTGCAGCAGATAAGGAGTATTCCTATAAATCTGAGAATTCCGAAAGAACTCTGTGACACCCCCCACCCCATAGCGGGAGCTGTAATGGCAGCCATATTGGGTTGTCACCTAACTTGCCACAAAGGGTTGAAAATTATCATAAAAGACAATTCAAGAACTTTCCTCCTATTTTTTTTAGGGGGGGGGGGTCTATTTTGGATTGAAAATGTACAGATTTATGTGTCATTGATTGGTCCTTTGGGGTCAGTTGACCACATGTGATGGTGGAACAGGGTTCACGTCATTTACTACTGAAGATGACCTATTACATTAAAGAGGTAGAAGATAAATCCGACCACTGAGACCCCCATCAATCCCAAGAACAGCACCCCAAATGCTCCCAAGGGAGCCGCAGTGCCCACGCTCAACTATTCAACCCCTACGGGAGTGATGGAAATGGGCGCAGTTGGCAGTCTCCCACCATCCCATAGAAGTGAAGGGCGCGGCGTTCAAGCATGTGCATCACGGCTCCCTTTGGCATTTGGGGGCTGCTCCAGGGATTGAGGGGGGTCCCAGTGATCAGACATTCATCCCCTATCCTGGATATAGAGAAGTTATTGGTAGTAAAGGAGACGTTTACTATTAAAGTGAATGCGGACGTATTGGGGCACTTTTCTCATTGCCCGCAGCAGATGGGACGGGAACGACGGCGCTGTATGCAACACTGTTCTTTCTGCTAATGTGTCAAGTCACGCGGCTCCGTTTTTATCTGGTGTGCTGCTGGTATAATCCATGGACGGCACGCGGCCCGATTATAGCCCAGGAGGTTATTCACCTCTTCTGATGGTCCGTGTGAAAACAGACCAGAAGACGACAGACAATGTGCAGTAGCCGCGCGCTGTCCGATGCACACGTGTGGTTGGCCGCAGGCTGTCCGATACACACGTGTGGTTGGCCGCGCGCTGTCCGATGCACACGCGTGGTGGGCCGCGCGCTGTCCGATGCACACGCGTGGTGGGCCGCGCGCTGTCCGATGCACACGCGTGGTTGGCCGCGCGCTGTCCGATGCATACGTGTGGTTGGCCGTGCGCGGTCCGATGCACACTGATGGTTGGCCGCAGGCTGTCCGATACACACGTGTGGTTGGCCGCGCGCTGTCCGATGCACACGTGTGGTTGGCCGCGCGCTGTCCGATGCACACGTGTGGTTGGCCGCGCGCTGTCCGATGCACACGTGTGGTTGGCCGCGCGCTGTCCGATGCACACTGATGGTTGGCCGCGCGCGGTCCGATGCACACGTGTGGTTGGCCGCGCGCTGTCCGATGCACACGTGTGGTTGGCCGCGCGCGGTCCGATGCACACGTGTGGTTGGCCGCGCGCTGTCCGATGCACACGTGTGGTTGGCCGCGCTCTGTCCGATGCACACGTGTGGTTGGCCGCGCGCTGTCCGATGCACACGTGTGGTTGGCCGTGCGCTGTCCGATGCACACGTGTGGTTGGCCGCGCGCTGTCCGATGCACACGTGTGGTGGGCCGCGCGCTGTCTGATGCACATTGCACAAGTTGAAATTTGCAATACAACCATGTGAATGTAACCTAGGAGACTGGACCTACAACAGACCCCATTACAAGTCACTGAAGTCCATCGGGCCCCGATGGTGTCAGACTTCTGTTATAAATGGAAGTCGAATCCAGCCGCCTGCTATGGGGTGGTCTCCTTACCTGCAACGCCTTGTATGTATAGAGTATGTATGTACAGCAGAGCACGCAGGGATCCCATATAATATATATGGTATCACTGTCATATATATACACAGGCACATGTGGAATAATGTATAGAAAGTAATATAATAAAGTCTTACTAGTAACTAACGGCGGCTACGACTGATTTGGGGAACGGCTAAAATTAGGGGGAGATTCAGAAAGTGTGTAGAAGTTTTCCAGACAAAAACCTACTGCTGGCCTATAAGGTCACCCACTGTTAATCCCCGAGGACCTGCTGGTTGGGATCCCCAGCGGTGCGCCGATACGTGCGTCATAAGGGGCGGAGGGAGGAAGTGGCCTATTGAACATAGTAGCATAGTATGTTAGGCTGAATGAAGACAATGTCCATGTAGTTCAGCCTGTTTCCACCCCACCCCCCCTTGTTGATCCAGAGGAAGGAAAAAATCCCAAGAGCAGAAGCCAATTAGCCCTTTTGGAGAAAAAATTCCTTCCCGACTCCCTAATGGCAATCAGACTGTTCCCTGGATCAACCCCTAATAGTTCCTACCTGTCTTTAAGACCCGGATCAACAACCCCGCTGATCACCTAATGTCTATATCCTGTAATATCTTTCCGCTCCAGAAAGACATCTAATCCCTTTTAAACTCCTCTATGGATTTTGCCATCACCACGTCCTCAGGCAGAGAGTTCCACAGTCTAACTGCTCTTACAGTAAAGAACCCCCTTCTGTGTTGGTGATGAAACCTGCTTTCTTCTAGACGTAGCGGATGCCCTCTTGTTACAGTCGCGGTCCTGGGTATAAACAGATCCTGGGAGAGATCCTTGTGTTGTCCCCCCATGTATTTATACAGAGTTATTTGATCACCCTTTAGCCGTCTTTGTTCCGGGGTGAATAACCCTAATTTTGCTGCCTCTCTGGGTATTCCAGTCCCGTCATTCCATGTATTAGTTTAGTTGCCCTTCTTTGAACCCCCTCCAGCACTGTAACATCTTTCCTGAGCACCAGTGACCAGAACTGTACACAGTATTCCATGTGAGGCCTGACAAGTGCCTTATATAGTGGGAGGATGATGTTCTTGTCCTTCGCCCCTATACCTCTTTTAATGCATCCCAAGACTTTATTAGCTTTTGCAGCAGCTGACTGGCATTGGTTACTCCAGTTTAGTCTACAGTCCACTAGTACACCAGGTCTTTTTCCAGATCACTTTTCCCTAGCAGTACCCCATTTAGTGTATATTGGTGACATCCGTTTCTCCTGCCCATGTGCAGAACCTTACATTTATCAACATAGAACTTCATTTGCCATTCCCCCCCCCAAGCCCCCGGCTTATCTCAGTCCGTTTGTAGCCGCACATTGTCCTCTGTTGCATTGATTATATTGTATAATTTTGTATCATCTGCAAATATTGATATTTTGCTGTGCAGCCCCTCTATCAGGTCATTAATAAATATATTGAACAGAATAGGGCCTAATACTGAACCCTGTGGCACCCCGCTAGCGACTGTGGCCCAATCAGAGTATGAACCATTTATTACCACCCTCTGCTTTCTATCCCTGAGCCAGTTCTTTACCCAGATACACACGTTTTCGCCCAATCCGAGCTGTCTCATTTTATATATCAGCCTATTATGTGGCACGGTGTCAAATGCTTTAGAGAAGTCCAGATATAGGAGATCAATAGACTCTCCTAGATTCAACCTAGAACTTACTTAATCGTAGAAACTGATCAGATTGGTCTGACATGATCGACCCTTCATGAACGCATGCTGATGAGAAGTTATACCATTGTTTTCCTTGAGGTATTCCAGGATGGCGCCTCTCAGAAACCCCTCAAATATTTTTCCAGTGACTGAAGTGAGACTTACCGGTCTGTAGTTATCAGGCTCACTTTTGGTCCCCTTTTTGCATATTGGAACTACATTGGCGATGCGCCAATCAAATCAATGGAAGCTGAAGAGTTATTACTCTGCCATGACTGTCCCCGGTGTCAGAGGTGGAAGTGTAATAGTCGGCTTCAGCTCCCATCCGCTATGATGCATAGCCTGCCCGCTGCACTGGATTGTCCACAGTGATTATTGATCTATCCTGAAGGTAAGGTACCATTAGTTTGGCCTAGTAAATCCCTTAAACGATCTACTTCTGGCATTGGGTCAAATAAAGCGTATGAAAGCGGCAGGTATGAAAGCACCGCAGTAAATGAAGCTTGTGAACGTTTCCCCAACATTGTCAGACAGAGTATTAATAAAGCGAGTCGATCCCCATCCAAAACCTCCCAGAAGCCGTATAATACGTGGGTAGCAGAAAAGCCACAGATCCCAAATAAATATGTTGGAACCCCCTTTCTTTCCCCGCAGTGAGCCCATAGACCGTCTCCAGCAGCTTGCAGTCCGCTGTACCAGGCAGAGATTAGGAATCCGTGTATGCAAACACCCTCAGCTAATACCTGCCCATCACCGTTCCTGGATAGGTGATCTGCCACTGATGTCGCCAGTCCTCCAGTAGGAAATACCACGCATGAGTATGTGTCAGCTCACGTTCTTATTGACCACTGGCACGGAGCTTCCCCCCGAAAACACAAAACATGTTGGGCGGGTTTGCGAGCTGCTCATCAGACAGTTCGAGGCTAAATAAGTTACGGAAGGCCTCTCTGCAGCTTTATCCAGCGATGGGAGCCGCAGTCTTCAGGGGTAATGGTGTTCTTGTAACCATCATCCAGCCGCCCGTTTATTGAGCTTAATAGGCAAAAAGCAGCTGGCCGGATTCCTTAGTCATTGGAATCTAATAGACTCAAGCCGTATATTAGGCCCAAATTAACTGTGTGGTTTGGGGGGGGTTCTCCGGTTGTCATGAGCTTTGTGTTTGGATTTGCGGACATTCCTTCAACTTCGGGGCTCGAGGAGGTCAACTGGTAAAAGCTATTCTGAAAACCTTTCCCCTTTAACAGGTTTTACGATTTTTGGTTGGGAGGGGTTTGTGATGGCCGGTGAGGGGCGTTAGGCACACTAGCAAGGAAAGACCCATCGGTAAGACCCCCTACGTCCTGAACCACAAGAGGCCCAAACACCATCCAGGGGCCCCCAATAGCACTGCTGAGTTTAAATTGGTTGATCAGAGGATCAATCAAAGTTTAAGGGGTTGTATCATTAAAGCAAACCCCCGTGTCCCAGCCGGCCCCTGCCTAAAATAACACAATAGACCTTGTCCTCTTTTTTTTGCGCATGCAACAATGCACAATGTGTATGAACCTATAGAAATCAATGGGATCTATTCTCTGCGTAATGTGTGTGCACATAGGTGCGTGCGAAGGAGCCCTTAGTCAGGAATATTTGGGTTTTCTAGTGCAAGAATCAACCAGCCTCACAGGGTTGATAACAGGGAACAATAGACAATCAGTACCTATTGGGCTTCTAATATGATTCAGACTTGTTATCTCAGAGAGTCACATTACGGCGCTGTGTAAACAGTATGTGTACAACTCCCTGGTCCCGCCGGGACTGTCATCTGATATATCGTGGACCTGCCCTAAAACCAAACACAAGAGCCAGAGGCCGGATCTGGTCGCACGCTGCCAGCCACATCCTGCAGCCACGAGCCTCCTTCTTCATGTATTTCCCCGTACGTCACGGACTGCGCAGAATTCTGATGCTTCACACCGTTCAGTCTTAAAGGAGATCCGCCAAAAGTAGTCACTATCAGCGGTAATGCTGACATACCCAAGTAGCACCCAATCAGGTATTTACGCCAACCCCATTGAAATATATGGAACGCGACTGCGCATGTTCGGCCAGCACTCCCTTCATGCTGATGTCACTGCAGGGGGGAGAAGCGACTCCCAAAGTGACAGATTGGGACACGGAAGTGAGACCCCCATTGTGTAGCAAGTTATCCTCCAATGCTGTGGATAGGGGATAACTTGAAATTCTGGTACGACCCCTTTAAGGTATCAGCAGATCTATTAAACAGAGCATTACCTACCCCTCCCGGCCATCGGGATCCAGAGCTGCACCCCGCTGTGGTCCCAGTGATTGTGGTGACAGATGATGTCACAGAAAATCAGGTGACTGCTGCCGCCTCACATTCCTGAACTCCTGGCACCATGTTGCTCAGGATGTGAGCGCCAATACCAGGAGAATGAGCAGTGGTGCTGCAACCTGATTGGCTGCAGAGGTGCCCTGATTTCCTGTGACATCATCTGCCGCCACAAACACTGGGACCACAGCAGGGTGTGGCTCTGGATCCTGGCGGACAAATGCCCTGTTGGGCCGCCCCTAGCTGGGATACAAGATGTGATACAGGCGGGCATGAAGGCTCTAGTACCCTGTTGTACCCTCCCTAGCTTGGATACAAGATGTGATATGGGGGGGCATGGAGGCTCTAGTACCCTGTTGTACCACCTCTTGCTTGGATACCAGATGTGATATGGGGGGCATGGAGGCTCTAGTACCCTGTTGTACCACCTCTAGGTTGGATACAAGATGTAATACGGGGGGCATAAAGGCTCTAGTACCCTGTTGTACCACCTCTAGCTTGGATACCAGATGTGATATGGGGGGCATGGAGGCTCTAGTACCCTGTTGTACCACCTCTAGTTAGGATACAAGATGTGATATAGGGGGCATAAAGGCATTAGTACCCTGTTGTACCACCTCTAGCTTGGATACCAGATGTGATATGGGGGGCATGGAGGCTCTAGTACCCTGTTGTATCCAACCTAGAGGTGGTACAAGTTGTGATACGGGGGGCATAAAGGCTCTAGTACCCTGTTGTACCACCTCTAGCTTGGATACCAGATGTGATATGGGGGGCATGAAGGCTCTAGTACCCTGTTGTACCACCTCTAGCTTGGATACCAGATGTGATATGGGGGGCATGAAGGCTCTAGTACCCTGTTGTACCACCTCTAGCTTGGATACAAGATGTGATATGGGGGGCATGGAGGCTCTAGTACCCTGTTGTACCACCTCTAGGTTGGATACAAGATGTGATACGGGGGGCATAAAGGCTCTAGTACCCTGTTGTACCACCTCTAGCTTGGATACCAGATGTGATATGGGGGGCATGGAGACTCTAGTACCCTGTTGTACCACCTCTAACTTGGATACAAGATGTGATATAGGGGGCATAAAGGCATTAGTATCCTGTTGTACTGCTTCTAGCTTGGATACAAGATGTGATACGGGTGGGCATGGAGGCTCTAGTACCCTGTTGTACCACCTCTAGCTTGGATACAAGTTGTGATACAGACAGGCATGAAGGCTCTAGTACCTTGTTGGGCCGTATCCAGCTTGGATACAAGATGTAATACAGACAGACATGGAGGCTCTAGTGCCCTGTTGTACGACCTCTAGCTTGGATACAAGATGTGATACCGGTGGGCATGGAGGCTCTAGTACCCTGTTGTACTGCCTCTAGCTTGGATACAAGATGTGATACTGGCAGGAATGGAGGCTCTAGTACCCTGTTGTACCACCTCTAGCTTGGATACAAGATGTGATACAGATAAGCATGAAGGCTCTAGTACCTTGTTGGGCCATATCTAGCTTGGATACAAGAAGTAATACAGACAGACATGGGAGGCTCTAGTGCCCTGTTGTACCGCCTCTAGCTTGGATACAATATGTGATACGGTCAGGCATGGAGGCTCGAGTACCCTGTTGTACCGCCTCCAGCTTGGATACAAGATGTGATATGGAGGAGGAGCGGGTTGGGGATTGTTGGACTCTAGAATTGAGCGAGAAGCCGCCCAGCAGTCGATTCTTCTAATTGAACTGAAACGGAAGGACTGGTGACAACTCATCCTCTTCCTGCACCGTGCCGTCAGGGGCCGCGTGTAGATGGGCCGACAGTCGCCAGAAATTGCTCATGTGAGCAATCATTCTGGTAACCATCGGTCCATGTAAAGGCACCATAAAGAGTTTGTACCAGAATTTCAAGTTATTCCCTATGCACAGCACAGGGGATAACTTGCTAATTTATGGGGGTCCCACTCCTCTGTCCAAAGCTGCACTTTAGGAATCGCTTCTCCCCTTGCAGTGACATCAGCATGAAGGAGCGCTGGCCGAACATGCCTGATCAGCGTTCCATTTATTTCAATGGGGCTGAGGCAAATACTTGATTAAATGGTGCTGCCGAGATCCCCGAGCAGCATCCAAAGTGAATGGAGCTCACGCCTTACTGCGGGGTTACTTGGTCGTCTCTCACACCACCCTGGTGAAGTGGAAGGCCTACTTCTCTGCATATCAGTAGTTTTGGCTCCCTGAGTGCCATCCAACTGTTGTCTCTCCTAACCTATGCTCCCTGGACCTTGGTATCGGACCTGTAATTGGTGCTCTCCAGAATCGAATGTCCCGTACAGAAGGGGAGTCGTCCCTCCTCATTGAGGTTTAATAGTACAAGGTGACTGTGGCTGCGGGGTCTAGGAGACATCCTCGGTCTTTCATGGTGACCTCACTACACCAGGTCAGTTTGCTCCATGCTACTCATTCCTTGCGGACGCTGTCCACCTTTTATTCCCCTCTTGTAATTTCTCAGAGTACCATGAGCCTATCAGATACAGATGGAGGTAAGCCTCCCTGCACCATGGATCAGGGCAGCCCTCCACCTCCTCCTTGGTCCACCCCCCCTCTAACAGTCCCGTAACAACAAGTCAACAGAAAAATAAAGTTATAAAACTTTTGAAAAGCAGAGATTACATTCCTAAAGGTTTCCTTTTTGTTTCTTAAAGGGTCAAAGGGCGTTGTATTATACAGTATCTTGTTAGTAGAGGCGAACCCTCCGGTCACGTGTGAATAACATCTACCTGATGCAGGACACATCTCCCCTGTTGTGACTGGTGGCAATGGCCCTTTTAAAAGTGAATAGCCCATTTCTGCACTAGACTTCACACTAAGACTTGTTCTCCAGTCTTGTCATATTTACTGAGCAGCCTCCGGGTGGGGAGAGGCAAGACAGCCTCCAGGTGGGAAGAGGCAGGACAGCCTCCAGGGTTGGGGACGAGCAGGACAGCCTTCAGGGCTGGGGAGAGGCAGAACAACCATCCCCTCGGGGTGGGGAGAGGCGGGACAGCCTCCAGGGTTGGGGACAGGCAAGACGGGAGCTTATGTGACTTGTAACTCTTACACCTTGATTTTCTGGTTCTTCAGAAAGCCGGTGGCAGAGGACATGGCAGACGGGGACCTGGCGCTGGTGAGCGACACAGACCTCCATGTTACTGCATTGTATGTTGGTAGTCAAGGGAAGGTCCAGAAGTCTGCAGTGTCTATAGTATAAGGACATCAAGTGAGATGCGAGTCCAATTCTACTCTTATGCAATTGCCTAATTTAAAGGGCCACCATTCATTATGTAGCTCACGCCCCCCAGTAATATATATATATGAGTTAGTGTTACGTCAGCTACCTAAGCTGCATTCACACAGGTGAGAGAATACTGCCAGTTTTGTGCATTGAATGACGCACGAAAATACAACCCATTATTTGCGATAGGCGTATTCACACGGGTGATTTTTCTCGCCCAGTTGGAAAGCTCGCAGCATGTTCTAGTTTTGCGCAGGTCTCGCACGAGAACAGAACATGCGGTCTGCAGCACATCGCGCAGCACACGGACTTCAGACTCGCCCTAATTCCTCGTGGTGTAGAATTCACTTGGTGATGAAATTGTTCTTCAGGAATATCGGCCCCCGCGGACAGGAAGCTTCTTGTAGTTGCTGCAGATTAGATGGTCATCAATTCATGCTGCTTGCGCCAAATTATGACCTCCCATCAGCAACAGGAATCTGGACCCATCTGACCAGGAGATGTTTGTCCTCTGCTCACTTATACAATTTTTGCGTTGTTTTGCCCGCTGGAGTTTGGCCTTTCTCTTAGGCACTGGAACGGGTCGCCCGCTGTTATAGCCCATCTGTGGTAAGGAACGGCGAGTTGTGCGTTCGGACACGTTAGTTGGAGCTCCAGCGTTGTATTCAGCTGACTGTGCAGCCTGTTGGTCAGAGCGATTCCTGACATCCTCCTCTGACCCCTTTTGGTGAAAAGTTATTAAACACACAGGAGATGGAAGCCGGTCTCACGCTGCGGGTTAGGACCCCCTCGCACGAGCGTCTGTGCAAATGTGCATGCTTAAGCGCAACGTATTAGCTCTATGAGCGAGGTTGGCACCCATGTCTGCACATTATACTGTTTGCGCTCACGGGGCGCAGGGTTTTTGCGCACATGACACTACCTGATTTAAATCACCTCCGATGTGGTTTTTTCACTGAATTGCGCAGTGTTGCACATTTTTGTTGACATTGCACGCCATTTGCACACCCGTAGACGTCTATGGGGACCCTTGGTGCGCAAGTGCAGAAAAAAAATAGAGCAGGTCCTACTTTTTTGCGTGCGCAAGAAATGTGCACAGAAAAAAAGGAACTGTGAGCGAACGCATTAAGGTTCTATTCTCTGCTAATACGCCCGTGTGAAGGCGCCCTTATAGCCCCAGAAGCAGGTGCTGGCATCTGATTGGACGTCTCTGCTTCTCTTCTGCGCTACAATGTGTTTGTACGGACCCAATAACGGAACACTTCTTGACACGTTCATCTTCTCTCCAGAAAGAAATAGAACTTGGTGATGTGGAGAAGAGCGCCCCCAGGAGGATCATCCACTTTGCAAGTGGTGAAACCATGGAGGAGTTCAGTACAGAAGAGGAGGAGGAGGACCAGACGGTGGACTACCGCAATGTAGACACGGTACGCAGCTCCTCCTAAAGTTTCCCCTTTTTTTTTCAAACTGCAGCTCTGAGGATAATTGTCACAGCGGCGCCACCCACTGCAGGCTAACGCCGCGCTCACACATTGCGGGATGACTGTAGGCGTTCCGCAGGGCCGAAATCCGCACTTAATGGTCATATTGGGCCACACTTTTTCTGAGCGGAAAAGCTGCGGAATTCAACTGCAGTATTTTAAGGCTGGCTTCAGACGGGGCGGATTTGCCGCGGAAATTCAGTCCGGAATTTCGCTGCAGCAAATCCGCCTGCAGCCGCTAATCCCAGAAACAGCCAGCCATGTGGACGATGCTGTGGTGCGGATTCGCCGGCCACAGCAGGTTCATTTTTTTCTTCTTCCGCTGCGGCCGTGCTCTCCTCTATGGGAGCGCCGGCCGCAGCGGAAGAGCGAGCGGCCGGGCCGCTTCAAAACCCACGGCTAAGGGCTGCGGGTTTTGAGGCAGCTGATTCCCGGCTGAAATCTCGCGGTTTTTCGCTGCGGCCAAACTGCAAGATTTCCGCCGGGATTACGGTGAGTGAGAACCCAGCCAAGGGTTGAATTCTGCAGCGTGGCTTGTACCGTAAATTTTGCGGAACTTACGCAGCGGATCCTGCGTATATGAATGTGGCCTGAGGGACCATTCACACGGGACAGAATTACGCCGCAGCTGTGGAATTCCACACCAAAAATTTGCAGGTCTAACTGAAGATTCTGTGCGCCATTTCCAATTCCGCAGGTAGCTTGTGGATTTTGCAGCAGAATTTACGGCGTCTTGCGGTGCGTTGTGTAACCTATTCCATCCCGTGTGAATGTGACTCGGGAGATGCTGATGGTTTGATTGCTTAGTTGCAAAATAAGAAAACACCCAAAATTCTCGTAAAAAGGCTAAAAAAAAGGTTAAAATTCATGGCATTTTTTTTTACAATTGTTTAAAGGGGAAATCCCCTCCTCAGGGCGTGCCGGGAGTGTCTGATAGTGAGGTAGGATCCGCACCGATCGGGTACCCGGCCGCCCTGGAAGTGATCGGGAAGACAGAAATAGCTGAGCATCTTGCGCTGCTATAGAAGTCGATGGGAGGTAGGGCTTCAACAGACGGGCGTTTTAGTCCCGTTATGGGTCGTGAAAATGGCGGCTGCATAACGGGACAAAACAAAACCATTGATCGAGGGGGTAGTGATCCTCCGCCGTGGATTTTAGCCCCAGTGGAGGATCGTGGAGTGTTTCCCATTGCACTTGCGTGTAACTAGCACACGGTGCGATGCTTTTGCCGACCCCATTGAAAACAGGCCAGACGTTCAGAGCGAACGCCCAAAGATAGGACATGCCATGAATTTACCTGCATGCGTTGTGCATGACCCCTATTCAAGTGGTAGCTCTCACCGTATAGCGCTCAGGAAAGAGATTGGGCCGGCACTGTGTCAGCTGAAGCCTAATGCAGCGACCAGAGTGCGAATGATCAGCAATGACTAGTGATAAACATGGCGGTCAAAGCAAGCCGAATAACCAGCCAATCACAGGAGAGTCCAAAAAATAAATATTTACATTTTTTTCTTCCCTTTTTTCCTCTATATAAAACTCACTGGCCCTGACCGGGGGCCAAAATAAACCCCAATCCAGGCATCAAATCAAAAATATTAACCCTTCGAATGTTTTGTTTAAAAATGTGGAGATTTAGGCATCAATGGCCTTGGTCACCAAGGGGTTAAGGGGCAATGAAGTCACTATGAAAAGAAGGAGCGGTTTGGTAACATTTGTCTGTCAGCCCTCCATCTTGTATTGCGGTTGGTTTATGATGTGAAGTTTAGGTGGCAAGAACAAAGTTACATATTGAACTTCATCACTCCTTCCTTGTATCATATATCACACGTCACCGGTCCTTCCCCGTTTCATACGTCACTGCTCCTTTTCTGTATCATACATCACAGGTCCTTCCCCGCATCATTTGTCACCGGTCCTTCCCGTATCATGCATCACAGATCGTTCCCCGTATCATGCGTCACAGGTCCTTCCCCGTATCATGCGTCACAGGTCCTTCCCCGTATCATGCGTCACCGGTCCTTCCCCGTATCATGCGTCACCGGTCCTTCCCCGTATCATGCGTCACCGGTCCTTACCCGTATCATGCGTCACCGGTCCTTCCCCGTATCATGCGTCACCGGTCCTTCCCCGTATCATGCGTCACAGGTCCTTCCCCGTATCATGCGTCACAGGTCCTTCCCCGTATCATGCGTCACAGGTCCTTCCCCGTATCATGCGTCACAGGTCCTTCCCCGTATCATGCGTCACAGGTCCTTCCCCGTATCATGCGTCACAGGTCCTTCCCCGTATCATGCGTCACAGGTCCTTACCCGTATCATGCGTCACCGGTCCTTACCCGTATCATGCGTCACAGGTCCTTCCCCGTATCATGCGTCACAGGTCCTTCCCCGTATCATGCGTCACAGGTCCTTCCCCGTATCATGCTTCACAGGTCCTTCCCCGTATCATGCATCACAGGTCCTTCCCCGTATCATGCATCACAGGTCCTTCCCCGTATCATGCGTCACAGGTCCTTCCCCGTATCATGCATCACAGGTCCTTCCCCGTATCATGCATCACAGGTCCTTCCCCGTATCATGCATCACAGGTCCTTCCCCGTATCATGCATCACAGGTCCTTCCCCGTATCATGCATCACAGGTCCTTCCCCGTATCATGCATCACAGGTCCTTCCCCGTATCATGCATCACAGGTCCTTCCCCGTATCATGCATCACAGGTCCTTCCCCGTATCATGCATCACAGGTCCTTCCCCGTATCATATGTCACCGGACCATCCTCATATCTTACGTCACCACTCCTTCCCCGTATCATGCATCACATGTCCTTCCCCGTATCATACGTCACCACTCCTTCCTCATATCTTATGTCACGACTCACCACTCCTTTCCCGTATCATGCATCACAGGTCCTTCCCCGTATCATACGTCACCACTCCTTCCTCATATCTTATGTCACGACTCACCACTCCTTCCCCGTATCATGCGTCACAGGTCCTTCCCCGTATCATGCGTCACAGGTCCTTCCCCGTATCATGCATCACAGGTCCTTCCCCGTATCATGCATCACAGGTCCTTCCCCGTATCATGCATCACAGGTCCTTCCCCGTATCATGCATCACAGGTCCTTCCCCGTATCATGCATCACAGGTCCTTCCCCGTATCATGCATCACAGGTCCTTCCCCGTATCATGCATCACAGGTCCTTCCCCGTATCATGCATCACAGGTCCTTCCCCGTATCATATGTCACCGGACCATCCTCATATCTTACGTCACCACTCCTTCCCCGTATCATGCATCACATGTCCTTCCCCGTATCATACGTCACCACTCCTTCCTCATATCTTATGTCACGACTCACCACTCCTTTCCCGTATCATGCATCACATGTCCTTCCCAGCATCATACGTCACCGGTCCTTCCTCAGATCTTACGTCACTACCGCTTCCCCGTTAAATGCATCACATGTCCTTCCCCGTGTCATACTTCACCGGTCCTTCATCATATCTTACGTCACCACTCCTTCCCCGTATCATGCATCACAGGTCCTTCCCCATTTCATACTTCAGCACGCCTTCCACATATCATACATCACAGGTCCTTCCTCCTATCATACATTCACCGCTCCTTCCCCGTATCATACATTCACCGCTCCTTCCCCGTATCATACATTCACCGCTCCTTCCCCGTATCATACATTCACCGCTCCTTCCCCGTATCATACATTCACCGCTCCTTCCCCGTATCATAGGTCACCGCTCTTTCCTTGCAACATACGTCACCACTCCTTCCCCGTATCATGCGTCACAGGTCCTTCCCAGTATCATACATCACAGGTCCTTCCCAGTATCATACATCACAGGTCCTTCCCAGTATCATACATCACAGGTCCTTCCCAGTATCATACATCACAGGTCCTTCCCAGTATCATACATCACAGGTCCTTCCCAGTATCATACATCACAGGTCCTTCCCCATTTCATACTTCAGCACGCCTTCCACGTATCATACATTACAGGTCCTTCCTCCTATCATACATTCACCGCTCCTTCCCCGTATCATACATTCACCGCTCCTTCCCCGTATCATACGTCACCGCTCCTTCCCCGTATCATACGTCACAGGTCCTTCCTGTATCATACATCAACGCACCTTCTGCTTATCAACATCAGCAGTCTTTCCCTATATTACACATCACTGGTCCCTCGCTGTATTATATTTGATCTGGTCCTTTCCCTTTTCATACACCGCAGGTTCTTCCTCTTATCATTACACAATAACCAGTCCTTTCCCGTTTTATACGTCACCGATCCTTTCTCACATCATACATCGCTGGTCCTTTCACACAGTATATGTCATGGTCTGTCCTTGTGATCCTTCCGCATGTTAAGTCGGTCTCACACGAACGGGTTGGATTCCGCATGCAGATATCTGCAGCGAAAGACCTGCGAATAATCATGGATAGCAGCGTGTCGAAAGACTGCAAGCAGGGAATGACACGCCTTAAATCCCTGCATATGACCGTGTTCCATTTGCGCGGACGGCGATCATAAAATCCACAAGTCGTGTGAGACCGGTCCTATACACATCTTGCTCTTGAAGACTGACTGTTGTGTTTGCACACAGAAGCAGATGTCCTGGCGGACCTACCTGCAGTTCTGGATACACCGGATATCTACAACCGCCTTCTTCAGTAAGTTGCAATCTGTTAAGTTTTCGATACAGTAAATACTGATGTGGCGCTGCCGGACGTGGGGCGATCATAAGTGATCAGGAAAGACGTGACTGTAAGTAATGTGACGCCCACTGCTGCATGCGTGCACCTTCTATGGCCAACCAACATCCCAGGACACTAGTTGGGTCATTGGGATTGTCCAGTCCGTGGCCAGAAAACCAATTCTCAAATTACATAGGCTGTAGATCTAATTCTACATTTTTCTCACAGCACATCTGTGTGAATCATTCTGCCCCCTTATCTCTCCATAGTCCTCTAGGGGCAGCACGAGTCATCGCCCTACTCCACTTCCTGTGTTCTGTCTTTTTATCTCTGTTACTAGAGACAGACTTGACTTGACAACAGGCAGTGGGCAACAAATTAGAAGGCAGGGAGACCCCTAGTGGCCGGCCCCTTAAAGGGATTCTCAGGTAAATAAAATGATTTGCACTCTCGCTTATCACAAGTTGCCTCAAAGTTTGGTGACCGTTTAAATTTATTTTCCAAGACTGATGGCCCATTTAGACACAACGATTATCGCTCAAAAGTGACTTTTGAGCGATAAGCGTTGTGTCATTTGCAACCCAAGATGAGCGATCACCTTGCGCTGCCAGCGGAGGATGCAGAAGACAAGCTAGGTTTCCCCTCTTGTCTTTTGCATCCAGCTGTTCCCCGCTCCGAGCGCCCGGCTGTTATACAGCCGAGCGCTCGGGGCGGAGGATGCAGAAGATAAGCGGGGTGGCCACGCTTGCCTTCTGCTTCCAGCTGTTTTCTCCAATAATATATATATATATATATTTTTTTTTTCTATTTTAGTTTTCCATTCACTGGGGCATCCATAGGAACCCCAGTTACATGGTAAAACATCCTCATCGTGTGCCAGTAGTCACTGTCAGAACTGGTCAGGAGTCAGCTAAGACTGCCGGGGGCTGCCAGTGATCACGTGATCGCCGAGTCCCATGCAGGAAACAGGACTGCTATTAAAAATGGCTTTTGTCTTCTCCTTCGGGTCCTCAGCTGTGTGACAGCCAAGAACCTGACCTGCTAGATTGTGGCAATGGCAGCTTTAATCCTGCGCCGTATTTTTCACTATCAGCCTGTATATGTAGGACGCTGGGTTATAAATGGTTAATAGAAGTCACATAACACTGGCATATATTTTTACATATATTATAGGCATATAAGATTTACAATTTTCAGAGTATTGCCATAAGCACTGTGGGCAGCACAGGGAAGATAAGAGGGGTGTCCAAATATATGGGAAGAGGGAGAGGTGGGGAACATGCAAAACCCCCACAAAAGACAGTAATAAATAATACCCTCACTAACTACATAAGCTTGTTTTATTAGGAAGACTGAATATTAAAGGGCCACTCCAGTGAAAACACCCTTTTCCATCCCTGCCCCACTTCACTTGATTACCTGTCACATTCTGTTGGTCTCCTCTGTGTATTGCAGCCACTTCCACAGTGCAGCCCCCTATCTGATGCTCATCAGGAACCATGAACTATAAAATGAGATGGTTTACTTTCAGTTTCATATCAATCCCATGATGCATCAGCATAGCATTAGCTGGGGCTATATCGTTTCTGCCTGCTAAGGGGACAGGTTAATTATCATTAGCTTTTATATTCATCTAAATAAGCTACAAATCATAACTGTACAGTCAGGAAGATGAGCCGTGATCTCCTCTATTATAACTGTATGATCATCATCAGTAACTATGATAGGGGTGTTTGTTTCCCCCTGTAGAACTGAGATCACACGACCATCTGAGAGACTGGGAGTTTTAGTCAGAAAGGAATAACTAAGCAATGTAACACCAGCTGACATATATACTGGAATGCATTTTTAGACTGCTCCAACCTCTCATTCCAGCTTGTGACTACCTCGGGGGGCAGTTGGCAACTCTGTTTGGTCTTAATGCTTCAAAGTATCAGTACGCCATTGATGAATACCAGAGGGCACAAGAAGAGGTAAGAGTATGAACTATTTCAAAACTTTAGACAGCGTTTTAAGGGGTTGTGCCAATATAGAAACTTATCACCTACTCACAGAATAGCGGATAACTTTATGATTATGGGGGTCCAACCGCTGGGACCCCTACCAATCCCCAAAATAAGGGTTCTGAAGGTCACTGCTTAAATGAAGTAGAGGTCACAAGTGCAACCTCCTGCTCCCTTTGCTTCAATGAGAATGGTGGAGATTGCAAGTGTCTTAAAGGGGTTGTCCCGCGCCGAAACGGGTTTTTTTTTTTTTTAAAACACCCCCCCCCCCCCCGTTCGGCGCGAGACAACCCCGATGCAGGGGTTAAAAAAACAACCCGCACAGCGCTTACCTGAATCCCGGCGGTCCGGCGTCTTCATACTTACCTGCTGAAGATGGCCGCCGGGATCCTCTGTCTCCGTGGACCGCAGGGCTTCTGTGCGGTCCATTGCCGATTCCAGCCTCCTGATTGGCTGGAATCGGCACGTGACGGGGCGGAGCTACACGGAGCTACACGGAGCCCCATTCAGAAAAGAAGAAGACCCGGACTGCGCAAGCACGGCTAATTTGGCCATCGGAGGGCGAAAATTAGTCGGCACCATGGAGACGAGGACGCCAGCAACGGAGCAGGTAAGTATAAAACTTTTTATAACTTCTGTATGGCTCATAATTAATGCACAATGTACATTACAAAGTGCATTATTATGGCCATGCAGAAGTGTATAGACCCACTTGCTGCCTCGGGACAACCCCTTTAATTCAGCAATTCGACAGGACAGGGGATGACTTGCTGATCGGTGGGGTCTCCCCGCTAATCTCAAGAACCGTGTCCCCCATCCTCCTCACTGCAGGGTTACTGCAGCCCCTGCAATAAGACTGAATGGAGCACCAGCTCCATATGGAAAATATTTATGTCACTCCCATTGAAATTAATGGAAGGATGAACGCGTATGCTCGGCCAGCGCTCCAATCAGAGTGACATCACTGCAGGGGAGAAGCGATATCTGCAGTGATAGGAGAACAGGACATGGGAGTCCCATTCTCCAGATCGGCGGACCCCCAACAATCTGCCAGTTATCCCCTGTCTTGTAGATGAGGGATAACTTGATATTCCGGTACAACCTCTTCAAATAATGCATTTGACCTTGAGTCAGAGGTTAAAGTCAAATTGTGTTTATTCGCCCATCACGGTCATGCCATGTTTTTGCTAAATCAATTTGTACAATAAACAACGAGCACTTGTCTATCTCCAGCAGGCCCATTGAAATGAATGTGCGACCACCCCTCCTTTCATTCGGGATGATATGGTGCCCCCTTTTCAGGATAGGTGGAGGACCCAGAGGTTAGACCCCACTAATCAAAAAGTTATTCCCTATTCTGTAGATAACTTGTTTTCAAGCTAAAACCCCTTTAAATACTTCTTACTTGCTCTGCAGAGCCCATAAGCAGAGGGCAGCCTGTACTTTACTAAGATATCCCGTAGAGTCAGAATGGGGCAAGTGGGAAGAGTTCTAAGGAGATGAGCTTCAGATGACTTTTCAGAATAAGCTGTTGTGAGCTGTGTGTCTACATGAAGAATAAGACTACATCCGGCCACTATGTGATTTCTTTACAGCATTTATCTCAGATTTACAATCTACGGGCTCCATCTCTAATTTTCAGCTCTCTCTGAACTGGTTGGTGGAAACTGGTGTTGTGCCATCTTCCATACACAACAGGGGGAACACAGCAGATTCTGCTCCCTGACTATCTGTAGCACACACATAAATAACATTATACATCTACGTTGTGGGGCTAAAAGATCAAGTAACGGGGAGTCCATTGAGCCCTGCTTCATATTCACCAGGTGCCCCCATTCCAGTGCTGGGTCCCGGTGAAGTTTGCTCGCGCCCATAAAGTGAATTTTCCTGCGCACGCATCTCTCATTCATCTTTATGGGAGATGTGCACAGAAAGAGTCCCTGCGTGCGTGTACTTTATGGGGACCCAGTGCAGGAGCGGGGTGTCTGTTGAGTATGAAAAAGCACGCCCCGGACTCCCTGTTCCTTGACCTTTTAGTCCCATAACATAGTTTATGGGGCTCAAAGATCATGACGGGTTCCTTTTAATGTTTCTTTTCAGCTCATATCCACTCTATCTTACAGGACAGTGATGATGATGAAAACGATGGTGATGATGAAAACGATGGCGATGATGAAAACGATGGCAAGAAGGAAATGGCAGATAAAAATGCTCTAAATGAAAGACATCACTTACAGATGCAGAGCATGGATTATGGAGCCATTCAGGACATGGACCACACCCCAAAACCAGAGGACAAGTATCAGATGGACTCTGAGATTCTCGAATCAAACAATTGACTCCATCTCCAAACTCTAAGAAGGTTCTTCATCTTCTCAAGAATGGAGCTGGTCTCTTCAAACACCTATTAGCCCAAAGCTGAAGAGCTTCCCGGATGATGGATACTTTATCTCCTGTAGCAAAGTCATAGAAAAAGAGGGAAGCTTAGAAAGGAAACGTGACGCACCATAGTACAAGAGAAACCAGTGTAATGGAGGAGGACTTTGTGGCTCGTGGAGGGATCATTCAACAACCTAGAAAGTATTCTTTAGCCTATCCATGGCCTGTTGGTTACTTGGATGGGTCTTGTTTCGCATGGGATGTGTAAACCATGTAGTAGGTTGCTTGGCTGAAGGCACTCAATATGGCTCTCCAATCTGGCTAATACCTTCTGAAGGACATCTTTATACCCTAACGAGGCATTAACCCAACAGTTGTCTTCACGAGTCCTTTAATGCTGCAGAACTGGATGCTTAAGATGATTTTCAGGCATTAACAGGGCGCTGGATTTGTTGGGCCGACTGTCCCACTAACGAAGCCTGAACCCAACGTGAGGATTGTTCTTGTTATTCGTGCTTCATATGAGATGTAAATTTATAATTTTATTAATTTAATAAATGACCATCTAAAATTTCTTACCGACTGATATTACTGTAGGTCACTCGGGGGAGGGGGGGGGGTATGGTTTCACCTTTGTAAAGTGTTAGGAATCCATGATGAGATTTATGCCATGCAATGCTCCTCTGGGAAGCTTGGTATGCAAATAGGAGATTGTACAATGCATCTGAAGCGCCACCTATTGGACGGTAGGTTGTCTGACCTTTTAATATGACTAAAGATATTAGCCTAAGTGTCAGGATCTTGTCGTTCCAGAAATTAACCCTTTCCAATCCAATTTGTATCCTGGTTTTCCTAGGAGGCTTACTCTTTTTCTGATGTTATACAACAACGCTATATGCTGGCTAAAGCCAGTACTGCATCAGGTGACACGTTGGATAGTCTCTGACAGCAGAGAGGCTGGCAATATACAGTAAGAGAACCCCGATGGGCGTCATCCAACATCGGAGCTGTACAGCCTTAAATCATAATGTTTTTAGACGTCAAGCAGTGGACTGGAAAGGGTTAAAAGTGTGAAGCAGCAGCCACTAGTGGTTAAGTATTATGCTATTATGCTGCAGTTTCACTCCTTGCCACTGGAGGCGGAAGTTTTTCCCTTAACTTGCACTTGAAGGCATTATCCAGGGAAACAAAAAAAAGAATCGCCGCTGAAGCCTGTGAGTGTCTAAGCGGTCACTTGCACACGACTGCTTCCTCCGGGTTCCATGCGGCAGGCACCGAGGCTGCAGCATTGGACGGTGAGCCACCGGAATTGGTGAGTATTCAATTTTTCTTCTTTTTAAGCTTTCATAACTTTTTTTAATGTCCCGGAAAACTCCATTAAAAGCAACCTACCAATGCTGGACAAACAAAGATGGCCGCACGGCTTCTCTGACTACCTAATTCACACTATGTATTAGTAGTCTGAGACAATTCATGCTGCTCTGACTGGCCAATGTTACTCACATGGACAGCACTGGCCAATCAAGGCAGTATGCAATGTCTTAGACTAATGATGCATACTAGTGCACAGTGTGCATCAGGTAGTCCGAGGAGCAGTGTGACCATGTGTGTCCAGGCCCAGATGGTCCCTTTAAACAAGATGGCAGATGTTTCCACATTCAGAAGCCATTGTGTTTCCTGTTGGGGCCTATTTATAGGGGTATTCCGGGCGTTTCACTTCTTGCAGTTTTGTTGACCTATCCTCAGGAAAGGTCATCAATAGTTGACCCCCAGTGATCAACTGACTCGGCCCCTGGACTCACTGTAGTGGGCCGCATGTTGACAGCTCCGTCGGCATTGGGGTCGGAGACAGAGGTGAAATAGAAGGTATAGCTCCCATTGATTTACAGTTACGGCTCCGACCTCGGGTTTTTCGGCCTTCTGAGACGCACTCTGTGCACATATACGGCTCATGTGAAGCTTTGGCGCTCGAGTCAGAACCTTTTTGTAAAAATCTTTCTTTACTGCTATTTGTTTTAAGATTTACATTTTTACCTTTTCGCTTTCAGGCTTTCCCGCGCCCCACCTGGGATGAGAAGACTTTTGTCCAACACACACCTAACGAGCTACTAAACCACTTGCTGGAGGCACGTCTGGCATTGTGGGACCAATCACTCTTGCAAGTTTTAACCCTTTCCAATCCACTGTCTGAAGTCTAAAGACATTTTGATTGAAGGCTGTACAGCTCTGATGTCGGAAGACGTCCGTCAGGGTATTCTTACTGTAGATTACTGGCCGCTCTGTTGTCGGGGGGGGGGGGGGGGGGCTCCAGCATCTCACACCGCAGTACTGGCTCGAGGCACCAGATGGCGCCATTGTATAATGGCTGAAAGAGAAAGCCCCTAGCAAACACTTAACCCAAAATTGGATTGCAAAGGGTTAATCTCATTCATTAGATACCAAGCGACTTGGCACTATTCTGCCAAACTAAGAGGCATTCAAAAGAACTATAGATGCAGAATGCCGAGTGTGCATGTGAAATGTGAGAGTCATACCGGCAAATCGTGGGAGAGTCAACCAAAGCAGGGCACACGTTCACTGGGTAAAGTCCTCATTTCTGCGGTTGTACTTATGAGTGGGTGCAGTTTTTTTTAATGTTGAGCATCACTATAGAAGTCCAAAGTGATTTCTATTTCCTGCCATGGACCATGCCTGGAAGACTGAGCAGGAAAGGGTAATGTCTGTAATGGATAAAACCTCTGCTACCCTGAGAGGTGATGGTCAATCCAATAGCCCGGGGTTTAGTGCAAAATATCGCACTTATTCATTGATGGATCTTTGCTCCAAGAAGATCCGCTGTTTTTCAGTGGGACAGCTTATTCCTCCTTATCGCTCCGTAGATCTAGAGAAATTAGGATTTGAAAGGAATGTTGACTTTTTTTCCACTTTGACATCCATGTAACTCTGACCGACCGTCATGTGGGCATCCGGAAAATAATGGAGGACAAGTATTCTAATGAAATTCACCAATTTGACATATGGCATCTGCCTAAGGGCTCCTTCACACTGGCCAGAAAATTGCTGAGACATCGCAGTTCAGCACTCGCGTTCGTTTTCTCGCGCGATTATCTCACTACGCAGGAATTTTGCAATCAGACTGGATCAGCCCCCATCAACAAATCCGGAAAATAGCACTTCTGGCCTTGTTCTTTCTGGTTTCAGCATTGGAGCAGCGAAGTAATGTGCCCAGCTCTTTGCATCACAGTCATGTGTTTCCAGCGCAATATTTTTCTTTTAAACTAGTTGGTTTTCCAGCTTTTTGGGGAACGCGGACCGGCGCTTGAGGCTGGTGGACAACCAACAGGCAGAATGTGGGCGCACCCGCTTATGGATGAACCACCTGGCAAAGGGAATTTCTGAATTCTTTATGGTAACATACGCTGCCACCCTGAAAAATGTGTGGCTTACACAAGACTCACGGCGCATGCCTTTGATGTCCTCCTTGAGAAAGTGCGGCCAGATCGATCCTTCCAGGATACTTGGCTACGGAGATGCGTTTCCGTAGAGGAGCGACTTCTTGTAAGGGTAAGGTAGGCGGCAAAAGGATACAAGTGCGTATGCCCTTTGTAATAAAAAGTCATCCATTTGAAATCTTCTGCTTACACTCCAGCCATTTTTGTGCCTTTGCCCCCTTCATATGTTTGCAGAGTTGCGTAAAATACTTATTTTGCAGCTCAGCTGTTCTTGCGTAAGGAAAACTATTTTCCTTAATGGGGCTAGCAGCAATCTATGCCCCTTTTTTGCTCGGACAGTCAACCATTTCTGGCATCATCCATCAGACGTGTGAAGCAATATGGGATGCAGTTCGAAATGATGCCATGCCGCAGCCTACTGCAGAGCGGTGGCTCCATATTGCTGCCGGTTTGGGAAAGGGTGCAGTTCCCAAACTGTATTGGCACGTTGGATGGAAAACATCCGCTTGCGCAAACCGCCGTACTCAAGAGTCCCAGTACTTTAACTATAAACACTTTCTCTGTTGCGTTACTGGCCTTGGTGGACAGCCAATCCCAGTTTGTGCTGGTGGATATTGGGGCCTACGGAAGAATAGCGGATGTGTGCGCATTTATGGCATCCCACATAGGCCAGCGCCTACAAGATGAGACCTTGAATCTATCACTGCCGCGTAACCTACCTGGGATGAATAGCTCGCAAGTACTGTTTGAGGGATGTGGCTTGAACCCCCACGTCATGCGGTCCTGCCCTCGCTGATGTTTAGATCTGGCCCGCTGAATTTTCAACTGCCAACTATCCCGTGCCAGGCGATATATAGAATGCGCTTCTGGGATACTAGAAGCGACATGGTGCATGTTGGAAAGCACCCTTCATCTATCGCCGGATCGCGTTGTTGGTGTTGTTAAGGCAACCATTGTCTTACATAATTTCCATAGAATTCACGACGGACCGTATGAGGGAGAGCTGAATGCAAGTCGGAGTGGTTTAGTCCTGCAAGGAGTCTTTCTGCCCGTGGACCGACCAGCACTTCAGCCCCTGGGTTCCCCACCAAATACCTGTCTTTTGCAGATGTGCGTTTCCCTGCTCACGAGCGGACATGAATTGTGATCATCCACTCACGGGGGCAAAATCACAGCAAGTTCTATTTTAGTACATAAATGTGTGATTTGTCACATTGCAGGGAAATTAAGCGATTTCCTCCCCACTGTGAAGGCGCCCTAGGTTGGCAAGCAGTAAAATTCTTGTGGTCTCAAAAACGAAAACGTGTTCCATTCTCTTCAATCGGGTTCAACCGATAATCGGATGTTCGTATTTTACCACGTGCACAACTTTCATGAGTGGATGACAAATGGTTCGTACAAGACCTGCTTATATCCGCAACTATCGGACAAAGAGACAAGGTCAGCAAAGTGCCCAAGTAATGATTCCTCTGCCGTTCCTCTACAGCTGAACTAGAGGTCCACCATAACTTGTGCTCGAAATACAAACCCAAAATGTTGCATTTTCACACCGATGGCATGATAGCACGGACACAGCTTCTGCAATAGACCATAACCAAAATGTTGGACGTGCTAAGGCTGTTTTGAAGCAAGCGAATGACTCTAGTGATCCTGCAGGGATGCAAATTCAACGCATTGACTTTTCAAAAAGGAGAAAATCACGGGTCGTCAAAGATCTGCTTGAGCCGGAGATCTCAAGAACTTGTCATAGACATGCTGGAAGAACGTAACAAAGTAATTACTGCATGGCATTCCAAACTACCTGAAAACCCGAGAAATCTGTCTGCCCTGGCAAGACCTGACAAGATAGAACTTCTACAACAGCATGAAGCATGATTTGGAACAGACTAGGCACGGTTCACCGGAGGTTTATCAGAAGACAGTAGTTACACTTTGGTTATTTTCAAACCGTGTTCAAAACGTCTATATTATAACTTATATAAAAGCTATAAACGGTTTTAAAGTTGTTTGGTAAATACAACCAAACCCCATCTACCCACGGGGCCCAACCTAAAATACCAAAAAATTAAAGACTCACCTCTCCTGGAGCCCAGAAACGTAGCTGAGAACCATGGCTCCTATCTACGAGGACTTCTGGATAGTCAGATGTACGCTATTGCGAATGAGAGGTCGATGCCTTACCGTACATACTGTGATATCCTGGCACCAAACGTTCATATCACAGTATTTATGGTGACGCTACAGACTCCGATTGGCCGCAGAGGGCACCTGACTTCCACTGAAACATCTACCCAAAAGTCACCAACAATGATGGCGATATATCTTAGCTGCGTCACGTTGCTCCAGGAGAGGTGAGTATGCACCGCTCAGGCCGGGCGCAGCGGGTGGAAGGGGTTTTGTTATAATGTTAAGACTCAGGTTATCTAGTCTTAATAAATGTTTATTCCATTTGGGTTCCTTCCTTTGCTGTAGAGTTTGAAGAAATTGGGAAAAGAATATTTTATTTAAAAAAAATGGATTACTTTTAACCCTTTCCAATCCACTGTCTGACGTCTAAAGACATTCTGATTGAAGGCTGTACAGCTCCGATGTCGGAAGACGTCCGGCAGGGTATTCTTACTGTAAATTACTGGCTGCTCTGTTGTCGGGGGCCTTTCCAGCATGTCCAATATCGCAGTACTGCCTCTAGCCAGCAGATGGCGCCATTGTATAATGGCAGAAGGAGAAAGCCCCCTAGGGAACCCTGAATCAAAAATTGGATTGTAAAGGGTTAAAGAAGTCTTCAACATAAATACTGTAAAGCTGCATATTTTTGAACAACATGAGAACCGTTAGGGCTGATGCCCACGGACCGATTTCTGCCGCGGAATTCCGCAGCTATTAGATTCTATAGTTTTGTGGCCTCCAATGCCCACATGCAGTAGTTCACCTCGTATTTCCGCAGCGGGAAATAAACCGCGGCATGTTCTATTTTATCACGGACCCGCCGCGGGAGAGCTCCAATCACTTCAATGGAAGCGGTTTTATGCTGTACAAACGCAGTATACAGCGAATTTATAGCGTTTATAGGAGTGAACTAGGTTGTGCTGCCAGGAAAACCAGGAAGGGGGAGTGGAGGAAGAACCTGTGAGCATCTGAACTTTGCTGCAGATGGAAGACGCCACAAAGAAGAAATGGTTGCAATGGGTGGCCAAGTTGTCCTCATGGAGGATTACCCTGCAATCTAGGGCACAGACACAGCGACCAGATACTGAGGGAGCGCCAATGGCAGGAACAAGCACTCCAAATATACGACCCGACGTGGACGTCTGCTGACCCAACTGCCAAGAATGGTCTACATAAGTATTGTGGTCACAAAGCTGTTATTAATGTGTAGCTGAATATTAATCCTTTTTTCACTTATTTTCAGTGGACGATCTAAAAACTAAGTGGCGCAGCGCAAGGGTCCAGTTCAGGCGAGACTTTACCGCGGAGCCGGTCTTCTGGGAAACGCAAGAGGAGATACTTGCACTACAAGAAGGTGTTCTTTCTCAGCCGCACAATGGGAACGCATGCGTAAGTATCATGTTGTAATTAACGTTTTTTTTTTTTTATATAGTTGTAACTTATTTTGAATATGTGATTTCAATGTGTATTTTAGATCCGTTAGTACAGCCCTGCTATTTTTAAGTCATTGACGCAGCAGAGCTGAATGCATAATTTCTTGGGAATACTAGAACTCTATTGGCAATGGGTGTGTAGTAGAGATGAGCAAACCTACTCGTTTCGAGTAATTACTCGATCGAGCACCGCGATTTTCGAGTACTTCCATACTCGGGTGAAATGATTCGGGGGGCGCCGGGGGGAGACGTGGCGGAGTGGGGGGTAGAAGCGGGGAACAGGGGGGAGCCCTCTCTCTCTCCCCGCTGCAACCCCCCACTCACCCACGGCACCCTCCGAATCTTTTCGCTCGAGTACGGAAGTATCGCGGCGCTCGGGTGAAAAAGGGGCGTGGCCGAGTAGGTTCGCTCATCTCTAGTGTGTAGCCTAAAAAGCATACTTGGCGGCCTGGCTGCTACAGCTCTGTTATTCCAAATTCATTGATGTGGCAGAGCAGAGTTCTTGGGAATAGCAGAGCTGTATTCGCAAGGAGCTACTAAACTGATTTTTTTCCCTTTCCTTGTTAGTTTATTGCCTTGTTTAACCACACCCCTGAAGATATGTTAAATGGTGAGACTCAGCTTTTCTTATCGGACCCTCTCATTTCCCCCCCCCCCCCCAACCAGACTGTCTCCCCATACCCCTGGCAGTATTGTCTGCTAGGTGATTGAGATAGAAATTAATGATAAGCATAGAAGAGTCAACAAATTTTAATGAAGGCTGTTTCCTTCTTTGAATACAATTTACGGTCCTCTTGGACAGGGGCACCTGGCACCACTACCTCAATCTTCAGCATCCTCACCATTCAAAGCACCAATTCCCTCACCCAAGTGTCACCCCAGTGAGTGCAGCCATACTAGATTGGGCAACGTGGCACGAACAAAGGTTTGTAATATGTTTTGGTTTTGCAGTAAAGTTTTCCATTTTTTCAAAGAACATTTGTCAGTTGCTCATTGTCAGGATCCAACACCCACATCAATAATCCACATTACTTTATACGGTGAACAACCACTAGTGTTCTCCAACAGCCTCCCACTGGGATTCCCAGGATATGGGAAGAAGGTATTGCAAAACACTTCTGGGAAACGGGGTGCTCTTTCTATATGGTTACCTCTTCCTATTCCCGTATTCAACTTGGATTCCAAGAAGGATAATGGAACAGGGGGTGGTAACCATACTGGATGTTTAGGACTGTGACCCCTAGTGTTTTCCAACGACAAAAAAAAAAGGAAAGACAGGCATTACTTTTAAATCAAAGATATCTATTCTGTGTTGGTAAAATATTGAAACACTGGTAAAGAGGAATTAGTTTATAATCTGGCCATATGTAGCTGATACAAATGTAAATGGTCATATTATATAAGCCCACAACCCACGTCAAGGGTCCTCATTTCTTGCGAGTCCCTACCTAAAAAAAAGAAAAAGAAAACACTAACTAAAAAAATGTGGAAGCCAGAAAAAAAAAATCAAAACACGGTTTGGGAACCCCTGCCACTCAGGCTTCATGAATAGAGTCCCGTTGCAACGGAACTGCTCCTTCAGGTGTTATGAAGTAATCTGCAAAGCAATCTAACCATTAGTCCCAAGGCGGCAGGCCTATTCGCTTGGCTCCGATCCACACCTAAAACTGCTGAGGTTGTGGGCATTGGATCTTCCTCAAGCGTCCAACCCGCATAATTGATCTGGCAAAAGCTGTGCAGAACCACAGCGGCTTTAACTAGCGAGCACACGCTTTTGGGTTCCATCTGAATGGTGCCCAGCAAAACCCGCCATTTCCTGGTGAGAATTCCAAAAGCGCATTTGACAAAACGCAGAGCTCGCGTGAGTCGGTAGTTAAAAGACTCTCTGGTGTCCAACTCTCTGCATGGAAATGGCCGCAGAACATGGGTTGACCAGACAAAAGCCTCAGCTGCGACAATTACGAATGGGGCTGGTAGACCTGAAGAACCAGGAAGCAACTGTGGTTCTGGCAGACACAGCTTGTTGGCAAAAATGGGCAGTATGCCCATTCTGGAAGTTCCTAAGACACGAGTCCGCAGAGTTTCCATAGGCCCTGATATCAACTAATACAAGTCAGTAGTCCTTGTCGGCTACTGCCAACAGGACTACCGAAAAGTATTGCTTGTAATTAAAAAAATCTGGACACTGAGCATGGCGGCTTCTTGACGCGGATGTGTTTACCATCCAGGGCCCTGATGCTGTTTGAGAACTGCGACGCCTCTTCAAAATGCGTAGCGAAACCCAGCCATTCTTGCGTGGAGGAAGACGACATCACGGCCCGTCTCAGTCTCATCCAAATAACTTCTCAGGTCAACCTGAGGATTCTACTAATGGTGCTATTGCCCAACCAGAACTAAAATTGCAGGGATGCAAAAGTTTCTGGTGGCAAGGAATCTGAAACAACAAAATTAGAAAACGTATGTTGAGAACACACGGGGTTAAGAAAAAAGAGGATCACAATACAATATATATTATAAATGGAATACAGGACCAAAAAGTTAAGAAATTCCAAAACAAAGAGAGAAGCAAGGACAAAAATGCTACAATAAACATGCAGAAAAAAAGAAAAGAAAGGTTACGGAGAAGAGGAACACAGCACATACACACACGACAAAGAAGAAGACATTCCTAGAAAACATTTGGAGGAAGGATCACACAGACAAACAAATATTATGAGACACTTGCAAAGAAAATGCAAACACAAAAAGAGGCTTTTTGGTACTTACCGTAAAATCTCTTTCTCGTCTTGTTCATTGGGGGACACAGCCAAGACCGTGGGTATAGCTACTGCCACTAGGAGGCGACACTAAGCACAAAAAAGTGTTAACGCCTCCTGCAGGCTATATCCCCTCCTGCTGACATGAGGCCAATCAGTTTGTCTGCCAGCACGCAGGATCTGAACATCGAGCCCCAGGTACAAGTCCCAGGCCGGAATCGGGGATCAGTAAGGTGGAGCGGCGTGGGCGACCCCCTGTGAAAAGGTGGGTACTGCCAACCTAGCCTCCAATGGTCTTTGAAAGAGGATGGAAAATGACGATATCTGACCCTTGAGGGAACTCAAATTGAGTCCCATCTCCAATCAATCCTGCAGAAAGGACAAGAGGCGAGCCAGCGAAAAACGCATCGGGTGGAATCCCCGTTGTTCGCACCATAGGATGAAGTTTTTCCACACACTGTAGTACACCTTGGCAGAGGATGGTTTTCTGGCTCTGATCATGGTCCGTACTACCGGTTCCGAAAATCCGCGAGCTCTCAGGACCGCGGTCTCAATAGCCACGCCATCAAACGTAGCGTGGATAAATTGTGGTGGAAGAGGGGTCCCTGTAAGAGGAGGTCCTCCCGCAGAGGAAGAGGCCGCGGGGCTTCTGCCAGTAGGTCGATGAGCTCCGCGTACCACGTCCGACGTGGCCAGTCCGGGGCTATGAGAATTACCGGAAGCTCTTCCCTCCTGATTCGCCTGAGGATCTTGGGAATAAGTGGGAAGGGTAGAAACATGTACGGAAACTGGAATCCCGTCCACGGAGCTACCGCGTCTATGGCTCGTGCCCTGGGATCCTTTGATCTTGCCACAAAGTTCGGAAGTTTGTGATTGAACCTGGATGCCATGAGATCGACATCCGGTCGTCCCCACCACTTGCAAACGTCTTGGAAGACCTCGGGGTGTAGTTCCCACTCGCCTGGGTCGACTGTCTCCCTGCTGAGATAATCGGCTTTCCAATTGTCCACCCCCGGTATGTGGACTGCCGACAATGTGGGAAGGTGTTTTTTGGCTCACGCCAAGATTCCTCTGACTTCCTGCATGACCCTCCTGCTGCGGGTACCGCCCTGATGGTTTACGTACATGACCGCCGTCGCGTTGTCCGTCTGGATCCGGACTGGGTGACCCTTGAGCTGCGGAGAGAAGAGAAGCCGGTGTGGGAGAGGTGCTAAGAGGAAGTGCGGATGAGCTGGGTTCAGCAATCCCTTCTTCCAGCCGGAGGCTTGGTCGATCCCGTGGATCAGCGAGTCAGCGCATTACTGATCCCCCTGTTTAAACCAGGAGGATCTAAGCAGAAGCCAACACCATAGTCAACAGCTATAAGAAACATTCCTGTGAGTGAGGCCATGTATCCTCATAAGAGCCTGTTAATGCCAACCTCTTTGCTGCCACCAGCAGGAATAATGCACCACCAGATCAATCTGACGACCTCAAACTGTTTTAATTGTCAATTTTGCAGTGAAAATAATCCTGCATTAGTGTGGACAAATGCTAATTACTCATTACTGTGGAACCCAAGTAACGTGTGCATTTACTTCCACTACTTCTCTGCCTGTTTTTCTCAAACTCTATTGTGCTATTTAGCGCTGGCATCACTACTAGCATTATTTAGTACATCATTCTGCCAAAACCTTTGTGTCAGCCCCTGCTGCTGAGCCGCGACGCAGTTTGGAAACTGCACAGCAGTTTGAAATCCCTCGGCGATGTCCAACGAGGCTTGTGGGGAGGATGGTGACATCGAAGGATTCAGTCACTCCCAAATGACATCACAAGTCACCCTAATGATCCCACTGATGGTGGAGATGCCCTACAGGAACTCAAAATGCAGTGATGCAAATAAGTACATAAAACTAAAAAGAAAAGAAACTAAATAGAAAAGAAAAACTATTTGAGGAAAAAGAAATAAATCCTGCTTGCTCTTACCTCAGGGTGACCAGGAGACGATCTTCAGGAAAGATACACCGATGCATATTGGTGTCGGCATAGTGAAATCCAGAACATACCTCTTCCAGCAGTCTGGAAAAGACCAATAAAGATTTGGAAAGCGAGCGCAATGAGTTGATCGATGAGGTAAAAGTACTATTGCAAGACAAGAGTGACTCTGAACACAAGAGAAAAAAGGTGGAATCTGTGCTGCAACATTCTTAGGAGCTGTTGCAAGAAGAAGCTGGTCAGAATCTTGGCCGTAGTGCAAAGCTACGAGGGAAGAGGAGTTGCTCCAAGCAAGAATATAGATGGAGGAGGCCTTCAGAGAAAAGCCCGAGTTAGAAAAGCTCAACAAGCGATTGTGCATCGAAATGCAAGACTTGGTTAGCGCAAAGAAGGATGCTGATAAGAAAGCTTTAGCTATTGCTAAAACTTAGAACCTACAAGTCCATCATATTCTGATTCTAAGAGTCCAAAAGAGCTGTGAGAACATAAGAATATATCATTGTGTCTTCCAACCAGCAGAGGAACAAGCTGGGATATGAGAAGGCACATGGCCAAACACACGGGACAGAATACAAACTCTATAGTAGAAAAGTATCTTGTACCCTCAACATAACGCCTCCGGGAGACCATCGAAACACAAACATATAATGCATCATACACCGTGGATAACTCCCTCTACAGAACCTGCTGCTAACGACTTCTCTATAGTCAGATTGGATATTAGCGAGTAAAAGTAAAAACTATCCCACGCCGTAACAGAAAACCAATCTTTTTTTATTTTTAAAACAACGCGTTTCGACACAACATGTGTCTTTTTCAAGTTTCTACAGACATTACACTGTATACTGCCTTATATAGTGTGGAGTATCATGAATGTGGGACGCACTACCTGATCACCTAGGGGCGTGTTTTTTTCTCTAAGGGCTCATGTCCACGGGCAAAATATGATTTAGGATCCGCAGCGGATCTCCCGCATGCGGATCCGCATCCCATAGGGATGCATTGACCACCCGCGGGTAGATAAATACCCGCGGATCGTCAATAAAAGTGATTTTAAAAAAAATGGAGCATGGAAAAATCTGGACCATGCTCCATTTTCGTGCGGGTCTCCCGCGGGGACGGCTCCCGCGGGCTTCTATTGAAGCCTATGGAAGCCGTCCGGATCCGCGGGAGACCTAAAATAGGAATTTAAAGTATTTACCTATCCGGCGCGGGCGGGGAATGTCAGCTGTTCCTCACGGCCGCATCTTCCTTGCTTCGGCTCGGCGGATGTGCCCGGCGCATGCGCGCGGCACGTCGACGACGTGCCGGCGACGTGCCGCCGGCGTCAGGAATTCATCCGCCGGCCGAAAATGAAGATCCGGCCGTGAGGAACAGCTGACATTCCCCGCCCGCGCCGGATAGGTAAATGTTTTTAAATTGCTATTTTCGGCGCTCATGTCCGCGGGGCAGGAGGGACCCGCTGCAGATTCTACATGTAGAATCTGCAGCGGATCTGATTTTCCCCGTGGACATGAGGCCTAAAGGTGATTTGTTCATCACCTGTCCGTCCACAGAACTCTCTTAGAATGCATTGCATTCCATAATTTTTTTCCTTAAACTTTATTGTTCTGGTTTCTATTGTTTCCTCTTTTTGTACATCCATCTGGGATTGTAATCCAGATCTGATTTTATAAAATTGATGGTGATCAGGTAGTGCGTCCCACATTTATGATACTCCACACTATATAAGGCAGTATACAGTGTAATGTCTGTATAAACTTGAAAAAAAAAACACGTGTGTCAAAATGCGTTGTTTTAAAAATAAAAAAAAAGATTGGTTTTCTGCTACAGCGCGGGATAGTTTTTACTTTTACTCGCTACTGTTCAGCTCGACCGTGCTTGCAAACACAGTCTAAGGAAATCCCCAGACGCCGCTCCAAAAGGAAGGAGACATTGAGAAGCAAGAAACCTGTTGAAGGCAAGCGTGGACAACAGGTGCAGAGGGGTTAACTCCTTCACCACCGGATTAACCCTTCTAGCACCGGGTAAGTCCACTTAAATTTTAGCTAAATAGCATTTTTAAATTGCAAGAAAGGCGCATTTTAAGTTATATTTCCCAGATTGGATACTAGCTGTGCTGCGACAACTCCTCAAGGTACTAAAAATATCAACATCTATGAAACTAAATAAACATTTCTACAAAACTGTCCTAAAAAAAAATCATAATCAAACATACATTCATCTTCTCTCCAACCTATAACAATTATTCCTTCATGGTGGCAAATAAAATGCCCCCCATGTAGCTGCTCCACAGACTGTATGAAGATCAGAGAATACGATGCATCTTACAATCAGCTCATGAGCTTTTACCAAACTATTGCTAAAATGTAGAATAAGGGTTTCCACATACTCTGATTAACAGCTAAGAAGAAGACATCAGAAGATCAGAGACACTGTTGTATCTTCCAACCGGCAAGGACACAGGTTGGCTTATATTAGAGCACACGGACGTCCCATCGCAATCCCCAGAGCTGATGGGCCATCAGAAGGAAAACAATTTTGAGTCAATTGAAAAGAAAAAAATCACAAGTATTAAAGAATCTGGCTGTCCAAGCAGTTCTCTCCAGTTATTAGTAGATCTTAGACTATATCCATACAGAATAGAGTTTATAGGTGACTCAATACCTCTAATAGCAAGCCGTGGTCACTAGCTTCACTTTTCGGAATACTCATAGGGTCTCTAACAAACTATGACTGACAGGGAGAATAATATAGTGGGTAGCGCTCCACGAAGCGGGTAGAGAGTGAGACAAAAGAAAAATATGTGAAACTTAAATGCTGTAGAGAGATGACTCCCCCCGTGACGCCGGGCCCGTGTATTAGGGCTCCGGTACGTCAGAATCCAAGATGGCGTATCAATCCACAGTATGGGTGAAGCTTCCTTACACCGGTCACCAGGGACATCTTGAAGAGAGCGTCATGGTTGCTCCCGGAGGTGAAAAAAAACACACCACGGGATGGGAAACAAACCAATAGAATACAGAAAATAAACCAGCGCTCCAGTGTTTTGGAAGATAGCAGACTGAAGGTGCAGATGTTTGTATTGACATTTTGGTTGTACAAAGAATATTACTTACTTCACAGGGGTGCTTATTGAAAAGCACCCCTGGGTCCAAGATGGCAGGCAGAATTCAAAAGATGTATAAGAAAATCCTTTATTTGTGACGCGTTTCGGCCGTAATTTCGGCCTTTTTTAAGCATAAAGCACATAGAGCATACCAACAATTTATAGTACCTGTAGTTAAAGGACAATAGGTCATGGCCTGCTGAAATGATGCTGTAACAGATTAGCTGGAAAACATGGAAGGGATTGCACATTATGGAATGGAACTGGATGGTTGCTTAATGTATATATATATGTTATACCTCGCTATATAATGAGTGATGGAACAATCTATATAGCCTAATGATGTTTTATGTGAAGGACGCTGTGAACTTAGTAATATAGCGATCCGAGGGTCCTACAATGAATATTTTGATTTCACAAAAGATGCCGTCACGTCACGAATGACGTAGCATATGGGGCGTGGCTCTAGCGGGGGCTGTTATCACATGGTCGCAGACGTCACTGGTGGCGCCGCGGCTTATGGTGGGTGTGTCTAAAGATGTCAGTGAGCGCCGAATGCGCTCAGAGACGCCAGCAATAAAGCCGTGACTCATGGGGCGGTGCCACACGATTACGGGCGCATCATCGATGACGCGATATGACAAGGTTCCTTCTCCTCCGGCTGTGGCCTTTGGCGCTCGCGAACTAGCCCGTGTTATTGTTCGGCGGCTTCATTGGAAATAAAACAAGAAAAAAGGATTAAGAACCTGAGAGGGCCGAGCATCCTCACCAGCCATTAGCTGATATTGACCTTGAAGATACTTATTTGCTAACATCAGCTGCCAAAGACACCTTTGTTTCCGGGTTTAAAATATGTGCCTGTTAATTGCAAGAGAAACCTTTCTGAGATGGAACCCTGGGAAAAACTAGAATGCAGAATGTGGGCCACCAGATTTTAACGCCAACTTCTGTTTTTACCGCTATTTTTGTACATTGCCTTTATAGTTTGCACCGACCTTTGATGCGTTGCACCTATTATAGACGGTCCATTAATTCCGCTTACAGCGTTGTGTCTTAAGTCCCTTATTGGCAGCGCCGCTGCATTAACGCTACTTCTTCATCATTGTTTGCCTGTCCAATTAATGAGGAACAAACTACAGCATTGCGGGAAAAGAACATCGCTGCCGCTGGAAATTAGAGCCGTACTCCAGCTACGCCCACCATCAGCTAATATACCAAATATAGGAATAACAGCAATTAGTGTAAACGGGCAGAAGGGAGAACATTGCAGCAAGTTTTTTTTAAAAAAGGTCTGAGATGCGGGAAATTTTGCCTTCAAAACTTCGCACGATGGGTATAAATATTCGCTCATGGAAGACCATTCATAAATAGCAGCGCACCCACTTTGTTTACTAAATGGCATCAAGCACCCACCCCCCCCCCCACCTCCTCCCAAACTTTGCACCCCGGGTCCCCCGCTGTGACCTACCTCTCGCGCGCAGCCTGATCTTCCTTCGGATCTCCCGCAAGCGACCCGGATCTTTAGTATGCTGCGGACGGTCCCATAACGGTGCTGTAATGACCGCCCCACCTGTCGTTCCATTTATGAGACTGCGGATGGAGGTATGGCCCCTGCCTCCCATCATAGTCCCTCTCATCCATTATCTGTACTAGGAGGCGAGTTTCCCGTCGCCCTAGTGGAGAAGCCCTGAGTGCCATGTTTAATGCAGTTTTGTACGTTATGAAATCTCTAAAATGGCGCCTTATTTATTAACTGTGGTCTCGCGGCAAATCAATGTTGCACAATAATACAGGCTTCACGCCTGTGCGTGGATGCGGCCTACGCCTAGACGCCAGACGCACGTTTCCCCGCCTCTCCACTCTGCCATAGCTACCGCGCGCCTGAGACTTTATAACTCTAGTGATCTACTCGCGAACATTTACACCATTCGCTTGCGTACAACAAACAGGCGTATTCGCGGCAAAAAAACCCAAGAGCTCAGTTTGACATTTTGCCTGTTAGCGACTGAACAGCATTAAGTTACAGTGGAAGTTTAGCAGCACTACAGCCATAAACAGTCATTCATATTGCTAGTGCAGCATTAAAGGGGGTCTTAAAAGGACTTAGTATTACCCTCCTTAAATTTGCACAAGCCTTTACCCTATAGCAGTGTTGGCGAACCGATGGCACGCCGACCCCTTTCTGCCGGCACTCGTGCTGTTCGCTACTATCACCTGTCCGTCGGCCCTGCAGCTCAATGCGAGAGCTTCGTGCCCTGTCAAAAGTAAGGCGGGCAGTTGAAATCCAGCGCTGATGGCAGAATGAGGTGAACGGGATTGCCGGCACGCGCTGTAATCTAGCGGCTCCTCATATCCCCGCCCCTCCGCACAGCAGCCCAATGGGAGGGCTTCCTTACTCCCCTGTCACAGCTAAAGCGGGAAATTTAAATGAAGCGCAGAGGTGAAGGGGTTGCCGGCACGCGCTGTAAGCAAGCGGCTCCTCATATCCCCGCCCCTCCGCACAGCAGCCCAATGGGAGCACTTTCTACCTCCCATGTCAGAAGTAAGGAGGGGATTTCAAATGAGGAGCAGACAGCGGCCTGCGCTCAGAGTGACTGCCCTGTGGTTGGAGAGAAGCAGAGCGGAGCTTGCAGCAGTAAAGAAGATCTGTGACAGAGGTTTAAAAGAAGATCCTAGCTGCCTGGTCTGAGGTACTGAGGGGCGTGATAGTGGATGGTCGCTACGTCGCCCCTAGGTTCCGCTATTATGCCTAGTGGGGCTGGAGGAAGTTCATGTCCCGCTGTTTGAGACATGAAAAGCTAGGAGGGCAATGTAATCTCCAGCAAGCAGTTGCTGGAGGTCTATTCTTTAAAAGTCGTTGGGCCTGGATTTTTGGAATGGATGTCAGGTTGGTAGTGGGGCCATCCATTCCACTTCCTCCACTCCAGGTTGTGTGCGAGGTCAATCCGCACAGGTGCTGAGGCTGAGCCAGGCTAGGGGTAGATATAAATAGCAGTATGCACTGACACAGGGGGGGAAGAAGATGGCTACTGGACCCAGGCAGCCTGTGATACCTGCTGGAGGTAAAAGCCCTGCTGTGTGGTGCACCTGCAGAGCGTGACCTGTACAGGCAGGGACGGCCTATTATTTGATTACTGGACTGTTATTTATTTGCCTGAAGCTAAGGCTGAATTTCTGTTGTGTTTACTGGACTGTAATAAACGCAGGTCACGCCTGCACTTGGACTTTATCCACTGGTTTTCCGTCTTTGACTGCCGCAACCCGCACTCTACCGAGCTGTCCTCCCACACTGGTTAAAGTAAGAAGCAAACAGCAGTTACTGCAAAGACAACTGCTAAAACACTTCTCAGCTCACCAACTGCCCGCAGCACACATAAAAACGGGCTATTTTTGCATTGCGGAATCTGGAGCGGTTTTTTTGTAGACTCCCAAAAATGAGTAAAGCAAAAAAATTTAAGCCAGCTAGTGGAAGATCATTCCAAGAGGCCGGGACAGAGTCATTTGGAGGGATTGAACGCAATGGGAAAGCCTTATGTATTCTGTGCAATGGAAGTGTTGTGTGTCGCACATCAAGTGTCAGACGACTCCGACACCAACCACAAAAGTGCTTCCCAACTTGGTGAAACAGAAAGAAAAGAGTTTTTGGAAGGAAAATTGAGGAAATCTAATTCCCAGCATCTTAGTTTTTGCAACTACCTGTCTAAAACAAATCATCTGCCAGCTGCCAGCAAAGCATGGTAAGCCCCTCTCTGATGGGGAGATGATCAGAACGGCCATGTTGTCTGGGAGGAATTCCCTCTTTCAGGATTTCCCAAACAAAGATAAAATTATTCAACGCATCTCTGAGATGCCACTTAGCAGAAACACTATAGAGTCCAGCGCATGGCAAGTGTTGGAGATGAGCGAACGTACTCGGTTCGGGTGTTTTTGGACTTGAGCACCGCTATTTTCGAGTAACTGACTAATCGGACAAAAAGATTCTGGGGGCGCCTGGGGTTGCGGAGGGGAGTGGGGGGGGGGGGCTGGAGAGAGAGAGCTCCCCCCTGTTCCCCACTGCTACCCCCCGCTCCACCACGCCACCCCCCCGAATCTTTTCGTCCGAGTAGTCACTCGGAAATAGCGGTGCTCGAGTCCAAAAACACCCGAACAGAGTACGTTCGCTCATCTCTACAAGTGATGTTAGTCAGCAACTCACCACTGACTTACAGAATGCAGCCTGTTACTCCATGTGCTTGGATGAAAGCACAGATATAAATAATCATGCGAGGCTAGCCATAATCTTGCTTTATGCAGTTGGTGACATAATGAGAGAAGAACTGGTGAAACTGGTGCCTATGCCTAAAAAGAGCACAAGGGATAGATATCTACAATGCTGTGATGGAGGCCTATATGTCACAAGACATAAGACCAAAAAAAGTGGTCTCCATTACTAGTGATGGGGCACCTTCTATGGTGGGCAACATCTGGCCTCATACAGTTCTTTGTTAAGGAAACAAAGCATGAAGTCATTCAGTTCCATCATACACCAAGAAGCTCTTTGTGCCAGAGAAAGTGGAAAAAAATTTGATGATGTCCTCAAATATGTCACAAAAATGGTGAATTACATCATGGCTCGTGTCCTGAATTGTCGACAATTTCAAGCACTTCTCGAGGAGGTTCAGGCGCAGTATCATTGTTTGCTCATGTCTAATAATGTGCGGTGGCTGAGCAGAGGCCGAGTCCTGGAGAGATTTGTGGCCTGCTTGGATGAAATGAGGCTATTCATCAATGAAAAAGAGCAGGAATATCCAGAGCTCACCGATATGGCCCGGCTTACCAACCTCATGTTTCTCAATGCACTGAACAAACAGCTGCAGGGTGCAGGGAAAACTGCAGAAAGGATGTTTTGTGATACCTTTGTGAGACCTTGAAAGTGGGCAGCTCAAATATTTCCCAAGTCAAAAAAGGCATTTAGACAATTCTACGACATTTGCAGACAATTCTGCAAGCCATCGGGAAATCTACAAGGAATTTTCTAGCATTGTAGGAGCTGCAAAAGTGAATTTTAATAACCGGTTTTCACAGTTCCGTACGTTGGAGACAACCCTGTATTTTCTTCCTAAATAAATGTACCTATATTGTGCAGCATCCAAGTTCCACCATGGTCGAACGGCAATTGAGTTGGTAAGCCATATTGCATGGCGTTCTGAGGCAAAAGGAATGAGGTTTCTGTTTGCGCATGGTGGTACATATGCGGGCCATGGACCCTTTGGCCAGTCATTAGAGCTTTTGCAAAAGACATTGATGTTGGCATTGCCCATTCCTCCTCGTGCATATAGACTTGCACCTCCAGGGGATGAGGTGGCCCCGTTCAAAGTCAAGTCCATGGCGGCTGCTAGCCGACTGCGCATGTCAACTGAATTGGTCCTGTTGGCTCCAGCTGACTGTCCGCTACCGCTGCAGGGGGTGTTGGCTGCCTTCATCTTGAGCTCAAAATGTGGAGGGGCGTGGCTGGCGAGCAAGATGGACGGACGTGAGTGAGCAGAGCTCCTACTAAGGCACCACAAAATCCGTCCAAAATCCTGAGGACTAGAACCCTGAAACCAGGGAAAGCGACACGAGAGACTGCCTGAGCTGCAGGCTAAATCCTGAGGCCGGCCGACGGGGAAAACAGCAATTAAAACCCCCAAAACGAGCTCACCGGAGATTGGAGAGGCTGCGCTGAGTAGCGGTGAGGAGCGGGCGGCGCCGAGACCAGACTGACTTCCGGGAGTTGTCTCCCCTGCGACCAAGCGGAGAAGGGAGAGAACCGGACCAGGGAGAAGGCTTACCGGCAGCGGGAACGGCAGAGAGGAGGCCTGGCGAGCTCCCCGGGGCGAGACCAGACAGCCAACGGAGAGGGGAGATAGCGGCGTCAGGTCGGATGATCCTGCACTGCACACCGCCGGGGCGACAGTGACCGCGGGAGGTGCAGAGCGAGAGGCACAAACTCCTGAGAAGCCGATAACACACAGCAAAGGAAGGCAAAGCGGCCGGCCGCCAGTACCCGGCGAAACAACGCCACGTGGTGCGTGAAAGGTACGGAGCGGGGAATATACAAGGAGACTGCAGCGGCAGACAGTTACACACTGCCCCCCCCCCACCCCACACACAGGCAAGGGAAAAATAAACAGCAGGACAATAAAGATCCCTCTCCCTGTATTAAAGAAGCAACTAAAGCAGCATAAACATCCAGGGAACGCTGGTATAAACCAAGCAAGGCAATAAAATCCACTGAAGTGCCACCTAGTGGAACCAAGATCAAACAACAGCCAATTACATAGAGAACCTGTACTGAAGCGCCACCTGGTGGAATATCTATTAAACAACATAGAGACAACAGGTAGAAAACTGAGAGCAATAGCTTCATGGAACATCTACTAGATTATATAATATAATTAATCATCCACAAACATGAGCACACGCGCCAAAAATACGTCTGCAACGGATAAACTAAAAGACTTAACACGTGCAGAAGCCCCTGAAATAACATCAAAAATGGCTAAATCTACACCTGTTAAAGCTAAGCATGCTGACGCAGAATCGGAGCATGAACCTGAAGTAACACTGCGCCAGGTGCTAGAGGCCATCAATACCTGCAAAACATCCCTGGCCGGGAAAATCGAAGAGATTAAGATAGACGTTAACCTACTTCGCCAAGATTTGCAAAATGTAAGAGGGCAGCTGCATGAAATGGAGGAGAGAGTATCCGCGGCAGAGGACAAAATACAATTGCTTCCAGCCAAGATACAAAAGGCAGTCCAAAAAGCAGAGCAATGTCACTCTAAAACCGACGACTTGGAAAACCGCCTGCGGCAAAACAACATCCGCATCATCGGGCTACCAGAAAAAACGGAAGGATCGTCACCAGAACTCTTCCTGCAGCAGTGGCTGAAGTCAACACTGGGAGAAGATGTATTCACGCCCGTGTTCACAGTGGAGAGAGCTCACAGAGTGCCAATGAGACCACCGGCACCCGGGGCACCGCCGAGACCGCTGTTGGCGCGACTCCTTAATTGCCGAGACAGGGACATCGCGCTACGACAGGCTCGATTTGAAGAGTCCCATCACATACAACAATGCAGTGATATCAATTTTTCCGGACTTTTCGGCAGAACTGCAAAAACAATGAGCCACTTTCATCGAAATCAAAAAGAGATTCAAGCAACGAGGAATCCCGTACTCCATGGCGTATCCGGCAGGACTGCGGGTCGTATCAAAAGGGAAAGTGGTGTTTCTGCATTCACCAGAAGAAGCTGGAGAATGGCTACAGATGCATCCGGCGTAAAGAACAGATGAGAGACTAACAGATAAGATTTAAAATTATACTAAAACAAGAAAGATGTTCTAGAAGGTTTAAGAACAGGCAGTATTAGGTTAACAAATGTAGGGGGAGGGGGGAAGATAGAGAATAGATGTTGATATAAGAAAGAAGAACAGGAGGGAAGGAGGGGAATGTATATTTCCTTAAAATGTCGCATAATGAAAAAAAGTGAGCTCCTTGGGGAGAGGGGAGGGGGAGGTGGTCGACCTAAATCTATATGAGCTGATCACATAAAGAGAGTCACGGAGGAGATGCGCCGGCCGAGCCCCTTCTCCACTCCCCGCTAAGGAGTACAAGGTGCCTACAAGAAATGTTTTAGTACCATAAAGTAAGAAAGGAGGAAGTGGTAAATGTTTAAATAATTTGCGGATTTTCCGTTTGAAATCCCCAATTAGCGGTATAAGCTGTTTTGTTAAGTTATGATTGTTATTAACATGTTTTGGTATATGCAATTCCCAACTGTAACTAGGATACCCTACAAAAAAAAAAAAAAAAAAAAAAGATAGCCTACAAAATTCATAGAACATGCACATAAAAAATTAATTACCCTAAAAAATCAGGAAGGAACAAACAGAATTTTTTTTTTAAAAAACCTAACGAAATAAACCCATTATTTATTACGAGATTTAATAATAATAAAAAAATCAGAAAAAGAATTATAAAACATTGGCCAATTTTATGTAGTGATTAGAGATGAGCGAACGTACTCGTCCGAGCTTGATACTCGTCCGAGTATTAGCGTGTTCGAGATGCTCGTTACTCGTGACGAGTACCACGCGATGTTCGGGTTACTTTCACTTTCATCTCTGAGACGTTAGCACGCTTTTCTGGCCAATAGAAAGACAGGGAATGCATTACAACGTCCCTCTGCGTCGTTCAAGCCCTATACCACCCTCCTGTAGTGAGTGGCTGGCGAGATCAGGTGTCACCCGAGTATATAAATCGGCCCCTCCCGCGGCTCGCCACAGATGCATTGTGACATAGCTGAGGGACAGTGCTGCTGGTGCCTGAGCTGCTATAGGGAGAGCGTTAGGAGTTATTTTAGGCTTCAAGAACCCCAACGGTCCTTCTTAGGGCCACATCTAACCGTGTGCAGTAGTGTGGAGGCTGCTTTTTGCAGTGTTGCACTTTTTTTTTTTGTATATCGGCCATGCAGAGCATTGCGCCCTGCAGTAATTATACATACACCAGGGCCAGTAGTGGTGAGGCAGGGACAGAAGACATATATTTATTGAATATAGGCAGTGGGCCTTTCCAAAATCATTTTGAAAAAAAAATCTATTTGGGCTGCCTGTGACAGTCCTCAGTGTACTGGGTCTGTGCTGGGGGTAGTTGTCCTCCTAATTCATACGCAGCCAGCTAAGTGTTACAGCAGGCTTGCGCAAAATTATTTCCTGGCTCTGCTGTGCGTTCCGTAAGCGAAGTGAGCCTCCAACCACAGGCCAATAAGCGGCACATTTAATTACAGCGTTCTGTTTCTGCACTACTGGTAATACAGCATGCTGAGGGGTAGGGGTAGGCCTAGAGGACGTGGACGCGGGCGAGGACACGGAGGCCCAAGTCAGGGTGTGGGCACAGGCCGAGCCAGTGCGGTGGCCAGGGGTAGAGGCAGGGCCAGACTGAATAATCCACCAACTGTTTCCCAAAGCGCCCCCTCGCGCCATGCCACCCTGCAGAGGTCAAGGTGCTCTACGGTGTGGCAGTTTTTCACAGAGACGCCTGACGACCGACGAACAGTGGTGTGCAACCTTTGTCGCGCCAAGATCAGCTGGGGAGCCACCACCACCAGCATGCGCAGGCATATGATGGCCAAGCACCCCACAAGGTGGGACGAAGGCCGTTCACCACCTCCGGTTTGCACCACTGCCTCTCCCCCTGTGCCGCAACCTGCCACTGAGATCCAACCCCCCTCTGAGGACACAGGCACTACCGTCTCCTGGCCTGCACCCACACCCTCACCTCCGCTGTCCTCGGCCCCATCCAGCAATGTCTCTCAGCGCAGCATCCAGACGTCGCTAGCACCACTGTTTGAGCGCAAGCGCAAGTACGCCGCCACGCACCCGCACGCTCAAGCGTTAAACGTACACATTGCCAAATTGATCAGCCTGGAGATGCTGCCGTATAGGCTTGTGGAAACGGAGGCTTTCAAAAGCATGATGGCGGCGGCGGCCCGGCGCTACTCGATTCCCAGTTGCCACTACTTTTCCCGATGTGCCGTCCCAGCCCTGCACGACCACGTCTCCCGCAACATTGTACGCGCCCTCACCAACGCGGTTACTGCCAAGGTCCACTTAACAACAGACACGTGGACAAGCACAGGCGGGCAGGGCCACTATATCTCCCTGACGGCACATTGGGTGAATTTAGTGGAGGCTGGGACAGAGTCAGAGCCTGGGACCGCTCACGTCCTACCCACCCCCCGAATTGCGGGCCCCAGCTCGGTGCTGGTATCTGCGGCGGTGTATGCTTCCTCCACTAAACCACCCTCCTCCTCCTCCTCCTCCAATGCAACCTCTGTCTCGCAATCAAGATGTGTCAGCAGCAGCACGTCGCCAGCAGTCGGTGTCACGCGGCGTGGCAGCACAGCGGTGGGCAAGCGTCAGCAGGCCGTGCTGAAACTACTCAGCTTAGGAGAGAAGAGGCACACGGCCCACGAACTGCTGCAGGGTCTGACAGAGCAGATCGACCGCTGGCTTGCGCCGCTGAGCCTCCAACCGGGCATGGTCGTGTGTGACAACGGCCGTAACCTGGTGGAGGCTCTGCAGCTCGGCAGCCTCACGCACGTGCCATGCCTGGCCCATGTCTTTAATTTGGTGGTTCAGCGCTTTCTGAAAAGCTACCCACACTTGTCATGCCGGGTCAGCGCACATTTCCGCAACTCCAAGACAGACGCTGCCACCCTGCGGACCCTGCAACATCGGTTTAATCTGCCAGTGCACCGACTGCTGTGCGACGTGCCCACACGGTGGAACTCTACGCTCCACATGTTGGCCAGGCTCTATGAGCAGCGTAGAGCTATAGTGGAATACCAACTCCAACATGGGCGACGTAGTGGGAGTCAGCCTCCTCAATTCTTTACAGAAGAGTGGGCCTGGTTGGCAGACATCTGCCAGGTCCTTGGAAACTTTGAGGAGTCTACCCAGATGGTGAGCGGGGATGCTGCAATCATTAGCGTCACCATTCCTCTGCTATGCCTCTTGAGAAGTTCCCTGCAAAGCATAAAGGCAGACGCTTTGCACTCGGAAACGGAGGCGTGGGAAGACAGTATGTCGCTGGATAGTCAGAGCACCCTCATGTCTATATCTCAGCGCGTTGAGGAGGAGGAGGGGGAGGAGCATGAGGAGGAGGGGGAAGAGACAGCTTGGGCCACTGCTGAGGGTACACATGCTGCTTGCCTGTCATCTTTTCAGCGTGTATCGCCGGAGGAGGAGGAGGATCCTGAAAGTGATCTTCCTACTGAGGACAGCCATGTGTTGCGTACAGGTACCCTGGCACACATGGCTGACTTCATGTTAGGATGCCTTTCTCGTGACCCTCGCGTTAAACGCATTCTGGCCACTATGGATTACTGGGTGTACATACTGCTCGACCCACGGTATAAGGAGAACCTTTCCACTCTGATTCCCGAAGAGGAAAGGGGTTCGAGAGTGATGCTATACCACAGGACCCTGGCGGACAAGCTGATGGTAAAATTCCCATCCGACAGCGCTAGTGGCAGAAGGCGCAGTTCCGAGGGCCAGGTAGCAGGGGAGGCGCGGAGATCAGGCAGCATGTACAGCACAGGCAGGGGAACACTCTCTAAGGCCTTTGACAGCTTTCTGGCTCCCTAGCAAGACTGTGTCACCGCTCCCCAGTCAAGGCTGAGTCGGCGGGAGCACTGTAAAAGGATGGTGAGGGAGTACGTAGTCGATCGCACGACCGTCCTCCGTGACGCCTCTGCCCCCTACAACTACTGGGTGTCGAAGCTGGACACGTGGCCTGAACTCGCGCTGTATGCCCTGGAGGTGCTTGCTTGTCCTGCGGCTAGCGTCTTGTCAGAGAGGGTGTTTAGTGCGGCTGGGGGAATCATCACGGATAAGCGTACCCGCCTGTCAACCGACAGTGCCGACAGGCTTACACTCATCAAGATGAACAAAGCCTGGATTTCCCCAGACTTCTCTTCTTCACCAGCGGACAGCAGCGATACCTAAGCAATACGTAGGCTGCACCCGCGGATGGAAGCTACGTTCTCTATCACCATCAAAAACGTGGACCTTTTAGCTTCATCAATCTGTGTATAATATTCCTCCTCCTCCTCCTGAAACCTCACATAATCACGCCGAACGGGCAATTTTTCTTAGGCCCACAAGGCTCAGTCATATAATTTTTGTAAACAATTTTTATACGTTTCAATGCTCATTAAAGCGTTGAAATTTGCACCTGAACCAATTTTTATTTTAACTGGGCTGCTTCCAGGCCTAGTTACCAATTAAGCCACATTAACCAAAGCGATTAATGGGTTTCACCTGCCCTCTTGGTTGGGCATGGGCAATTTTTCTGACGTACATTAGTACTGTTGGTACACCAATTTTTGGGGGCCCTCGCCTACAGTGTAATCCAATTAATTTTTAGCCCACCTGCATTACAGCTGACGTTACATCAGCTGTGTTGGGCACTGCAATGGGATATATTTATGTACCGCCGGTGGGTTCCAGGGAGCCACCCATGCTGTCGGTCCACACGGAGTTGTAACTGCATGTGTCCACTTCTAAAGAACCCCAGTCTGACTGGGGCATGCAGTGTGGGCCGAAGCCCACCTGCATTTAATCGGACGTTACCTCAGCTGTGATGGGCACTGCAATGGGATACATTAATGTACAGCCGGTGGGTTCCAGGGAGCCACCCATGCTGTGGGTGCACACGGAATTCCCATTGCGGAGTTGTACCTGCCTGTGACTATTTATAAAAAACCGCGGTCTGACTGGGGCATGCAGACACCTTGACAGAATGAATAGTGTGTGGCACATAGGTTCCCCATTGCTATGCCCACGTGTGCAGCTCCTGATGGCAGTGGCACAGGATTATATTTCTCATTGCTTCTGTACAGCATTGTGGGCTATCGCCCCGCCCCTTTTAAAGAGGGTCGCTGCCTAGCCGTGCCAACCCTCTGCAGTGTGTGCCTGCGGTTCCTCCTCATGGCAGACGCACTTATAAATAGACATGAGTGTGGCGTGGCATGAGGGCAGCTGAAGGCTGCGCAGGGACAATTTGGTGTGCGCTGTGGACACAGGGTCGTGCAGGGGGGGGGGGGGGGGGTTGGGCAGCATGTATCCCAGGAGAAGTGGCAGCGGAGTGTCATGCAGGCAGTGATTGTGCTTTGTTGGAGGTAGTGTGGTGCTTAGCTAAGGTATGCCATGCTAATGAGGGCTTTTCAGAAGTAAAAGTTGTTGGGGGGGGGGGGGCCCACTCTTGCCGGTATTGTGGCTTAATAGTGGGACCTGGGAACTTGAGATGCAGCCCAACATGTAGCCCCTCGCCTGCCCTATCCGTTGCTGTGTTGTTCCCATCACTTTCTTGAATTGCCCAGATTTTCACAAATGAAAACCTTAGCGAGCATCGGCGATATACAAAAATGCTCAAGTCGCCCATTGACTTCAATGGGGTTCGTTACTCGAAACGAACCCTCGAGCATCGCGATAATTTCGTCCCGAGTAACGAGCACCCGAGCATTTTGGTGCTCACTCATCTCTATATGTAATATTATATATTTCTTATTTATATAATGTATTCTAACTAGATCGTGGTAATATATAAACTATATAATGTTATGAAGACATAAATTGCTATGTCGGGTAGTATCCCGCTAGCAAATAGATCGTGAAAGGTAATTACTGTCGAAACTGTAGACAAGCAAAGATAAAGTTTTATTGAAGAAAAAATTGACACGCATGTAGCGAGTCAAAGAGTGAGGTAATCACATCAACCTGACCCTCCCAGGTAGCGGAATCTCCGCCCAATTCATTCAGAGAATGGCGTGCACCGTCTATTGCACATGGACTGGTAAGCCATTCCTTTTAAAATTATGTATAAATAGTTTGTATTAACTTGTGTCATATGAGCTTGAAAAAGGCGACAGAATAGTCACAGAAACGCGTAGCTCAGTATATTGTGTATTTAAATAAATTGATTATATATCTAATCAATTTAGTTACTGTTTCTGTGTTCCCGTGAGCGCAAGCATTGTTTTTCTTTTTTCTTTTGTCATTGATTGTATAACGAGCCCCCCAAATTTTGGGTGGATACTCGTACATTTGCTGTGCCGGCTCTCCACGGATAAGGGACTCAGCCTTATATTTCTACACGCGATCCAGGATCATGGTGGCGGTGAGACCTAGACATTAGTCTAGCCTCACCTGAGCACCCGGTGAGTGTTTCTTTTCATTTCACCACAACTGATTGCTGCTAATTTTTATTCTTGCCGCTCTCCTCTCACGTAATTCTCTATTGTAACTAGGAAGATGTCACCACCTTTAACCCTTTCCAATCCAATTTGTAGCCTGGTTTTCCTAGGGGGCTTACTCTTTTTCTGTTGTTATACAATAGCGCTATCTGCTGGCTAAAGCCAGTACTGCATGAGGTGACACGTTGGCTAGGCTCTGACAGCAGAGAGGCTGGCAATATACAGTAAGAGAACCCCGACAGATGTTTACCAACACCGGAGCTGTACAAGTCTTAAATCATAATGTCTTCAGACGTCAGACAGTGGATTGGAAAAAGTTAATAGAAGATGAAAGGTTTAGGAAGAATTATCCTACTACACAAATTAGTAAATATAAATGTCATTAAAATGCATGACGTGGAATGTGCGAGGACTGGGAACTCCAGCTAAGAGAACAGCAGTGTTCTCACACATCAGACAATTTACCCCACATATCGTAGGATTGCAGGAGACACATCGGATCCCAGACAGGATGGATTGTCTCAAAAAACCCTGGATCCAGTGGTCTTGCCATTCTTTTCATACCGGGTACTCTAGGGGTGTTTCTCTCTTGGTTCACCGTAATTTGCGATGGAACCCGATAAACACCCGTAGAGATCCAGAGGGCCGTTTTATTTTTGTGTATGCTGAGATCAATGCTAAGCACTATGTGATTTTGTGTATCTAAAACCCCCCCACACGACAATGTACACGTACTACAAGCAGCAGTTGCATTCACATATCAATACCCGCTAGCAGAAGTCATATGTATGGGAGACTTCAACCAGGTTATGGACTCCATAGAAGACAGGTTCAGCACCCAACAAGTACAGGCAAGCATACAAGATTCTCCAATGAAACAAGTGTTTAACGGAGTGGGATGGGTGGACCTATGGAGATTCAAACACCCAGATAGGCAGGAATACACGTGCCACTCCCCCGGCAGAGGGTCACTATCTCGCATAGACTACATTTTCGGGTCTCCGGCGATTACTCCATATCTAGCATCAATAACACATGGTGCCAGGGGAATATCGGACCATAGTCCGATCCTGCTTACTATACAATTCCCGGGACAGTATTTTGTTCCCACATGGAAACTTAATCCCTTCTGGCTAAAACTAATAGGAGCACAAGATCGAATACCAGATCAGATACATGTTCATACAAACACATGAGCAAGAAACACGAGACATATTAAAATGGGACACCATAAAGGCCTACCTCAGGGGGTGCTTCAGATCAACCATATCTGATATAAAAAGAACAACCTCACAGGAAGATTCCCAACTAGAACAACAGATGGTCGAAGCAGAACAACAATACATCACAAACCCCACAGACACCAAAGATGCAATGGCTGGGACTAACCCGTCTCTACAAACATCAATTACACGTTAAAACCAAAAGGAAACTTTTCTTTACAAAACAATATTTCTTCCTATTAGGCAACCAGTCCAGCCACCTCTTGGCCAACTTAATTAGGCAAAACGGGCAATCGAACGCAGTGCTCAAGATCAAAGCAACCAATGGCCAAATACTTACAGAGGCCCAATCTATCGTAAACAGATTTAAAGAATACTATACTAATCTATACACCTCCTCAAATAATAAATCAGATAACGTGAAATATTTAGAAGATCTAGTGTTCCCAACTCTCTCACCAGAACAGGTAGAATTATTAGAAGCGCCAATTACAGTAGAAGAAATCCAGCAAGCGATACAGGAAATGGCAATAAATAAGTCCCCAGGCCCGGACGGTCTTCCTCTGGAAGTGTACCACAAATACATGAAACAACTAGCCCCATTACTACACGATGCCTTGAAATGGGGAGCCAGGGAAGGCTCTCTCCCACCCTCCTACGACGCATCTATAAGAGTATTACTAAAACCAGACAAGGATCCGTCCGAGTGCGATCCATACAGACCAATATCGCTGCTCAACGTGGACTATAAAATACTAACTAAAGTACTGGCCACCAGGCTAAATACAGTAATTCTGTCCGTAATTCATAAAGGTCAAACAGGATTTATGCCTGGGAGATCGACTACAATTAACATACGCAGAACCCAAACAATAACACAACTTGGTAGAAAGTATGACAAACCTTGGGCAATAGTTTCACTAGATACAAAAAAAGCGTTCGACTCCCTAGAGTGGAATTTTTTGGAGGCCTGTCTGATCCGTTTTGGTTTTGGACCACAATTCATGAAATGGATTAGACTATTATATAGAGCGCCTAAGGCCAATGTAGTGGTTAACGGTGTGCCATCAGAGAGATTCCCACTGTCGAGAGGAACGCGCCAAGGGTGTCCCCTGTCCCCGACACTATTCGCGATAGCAATAGAGGCACTGGCCATTAGATTACGGAGTAACCCCAAAGTGACGGGAATACAATGGGAAAACGAGGAGAATAAAGTTGGACGATATGATCCTATATCTTCATAATCCGGAACACTCACTCCCACGAGCTTTGGAGACAATTAACGATTTCTCTGAACATTCTGGACTATACATAAACTGGTCCAAATCACCGATAATGCATACTAAGTGAAACCCAGTAGAGATCCCATGTGTACTCACCAGTGGATTAATGGTGGTAACTAAATTTAGATACCTTGGAGTGAATATAGTTCAAGACCACGAAAACACTAGTGCCGAAAACATAGACCCCCTATACGACGTAATACATACAAAAATCAAGAGCTGGTCCGGACTGCCCCTCTCAGTAGCCGGGCGCATAAACTTAATTAAAATGGTAATACAGCCCAAATGCTTATACTCCTTACAGCACACACCAGTGAAAATCCCAGAGAAATACTTCAAAATGTTAAATTCCCTAATCATACGATTCATATGGGGAAACTCCAGATCCAAACTGAAGCTTGCCACTCTACAAAGATCCAAAAGACAGGCGGGAATGGCGTTACCAGATCTCAAGTTGTATTACCTGGCAGGACAACTGCGGAATCTTCGCTCCTGGTTTATAGATAAAGAAATGCCGTCAACGGAAAAATATTTGGCCGGCGAGGTGGCCGGGAAAAATTTTTTAGGGTTTCTAGAACATCCAAAATACACAAAGTCACCAAAACTGTTACCTATACATAGACTGGCTTTGTCAATATGGCGAGCAGCCAAAGAAGTCCAGCATTACACAGACACAATGACGGACACTCCTTTATGGAACAATCCCACTCTACCATCACTACAAACAATGCAGGATGTCGGATACTGGATTGCCCTGGGGATACATACATTAGAAGATATATATGAAGACAATATAATGTTTTCTTACACACAATTACAAGAAAGGTTGCAGGGGCCTAAATTGCAACTGTTCAGATATTTCCAATTAAGGCACGCCCTAAATGCCCAATTCCCACCAAACGCCGCTAAAATTTCTAAATACCCAATAATGGGAATTCTTAAAACACAAGGACCGAAGGGACTGATATCACAACTATATACACATTTACTATCAGCCAGGATGGACCATGACCCACTGACAATATATGATAGATGGAAATTAATATACCCACACTAACAACAGAAGACTGGCAGGAGGCAGTGGAATCACATTTACTGGTATCAACGGCAATCAATAATAAACTAATACAACTGTATATTATAAACCAGGCATACCTACCACCAGTCAGGCTGAATAAAATGGGCAGAACTAGTACCACAACATGCCACAGATGCCACCAAGAAAATGCAGATTTTTGGCACCTAATGTGGGAATGCCCCATGTAAATAAATTTTGGGAACAGGTCTTTATCTTTCTATCCACACTCCTATCGGTTCCTTTGGTACTAGATCCAAGGTAGCAATATTCGGGCTAATGGATGAAGAAGAATGGAGTCACTAAGATAAAATATTCATTAGGGAGGTGTTGTTTCTGGCCCGGAAGGTGGTGGCCATGAGATGGATGGCAATGAGGTCGCCCTCCGTCTCATGCTGGAAAAGGTTGGTTGACACCATAATTCCATACGAAATTTACCAGCATAGGGGATGCCCTAATAAATTTGAAAAAGTATGAGGCTTATGGACAGGCTCGCACAACACACTAGTAGCTGAATAAATAAAGTCTAGACAGGTGGTGAAAATGGAAACAAAGCACAGTAGACCAACACATGGGAAATGCTTTATTAGTTAGTGGTAAAAACTTTTATATTCTATTGTTGAAGATTAATAAAGAAGATAATTTAAATGTGATTTAAGATGTAAACAAGAAGAAATATTGTATGTAACTGTATGCAATATCTGTTTATAATCTACAAACAAACAAAGTCAAAATGTGGCTGGAGTTTTCCAAAATTTAAACAAAAGGAGCGGCAGTACCGCACCCCCCCCCCCCCCCCCGTCTAAAGACTCCCTGTTTTGCAGGAAACCAAACATTGCATGGTCAACCTGAGTGCAGCGGGATTAACTTGGCGGCGGGGTACTGTCACCACTGCAGGATGACCTATGCTGCCATTGGACCTCCACAACTTAAACCACGTTCTCCTCTACCCCAGCCACCTCTGCATCTTCCACAGACCTTGCTGTAAAGTCTTATGAGACAATCAGTGCTGAGTGGGCAGCTGCCACCCCCTCTACACTTGTGCTAGAAACTGCCACATCGGCGATGACCTCCTCACTATCCTGCAGAGGTGGCTCATTCGTTGATGTCCTGGAAAGGGGGAGAAAAGGAAACCAGTTTCAATGGGGAAAATAATATGAAGAACGGCACAGAAAAGCTAAACAGACAATTAAAATAGGGCACCAGCGGGGGTTCGATGGAGCTCCATGAATCTGCTTAAAATTCCCTGTCCATCTCTGTCTCTGGGCACCCTGAGAGACTTCCTTTACTTCCACAGCGGCGCTCTGTACCTCGGGGATTGCCTGCGCTCCCCTGTGGTCCACTGGATGGCGATTCCGTGGTGAGGCCTGTTGGGACCTGATCATCTCTGGCCTGGAGTGCCTGGCTGCTGCTGGCCTCTGCCTGCTGTGTTCCTGCGGCGCCTGCCTCACTCACCCTTCTGTCGCTGACATCGGTGATTTGCTGGCCTCTGCATAGCCGCGGTTCCCTCCCTCTACAGCAGAGCAGGTTCTGCGTTCAGATGCGGCGCCACTGATCACAGCGGTGGGACAGGACGCTCTGCACCTCTGGCGGGGACCTCCCGCCTGGAGCCTCCTGCCTCCAGGAAATGAGAGACACTGAGGGTCCCACCGGCCTGCAGCCGTCTATGAGGACAGGGGGAGAGGACATTCTCCCACAGGTTCCCACAAACAGACAGGAGTGCGGGGCCTGCGGGAAAATGGGGAGAGGTGAGACAGAAACAGACAGAAGAAAGAGGAGTGGAAAGATTTAAAAAAAGGGGAAAAGAGGAGGGAGAGAGAATAAAGGACAAAAAAAAGGAAAGAGAATAGGAAAGGAAACAAAAGAAAGACAGCCAGGAAGCATTATATAAGTGGGGAAAAGGGGGGGGGGGGAAGAGGTGCTTTCCACCCTACCTTCCATACCTCCCTCCCCCTACTTCTCAAAATTCCAGCAACACATCCCACAGATAAACCCTATATGGGTAAACAATACCTGGCACTGTGACGCAAGAACCTCTCCCCAGTCACCAGGTTTGTTCTAACCTTTAAATTTTCAAAACGCCTTCATTAATCCCTCTCAGAAAGCAACAGCTCCATCCCTGCCTGTAACGAGTTTGCTAAATTAACTGACTTATAAAAACGGTAATACCCAAAGAAACAGGAGAAAACCCATAGACAAATTGAAGTTACCGCCTCTCGCTAATAAATTGATACAGCTATCAAGTTAGCACTTGCAGTTGTAGCTACAGCCAACGTACAGTAAAGAAATATTAAAGCACAATTTTTCGGCACGGACGCATTTCTAGAACCACCGACCACGACTACAGAAGTCTTGATTCTAAATTTCCTACAGATGTTAATTAGGATCCCTCCACTACTCTTCAACTAACTTTAAAGCTCTGCCTTTCTTAAAGGATCATCATACTTAGGGTCAGTGACCCAATACCTCTTCGAGCCATTTCCACCATGTTCTAAAATAGATATCTGAGAGCATCGGGTACTACAGCGGCTCGAGTGGAGATACAGAATTCTATGGTTTGACTTTTTGACTCTCCCTTTATAATACAACATGGTGAAAGGGGAAAAAAAAGGGAGTCAGTCCTCCTAAACTCATTGCTTTCTTTACCTCTGCGACCCCTACACTTCAAAGCGAAGAGGATTCATCTTCTACTGATCTAGGAATCGTATCTCAGCCATCTCAACACTCACCGACGACTAGCAGTCACCACCAGCATCCCTCCCTGGGACATAAATCCATCCCACAAACCTTTCTTCAACTGCTGCCAATTCAAATATTATGCAGACACCTAAACCCTCGCCATCATCCAAAATAAAAACAGATTATATTACATCATCCGACTCAAAAGCGATGTTCCAGGATCTGAAAGACACCCTTCGAAGAGATATAAAAAATGCTCTCATCGATTCATGCAGATATCACTGCTATAAGTAATCGTACCGCACATATGGAAGAAAAGATGGAAGCCTTTGCCGCAGTGCATAACACCTTAGTGGATGCACATAACGAGGCTGAAGATATCACAGCAATCAAACTAAAACTCGCAGACTTAGAGGAAAAGTCTCGAAAGAATAACATAAGATTCAGAAATATTCCAGAAAACATCAGCGATTCCCAAATTATGAATTTTCTCACTGACCTCTTTGTTGCTATAATTCCTGATGCAGAGGAAAGATCTTCTGATCGACAGAGCCCACCGAGTGCCAAAACCAAAAATATTCCTCTGGGAGCCCCCAGGGATGTCCTCGCCAGACTACACTTTTTCCATTTTAAAGATGCTCTCCTGAAGGCCTCATCACAATCTATCACTCTTCCTGAGCGTTTTTAGCAAATTGCTCTTTTCTCTGATCTGTCTCCAACTACGCTGGCAAGAAGAAGGGAATTTGCTAAATTTACAAAAATTTTAAGAGACAAAAAAAATTCTTACAATTGGGTCTTCCCTGTGAAGCTCATAATTTTCAAGAATGGAATTCCTCACAATGTCTCCTCCCCTAAAGAAGCAGAAAAGTTGCTATTCAAGTGGTCTCTGGACCCTCCTCAAGAAGATACCAGTTCTCTTCTGAAGAAGCGACCATCCTCCCACAATCAAGAATGGTCCAAAATTCCTTAAAATCGTTTGCCTAAAACCTCCACCTGAGCCTTAAAAATCTTCACTCATCCCTCAGCGGGATGTCAATACACTGTGACTAGAGATGAGCGAGCCTACTCGGCCACGCCCCTTTTTCGCCCGAGTACCGCGATTTTCGAGTACTTCCGTACTCGGGCGAAAAGATTCGGGGGGCGCCGTGGGTGAGTGGTGGTTGCAGCGGGGAGTGGGGGGAAAGGGAGAGAGAGGGCTGCCCCCTGTTCCCCGCTGCTGCCCCCCGCGCCGCTCCCCCCCCCCGAATCTTTTCACCAGAGTACGGAAGTACTCGAAAATCGCGGTGCTCGATCGAGTAATTACTCGATACGAGTAGGCTCGCTCATCTCTACCTGTGACCAGTCTGTACTATCTTGCCTTCAGATTCTTACTTTTTGAGTAATTTTATTTTGTCCTAATACCCAATTTTTCACCACGGTGCTCTGAGTTCTATGTCCTCGGTGCTCCAGTGACTCTCACCCCCCCCCCCCCCCTCTACGGGTGAATTGAATATTCACCTGTAGCCTTTAAAATGGTTCACATAGAACCAGGATTACTCTTAAATTCTTGCTTATTTGTTCAATATATTCATGCAATTTTTTATTTAATGTTCAGTTGCTGGGCTTATCTTTGGTCTTACTCTGGATATATACTTGGATCTTCTAAAATTTACGTTTTTCTTCCTTAGCCATAATATTCAAAGCAACCTCTTTCTTTCCACTTATAATGGTATTTAAAATAATCTCTAAATGTCAAAGGCCTCAACAGCCCATACAAACGTTCAATGCTTTGGAAGGAGGCTATCAGTCAAAAATGTGATGTCTTTTGCTCAGGAGACTCACTTGAATGCTGCAGACTCGGTAAGAATGAAAAATAGTTCTACTGAGAATACAGTATGCAAATGAACGAGATTACTCTTTCTTTTCCCACCCCCACAAAATGTATTCCCGGATTGATTTCTTCTTGGTGTCAGGGTAATATTGCGTACAGCACCAATCACGCCCACCGCAATGTCCCGTAGCCGGCGGTAAAGAAAAACACCACACACGGAGGTCTGGTATAGTTCCTCACACGGGAGTAACTGCGCCCTTTATTATAGATTACATGATGTTTTATACCCCTTGTCACGTCACTAGAAGTATGTAACTGTCTTATTGGCTCAAATCCACCGCATAACCATATATGTAATGTCCGCATTTCCACCTGAGGCAGTGTTAGTCATAGAGGCAGTTAAACAGTCTTTATCTAGATAAGGCACGTCTAGTTCCAAGTTTTCTATGCAAAGAATCACGTAGTCAATTCTGAGAAAACAGCCAAGCACGCGGTCTGTGTATCCGGTTTTTCTTTATCTTCACTTAGTCTCTGGGCCCATTTTTCTGCCATGCAAAGCTTTAGCATAATATCTAATCAAACTTCATTAAGGTCCATATTAAGTTTTTGCATTATGGCGTTGCATAAAATTAGCATACATATAAAAAGAAAGACATATAGCAATGTATATACATATCCGTATTTTCTACTTACATACACATATTTCGCTCTTATTGGTAGACAGATGGTCATTGCAAAGGGTCATTTTCTCTAGCGTGGGTCTCATAACCTGGTCAGATCATGCTCCCGTTGCTATATCTATCAAAGAGGAGTTTAATTTCTCTCCCCTCGGCCCCCTGGCGTCTCAACAATTTGCTTATCAATGATGTAGAATTTTCTAAAGAAACTCAGAATACACTAGAAGAGTACTTCCATTTTAATGATACTGAAAACACTAAGATCACCTCTATTTGGTGTGCACATAAGGCGGTCTTGAGAGGACATTTTCTAAAAAAGGCTACATTCAAGAAAAAACAAAGGTTTAAAGAAATGGATAACCTTCTAAAAATAATCAAAAATTTAGAGGACCAAAACAAACTTCAATTTCCTGACAGGACTTTACTAGATCTAAAAAAGCTTTGTTCCAGCTATATAACCACACACAGAATAAATACGAACTCCACCTGCGTAAACGTATAAACTACTCTCAAACAAAACTTCTACATTTCTGGCAAAAACAAATTAAAAGCAAAGAAGCTAAAACCAGAATCCCATACCTACTTGATGCACATAATAAGATTATGAATCCCCGTCAAATTGAAGAAGAGTTTGCTAACTACTATAAGTCATTAATATTCACGTTATCCTTTAAGTTGTATATACACCCCAACCTACAACTCATAGATACATTTTTAAATATTTCCCTTCCATCTCTCTCAAAATCTCAATGCGATGTCCTTGATGAGGGACATTTCTGTCTCAGAAATTATAAATACCATCGCTTCCCTAAAAATTAACAAATCTCCGGGCCCTGATGGCCTTACAAATAAATACTATAACAAAATTGCCAAAATTCTTGCCCTATAACTTCTAAGAACATTTAACTAAACTATTCAAGATGGCACCTTTTTCCCAAGAGATGTTAAATGCCTTAATTATCACACTTCCCAAAACAGGTAAATCTCATACCTCCCCTGTGGATTTCAGAACCCATATCATTACTGAATACAGATATAAAGATATGCGCAAAACTGTTAGCTTCAAGGCTCTCTAACATTTTACCCAACTTAATCCATAACAACCAAATAGGCTTCATTAAAAATAGGCATTCCACAGATGCAACTAGACGCTTTATTAACCTAATTGACACAGCAGAGTCTGGTCTGGTGCCTTCTCTGCTTCTATCTCTTCGACAGAGCTCACTGGGGTATAATACCTTTATGCTTTTCTCAAAAATTTTGTCTTTCAGGGAAATTTTCTATCAGCCACTATGTCCTTATACTCTACCCCAAATGCCAACGTTTATTCCTCAGGGTTTATGCCCAATTCCTTTCCAATAAGTAACGGCACTAGGCAAGGTTGTCCTATGTCCCCCCTAATTTTTGTCTTAAAGGGGTTGTCCCGTGACAAAACATAAAAATTTTAAAGTAGCCCATTCCCCCTGTCACCCCCGGCATAAAACAGCACTTTAAAGCAGTTTTTAAACCGCTTCCTACTCACCGATGTGAAGAATTATCAACTTATAAAATTCTTTTCTCTAAGATGGCGCCTGTGAAGTCCCATGGTGCACCGCGGGAATTTTCCCATGGTGCACCGCGCTTCCAGGAGCCCTTCATGCGCGCTCCCGAGACGCCGGTCACGTGATCAGGTGACTGACGTAATCGGTGGAGGCGTGCAATTTTAATGAATGAAACGCCGATCCAGCCACCCCATTGGCTGGTCGGCAGAACGCATCACAGCGGGAGGTGGAGTCTGTGGGAGAATTCAGCAAACAGCTGTTTCTCCCTTCTTTTGACCACACTGAAGCCCAGGTAAGAGCACCTTTCAGCGGTATTCTTTCCTGCTTGTATTAGCACAGGATCATTGCCTTCTGCAATGAGTCTGTGCTCGAAATATTTCTTGTGCATGCCCTGTATTGGTATGTGACTGCCATTTTTCTAGTGCCTGCCATGTGCTGCGGTGTTTTTTGGTCCTGTAGTGTGCTGCCATGTGACTGCCGTGTTTATTGTGCATGCCGTCTGCTTCCATGTGCCTGCCGTGTGCTTCCATGTGCCTGCCGTGTGTTTCCATGTGCCTGCCGCGTTCTACCATGTGCCTGCGGTGTGCTGCAATGTGCATGTGACTGCAAACTGCTTGGAATCTGCATACATTCCGTGCAATTTCTTCATACAATTTACATACAATCTGCATGCAATCGGCATGGAATAGACATAGCATCTGCATGCAATCTACACACACACTGCCTTCAATCTACCTACAATCTACATGCTATCTGCCTAGAGACTGCCAGCAAATTGCCTACAGACTGCCAATAATGTGCCTGATATCTGCCGGCAAGCTATCAACAATCTGTCTACAATCTGCCAGTAATCAATCTGCAATTTGCCTAAATTATGCCTCCCATGTACCTATATAAGATGGGAATGGGAAAAGGCATCCGTTTCCATAACTGTTATTGAAGTGCAACTAATTTTGTTTGTTTTTTTAGTCCAATTCAACCACCACCATGTCCCACCAGGAGGAAGAGGTGGAATTTGAGATTGATTCTTCATCCGATTCTTTTGGAGAGGTAAGACTTTGCTGCAAAGGGAATTGTTGCAGCAAACCAATGGCAATAAACATTATGATAAGTTTTTTTTTTTACAGGACTCCCTTTCCGATATCGATGAAAATGATGATATCCCCCAAACTCGGCATTATTCGGAGGTATGTGTTGAAATTTTTATAAAATTGTTTTCGGTTTTTATTTGAAAAGTCAGCCATAACCGCAACTTTGCATCAGGCCTTTACAATGAATGATTTCAGTACATTATTTTGTGTGTGTTTGTGTATATACATGCACATACGGGTGTATGTACATACAGAGGCAAACGTTCGTGTGCGTGTGTATCTATATACAAATACACACGTGTGTGCGTATGTATATAAACATACACACGTACATATACATACAGGAACCTCTGCCCTGCCTAATAAGGATGATCGGGCCGCTTTCCACTACACCATACAATTATAAATGTATCCCTTCCTTTTTTTCTTCATATTAATCCCTTCTTAGGTTGAACAACAACTGGCAGACTCGCTATATGCTCAGGCGGACATAAGCAGTCTCCGGTGTTTTCAGAACGATCCACAGGGAGCACCAGAAGAGGGTGCGTCGGGATCCACTCAAGATCCAGATGGCAGGCTTGCCAATCCAGAGTGGTGTCACTGCGGGCAGTGCATTAGCATGCCCACAGTGGCGGAGTGTGTCTGCTGCAGAGAGCACGACCTTGTCCTCCAGATGTTACCTGAAGACTGCCCATGTGTAACCAAGCATCCACTATTGGCACAGTATGAGCTTGTGCGCGAAAACCTTGAACGCGCGATCAGACTATCTGCACTGTTCACCAGGAGATATTATGACACAACAACAATAGGTATTTATCACAATTTTAGTTTAAATCACACAAAACAATGCAAGGATAATTATTAAAAAGGAAAAAGTTTATTAAAAAAAACATTGTTTACTTAGTGAAAAAGGCAACATGGAAAAACCTAAGAAGATATGATCAATGCTTCATCCATTTTTTTTATTTTACTTTTAATGTAGACTTTATTACAAAATGTAATAAGTATTCCAAATTAATACAGTTCGTAGGGTTATGCGCGTGGGGCGTATCGGTCTTCTACTGCCTGGATACACGGATTCCTGGGGAAACACAATAGAATCCCCATACCATCCTGTGTAATACAAGCAATCCGGACAGTTTACCCTGATCCTCAAGGAAACGACACAGGTTTCCAATTTCTGACGGAAAGCCATTTGGACTTTCAATTGAACTCGTAGTATTTTTTATTTTGTGCCCTTTTGTTTTCATGCTTTACTGATTTTTAAATGTTAAAAATGATATTTTCTGAAATAATTTTTTTTTAAAATACAGTGTTGGGTTTTTTTTTTTGCAACGTCTCAACTATAATCACTTATCGTTCTATCATTATGTATATACATTACTACATGTGCGTATGTTAGCGTATATATATACACACACACAGACAGTGGGTTGTGTGTGTGTGTATATATACACACACATACATATATATATATATATATATATATATATATATACACACGCACATACACATGCGGCCCCATCCATCCGCCCATGCGGCCTCATCCATCCATGCATCCACACAGACTTATACATGCATCATCACACAGACACACATCCGTCCATGCGGCCTCATCCATCCTTCCAGCCTCATCCGTCCGCACGCACTTATGCACACACATCCAGCCATGCATTCATTCGTGCAGCCTCATCCATCCGCACACACACACACGCATCCATCCAGCAGGCCCCACAGAACTGGCCCCAGGGGTGCTGCGGTAGTGCCCGGGGCCCAGTGGTAGGCCACCATCAATACAGCAGGGGACCCCGATTGTAAGTCCAGGGCAAAGACAGTCTTCCCAGCGCCCACAGCACCCCCGACCCTTCACTTACCCAGGCGGCTGCACGGCTTTGCTTGTGTTCGTCCCGGCTGGCTGCTGGTCCCGGATGGCTGGCGGCTGGCTGCTGGTCCCGGATGGCTGGCGGCTGGTCCTGGGTGATCGGGTTGACTGCGCCTTCACCACTATTTATGGGAGGCCGGGAGCTGAATGGCCGCCCCAGCGCACTCCCGTGAAGGGATAGCTCGTCTGCGCATGCGCAGACGAGCTGTATCGCGCGGGCACGCTGGAGCGGCTCGTTCACAGTGGGAAACTACAGACTGCGCAAGCGCGTCTAAAAAGGACTGAAGAGGGAGAAATTAGACGGCTCCATGGCGACGGGGACGCCGAGACAGCGCCAGGACGGCAGACAAGTGAGTATATAACTTCAGTATGGCACATATTTCATGCACGATGTATATTACAAAGTGCATTAATATGGCCACACAGAAGTTTTTAACTTAACTTGTCATCGCGGGACAACCCCTTTAATACTGGAGCCTTTTACAGAATACATAAGATCCTCGGATGATATCTCAGGGATTCAAGTAGGAAATGTAAAACACAAGATCGGTTTATTTGCTGATGACGTAATCTTAGCCTTGGCAAATCCCTGCCTTTCCCTTCCAACAATTATAAGTGTAATTAATAAATTCGCTGCAGTATGATACTACAAAGCTAATATGTCAAAATCACAGATACCAAAAAATAAAAATAGCCTGCCCTACTTCAGGAAAGAATTCCGAGGGAAGGTTGTTACCATGGATAAGTATATCATCCTTTATTGAGTGCAACGCGTTTCGTCGCTAGAATGCGACTTTATCAAGCACATGCACACATAAAACATCACCCCTTCTATACTCCTGCAGTAAAGTACATTACCTACATGTTGGCGCTATAATCCCCTTCCCCGTAGCATTTCCGGTAGCAGCCCATGACTGCTCGTCCCCGTGATCCCGCATCACACGTCCTACCATGACGGAGTCACACTGCGTAATCACGTGGTGCACGCTTGTCAATGTGTCTTGGAATGCATCGATCTCACCGAACGTGATGACGTGACTGCGGGCCGTGTGACGTGGACCCCGTCATGTGTCTGTTACGCGATCACATGTAACATCACATGATCTTATCCCTGACTTCCCCTAGGATCTCTAAAGCCCATTGCGGTCCGGAGGGCTGGTCAGAACTTATTTAAAACGTCATACTTATAAATACTTCCATTTGTTACATCTATCATAACTATGGCCTTTCTTACTTCATATGAAATAAATATATTTCCTATTATTGTCTCTATTTTTTATCTCATCAAACACATGCTGGCCTAAGTTACATACCGTATATACCGGCGCATAAGACGACTTTTGAACCCCGAAAAATCTGCTCTGCAGATTAGATTTCTGGAGGCGGGGATTCCAAGCCCCGCATTCAGAAAGCAATGCTGCTCCGGGGACGAGGAGCGAGCGACATCCTGCCGGAGCGCGACAGAACGCCGGGGGAGGTGAGTAATGATTTTTTTTTTCTCCATTGTAATACCGGCATATAAGGTGAAAGTTGGGGGGGTCGTCTTATACGCCCCGTCGCCTTATACGCCGGTATATACGGTAATACTATAAAATACTAAGATACATAAAATAATTGGTTATGAGCTATATTCTGAAAAAAAAATTTGGAAAAACAAAAACAGCCAGAAGTAGAAGGGGATGAAAATATAGATGGGCAGGTTTTTTTTAGGAAAACCAACCCATCCATTACCTATAATTGTGACACCAACCAACAATGTGATGAGGCCATCAGGTCCCCCACCTTTGAAGAAAAACAAAGTGAACTCAGTTCCGGTAGTACGGTCCAAAATTCATCAATTTTAGTACCCCACACAACAAGCAGTCACGACCGGGAGAAGAGCAGGAGAAAAAGGAGAGGAAAGAGAGGCGGTAAACGCCTCTCTAAAAGCAAAAACAAAAACCACTCCACAAACGAAGAAATAGTGAGTTTTGAAACGGCTAAAACATAAGGTATATTTAATATTTCAAAAAAGAAAGGAGAAAGGAAATGGAGGTATTTACTAGCTAAAGGATTATCCTTTTGCCTGACTATATCCTCCAATTTGTTCGATCCGTTCGTAGATCTCTATACGTTTATCAGAAAATTAACTTTAAATCGGTATTTTAACATTTAGGAGGTAAAGGGTATGACAATAAACAAACTAGATAGGGGGGACATTAAGGAAAGGGAATTTAATTTGGACGATCCAATTACCAGACTTGAGACCTAATAGCATGTTCTATCCAACGGAGGGGAATAAGAGGAGCTCTTTTATCAGAAAGTCATGAAAGAATTTGCAAAATGTGTGAGAGTGGACAGCCATTAAAGATAACCAAACCAAGACCCAAAGAGCTACACTACAACACCTAGTTCAAGAAGACAACATTGTCATAAGAGGAGCGGATAAAGGGGGGGGGGGGGGTATAGTCCTTATGGATGATGATCAATATAATCTAGAAGCTCTAAGAATATTAAATGATGAGAGGTACTATGAGAAATTAAAGAAAGACCCTACTGAGGGAATAAAAACTGAATTTTATAGGTTTTTACAAGAGGCATATAGGGGAACCTGAATATAAATATATTGGGGAATCATCTGTAGGTGTACCCTATTTCTATCACATCCCAAAAGTCCATAAGGACCTATACAATCCCCCAGGTCGTCCAATTGTAGCAGGGCGCAGGCTGTTACGAATCGGTTATCAGAGTACGTCGATCTACAGTTGCAAAAATATGTTGAAAACCTTCCATCTTACATAAGAGATTCAGGACATCTGTTGGATATTATCAAGGGAATAGCTTGGAAAAAATCGTATCTGTGGTGTACGCTAGAAGTGGAGTCCCTATATTCCAATATTGACCACAATATGGGCATCGAGGCAATAGGAAAAATATTGAGTGATGACATTCTCATGCCACCCAATCAAAAATAATTAATATCAAATAGTATCTTTTATATTAAAAAATATCTTCACATATAATGGAGTATTTTATAGACATCTTATCGGGACCGCTATGGGCACAAAATGTGCCCCAAGTTTTGCCAATTTGGTAATGGGCCATTTTGAAAAATTTAGATTCCAGGATTGTACTCTATAAGAGGTACATTAATGATTTGTTATTCATATGGAACGGTAATGGGGAAGAACTAACCACATTTATCACTGATCTTACGGTGAATGAGTTTAAGTTTAACTTCACACACACCAATGATCAAAAGAGCGTGACATATTTAGATTTAGTGGCAGAAGGAGATGGGATTACTACTCATACACACTTTAAACCGGTCGATACAAATAGTTATTTGGACTTGCGGAGTTGTCATCATAAAAAAATGGAAGATAAATGTGCCCTGTGGTCAACTGCAGAGAGAGGAGAAATTGTACGAAAACCACAGATTTTGAACAAGCTCTGGAAATAAAAAATAGGTGCCGTAAAAAGGATACCCAGAGAATGTGATTGAATCTGCATATAGGAAAGTAGTGGCTGGGGAGAAAGAAAAAAAGTTACAGTGTGACAAGGACGTTGGAAAAGGTGTATTAACAGTAAAAAGCAATGGTGAAAACGATGGGGAAAGAAATAAGGCATTCCGAGCTGCATTTACTACGAAGTCTAGCTCACAACATGAAGATATTAAAAGATTGTTGGTCTATACTAAAAGAAGATCCTTTTTTGACAAAAACAATACCCATTAACCCCTTATGCATTTTTTTCAGGAGGGATAGAACATTGAAGAATTTACTGGCTCCCTCATGTCCCAAAAAAGAAAAAAATAGGATATATGATCAACGAAAAATACAGAAAGGTGCAATGGGAGTTTATAAGTGTGGTCAGAGGAAGGGCAAATGCTGTTCCAATATAGTAAACAAAAGGAGGGAGGTGGTACTAGATAATGATGGAGAGATTATAATTATGACATGGTACATCATCAGTGGTTTATATGTTGGAATGCCCTTGTAATATGAGGTACATTGGTAGAACTATTAATACCCTTAGAGAGCGAATTAATAAACATAGAAGCAACATCAAAAAAGGATTCCTCAAACATAGCGAATCCCGGCATTGTTTACTCCAACACAATAGTGACAGTTCAGGGTTACAAGTTACACCACTTGAATTTATATATTCCAAATCCGTACAAGAATTGAGAGAGAAAGAAATGTACTGGATACCTATGGAGTTAATACACTGGTGCCCAACGGGTTAAATGAAATATTAGAAAAAGTGTAATTGGGGGGGGGGGGGGGGGGGGGGTTGAATATGTAAATTCATGCTCGTCTTTAAATCCAACTACCGTTTCACCCCAATTACCCTGCAGGCCATTTCAAGTGTCTGGAATACGGTACCCCATGACAAATCATTGATCTCCTTTCATATTGACAATTATGACCTAGATTTAATAGAAGCCACAATCGGGATCACCACCTTGTCAAACGGGAAGACTGCAGGCCTATCACATATTCACCAACTATGGGATGGAGAATCCTTTAGATCTTTTGCTGATTTGACTCTCAGATTTAATATCCCTCAGTCAGATCTCCTCAAATATCTTCAAGTTGCCCATTTATTAAAATCTTTTCCACCTCCTCGGAGAATTAATGTGCCTTCAAAACTAGGGAACGGATTAGTTTCCTGGAGGGAATTCAGCAACGGCCTCTCTACCTGTTATCAAATTCTAAATTCCCCCCAGTTGACCCCATGTTAAACCTAAAAAGAAATTGGGAATGCGACCTAAAAACTACATTCTCAGATGATCAATGGTGTGATGCCTGCTCATCAGTTCTCTTGGTCTCTAAGTGTACAAATCATCTTGAAAATGCAAGCTCCTCTATGGTGGTATCTCACTCCTCAGATCCTTAACCAAATTTCACCCCGCTTCTCTTACCGCTGTTGGAGGTGTGGTGCAGCGGACAGTACTTTGCTTCACTTATGGTGGGCCTGCCCTTATGTTTTGACCTTTTGGAGGCAGGCCTTTCAACTGATGTCAACCTTTAGCGGTATTCATCTGCATCCTAATCCTGCTATGGCCCTACTAAACATAGATGTGGATTAGCTTCCTAGTCTGCTTCACACTCCCCTTCTTCACATTCTCATTGCTTCTAGGGTTACTATCGCACGCCATTGGAAAAACAACTCTATTCCTTCCGTATCTGAAATAACTATAGATGAGCGAGTATACTCGCTAAAGGCAATTCCTCGAGCGAGCATTGCCTTTAGCGAGTATCTCCCCCGCTCGAGACGGAAGGTTCAGGTGCCGGCGGTGGGCAGGGAGCTGCGGGGGAGAGCAGGGCGGAACGGAGATCTCTCTCTCCCTCTCCCCCCCCCCCCCCCCCCCCCCCCCCCCCCCCCCGCTCCCTCCTGCTGACAGCCGCTACTCACCGCTCCCCCGCGCCGGCACCCGAACCTTCCGTCTCGAGCGGGGAGATCTTTGCTAAAGGCAAGGCTCGCTCGAGCAATTGCCTTTAGCGAGTATACTCGCTCATCTCTAGAAATAACCAGATCAGTGAATAATAATTGCTGGTTTGAATACACGAGTTCAAGTGCCTTTAATAAAAAATAAAAATGTAACAATCCTGGCAGACCGTTAAAAAACAAACAAACAACGCAAAGCCTCACGCCGAAGAGTGAGAGAAGAATCCAGAAGCCCAACAGGAGACTGACCCAAGACGGTGCCCTCATTAGAGAGAAGTGCTTCCTTTCTCTTCTTACATAGCTAATTTTGTTTAGCGAGATGGGTCTTTGAGCGGCGGGTAGCTGTAGTTTCTAAAAAAAAAAAAAAAAAGTGTTCATACTACATTCAAAGCGGGCGGGCGGAGGGGGGCGGCAAAGTTCTCCACAGGCTATCACCAACCCAGTTAGGTCAGACAGCCTAGTAGATAGCTGTTAACTGCCTAGACTAGGCAACTTGTAATTTGAATTAGGGGCCTTAGGTCCTGTTTGTTTGTTTTGTTTTATGTCCATTCCTACCCTTAACCAGTTTGCAACTACCCTTCCTTTCCCACCCTCTTGTGTTTTCCCCCATCTAACCCAGTCGTGTTCAGAAGGTATGGAGGACGGACCCGGGTCGCAGGTCCTGGAGCAGTGGCCACCATGGCAACTTTAACTTTCTGCACGTTTAATGTTAAGGGCCTAAATGTGCCTCAAAAAAGGAAGCAAATCCTTTACCATCTTCATAAAAAGGGGATCATGGTGGCCCTGCTCCAGGAAACACATTTCAAAATGGGAGGAGTCCCAACATGCAAATCTCAGAATTACCCCCATTGGTTTCATGGGCCGGACCCGCTGAGGAGAGCTGGTGGAGTATCTATAGCGCTACATAGGACCCTACAACACCAGGTAGTTTCCTCTTGTGTAGACCCTGAGGGCAGGTTCCTTTTCCTCAAATTAGAAGTGATGGGCACTATACTAAAATTTGCTAATGTTTACCTCCCCAACCAGAATCAGACATCACACGCTTCCAGAATCCTCAGAAAATTGTCAGAATTCGCAGACGGCTCGAAGATTATCCTAGGAGGAGACTTCAATCTGGTACTGGACCCCGCTTAGAAGTGATGGGCACTATACTAAAATTTGCTAATGTTTACCTCCCCAACCAGAATCAGACATCACACGCTTCCAGAATCCTCAGAAAATTGTCAGAATTCGCAGACGGCTCGAAGATTATCCTAGGAGGAGACTTCAATCTGGTACTGGACCCCGCTTAGAAGTGATGGGCACTATACTAAAATTTGCTAATGTTTACCTCCCCAACCAGAATCAGACATCACACGCTTCCAGAATCCTCAGAAAATTGTCAGAATTCGCAGACGGCTCGAAGATTATCCTAGGAGGAGACTTCAATCTGGTACTGGACCCCGCTTAGAAGTGATGGGCACTATACTAAAATTTGCTAATGTTTACCTCCCCAACCAGAATCAGACATCACACGCTTCCAGAATCCTCAGAAAATTGTCAGAATTCGCAGACGGCTCGAAGATTATCCTAGGAGGAGACTTCAATCTGGTACTGGACCCCGCTTAGAAGTGATGGGCACTATACTAAAATTTGCTAATGTTTACCTCCCCAACCAGAATCAGACATCACACGCTTCCAGAATCCTCAGAAAATTGTCAGAATTCGCAGACGGCTCGAAGATTATCCTAGGAGGAGACTTCAATCTGGTACTGGACCCCGCTTAGAAGTGATGGGCACTATACTAAAATTTGCTAATGTTTACCTCCCCAACCAGAATCAGACATCACACGCTTCCAGAATCCTCAGAAAATTGTCAGAATTCGCAGACGGCTCGAAGATTATCCTAGGAGGAGACTTCAATCTGGTACTGGACCCCGCTTAGAAGTGATGGGCACTATACTAAAATTTGCTAATGTTTACCTCCCCAACCAGAATCAGACATCACACGCTTCCAGAATCCTCAGAAAATTGTCAGAATTCGCAGACGGCTCGAAGATTATCCTAGGAGGAGACTTCAATCTGGTACTGGACCCCGCTTAGAAGTGATGGGCACTATACTAAAATTTGCTAATGTTTACCTCCCCAACCAGAATCAGACATCACACGCTTCCAGAATCCTCAGAAAATTGTCAGAATTCGCAGACGGCTCGAAGATTATCCTAGGAGGAGACTTCAATCTGGTACTGGACCCCGCTTAGAAGTGATGGGCACTATACTAAAATTTGCTAATGTTTACCTCCCCAACCAGAATCAGACATCACACGCTTCCAGAATCCTCAGAAAATTGTCAGAATTCGCAGATGGCTCGAAGATTATCCTAGGAGGAGACTTCAATCTGGTACTGGACCCCGCCCTAGACACGTCCTCGGGTAAGTCCTCTATCTCCCGAGCAGCACTACGGGCCCTTAGAAAAACACTAGACTCGTTACACCTAGTAGACCTGTGGCGAATACTCCATCCGGGTGTGAGGGACTACTCCTTTCATTCTGTAGCACACAACTCATACAGTAGAATAGATCTTATCATAGTCTCCCAGGGTCTCCTGGATTGCGCCCCCAGCTGCTCACATGGGAACTTCCTATGGTTAGACCATTCCCCCGTGTTCGGAGGACTGGCTCCTGAGAGAATGGATCGGAGGGGCCGCACCTGGAGATTGAATGACAATCTCCTCAGAGACCCGATCTGCACCTCAGACATCAGGGAAAAGATTAAGGACTTTGTAGAAGCACACTGTAATGACACTACCCCATCCCCTGTAAAGTGGGAGGCCCTAAAATGTGTCCTGAGGGGAGTCCTGATCTCTCACGGTGCACGCCTCAAAAAAGAAAGGTCCGCCACTCTAAACACCCTCCTGACAGAACTAAATACCAAAGAGACAACCAACAAACGCCAACAATCAGATACCCTTAGGGCCCAAATCTCATCCCTCAGACAACAGATCCTGACCATCCTGGACCAAAGATCCCTAATATATAGAGACAAGCTAAAAAGAGGAGCATTTGAATATGGCGACAAATGCGGTAGTTGGCTAGCCAAAACCTTACATCCCAGAACGCCATTAACTCATGTCCCTAAAATACAGTCGCAAAAAGGGCATCTGGTCCATAAGACAGAAGATATCCTGGAAGAATTTAGGACCTTTTATAGCAAACTGTACAACATTGAGCCTGAAACCCCTGGAACTGAATCAAATAAAAATCCAGAGATAGACATATACCTTACGGCTAATGCCCCAGGGAAAATTTCAAACTCGGAGAGAGAGGACCTGGAGCTGGACTTTACCACCCAGGAATTATCAGAGATAATCCAAAACCTGAAGGTAGGCAAAAGCCCAGGGCCAGACGGGTTCACCGCCAGGTTCTATAAACTATTCCAGAAGGACCTGTCACCCTTGGCGTTGGAAGCGTTTAATTCGATTAGCAGGGGGCAGCCCTTCCCCGCGCAAGCACTACAAACCCATATTACGGTCATTCCTAAACCGTGCAAGGACACCTCACTCTGTGGGAACTTCAGACCCATTTCATTAATCAACTTAGCTATAAGTTTGGCAAACAGTTTGATGTCTAACAGATTCCAAAATATTATACCGCGACTTGTCCACAGAGAACAGGTAGGCTTTGTCCCAGGCAGAGAGGCAAGGGACAATACCATAAAAACACTTTCCCTTATTGACAGGGCCAAGCGCCATGGAACTCCTTTATGCCTACTGGCAATTGATGCCGAAAAGGCCTTTGACCGAGTAAGTTGGCCCTTCCTCTCTGCCACATTGGACAGCATGGGATTGGGAGGACGGATGAAGCAGTGGATAATGGCATTGTATCATAGCCCCACAGCAAGAGTCAGGGTCAATGGGGCGCTATCGGAAGCCTTCCAAATCGGGAATGGGACCAGACAAGGTTGCCCACTCTCGCCATTTCCTGACCATGGAGACGTTGGCCAACTCCATTCGCAATAATGGATCCATCAGAGGAATCCAAATCGGGAACCTGGAACACAAAATGGCCCTCTTCGCAGACGACCTGCTTCTATACATGTCTAATCCTTGTGTTGGTATGCCGGTCCTCCTCGAAGAGTTCAAAAGATTCAATAAGATCAAGAATTATAAAGTTAACACCCAAAAATCGGAGGTCTTGAATATCACACTCCCGCAGAGTGAGGTGTCACACCTGGAAAAATCATTCCCCTTTCGTTGGCGCTAAACTAACATAAGATACCTGGGTATCCAGCTTTCGGGAGACGTCTCACAGGCATTTAAACTTAATTATCTCCCATTCACAGAGGGGATAGAGAAGGACCTGAATAAATGGGGTCCCCTGTTCCTAACATGGAGTGGCAGGGTTAACGTAATTAAGATGGATATACTTCCTAAATTTCTCTACCTATGCCAGACCATACCAATTAAACTACCAAGATCATACCTGAAGAAATTGAGAGCTTTAATAACAGCATTCGTGTGGAGAGGGCGTAAACCAAGAAGAAAGGAGAAAGGAGGCCTAGGCCTCCCCGATTTCACCCTCTACTATAGGGCTAGCATCTCCAACAGTATACTAGATATACTAAAACATAAAGCCTCGAAGTTGTGGGTGGAGGAACATGAGGGGGTGGAGGGCTATCTACAGGCGGCTGCCTGGATCCCCTCTAAACTGGTTAAGGCTCTACCTATCCAGTCCTCATTCTGTGTCCAACTTCTGGAGAACTGGACAAGTTTTGCAGCTTCAAAGGGCCTAGTGGGAACACGGGCCCACTCACACCCCTAACCTTCAACCCTCAATTCGAGACCACCTTTCGGGGCGCTCCTATTCTGACGTTATCAAACAACCCAATTCCAAATTTGGGAGATGTAATGTCGGAAACAGGCCTAAAGCGGATGCAGGAGATTCTGGGAGACAGTGAGACCAAACCAGGGATGTGGCTGCAATACTTTCAGTTGAGGAGTTTTGTGAACATAGTGACGCCACGAGAGAGTGAGCTAAAACCCCTAACCGAGTTTGAACGCCTATATCTTTCAACCACGCCCCTTAAACATATGATTTCCAGACTGTACGGGATGCTGCTGTCTCGGGAGACGGAGGGCGAAGACCCTGGGTACGTGGGGGCCTGGGAAAGGGAACTGGATAGAAGCTTCTCGTCTGAAAGCTGGAGCAGAGCGTGGCTCCTGACACATAAACTCTCCTCGGCGGGTAGAGTCCAGGACCTAAACTTTAGAATAATGTCCAGGTGGTACAGAACACCAGATCAGCTCCAGAAGATGTTCCCCCAGATCTCCCCCACCTGCTGGAGATTTAATGACAGTAGAGGCACAATGTTACATATCTGGTGGGGGTGTCCTCAGGTGTTGAACCTATGGAGAGAGGTGATAAAGCTATACAATCATGTCTGCCATGGAGAGGTGTCTCCTACCCCGGAACTGGCCCTTCTCTCTATCCTACCAGGATCGCTAAGCAAAATCAAGAAGGGCCTTCTCAGATTCTTCATCATTGCAGTTAAAAGGATTATCCCGAGGCTGTGGCGTTCCAGCGTCGCCCCAACCCTTGTAATGTGGGTTGAGGAGATTCACACCCTAATGCACTTCGAGGAGCTGGGAGCAGATGGGCCAGAAGCTTGGGAGGAGTATCATCATACATGGCAGACCTGGATAACTTTTAGGTCCTCAGATGCGCTGGGAAGGTGGCTAGAAACAGGTACCCTCTAAAAAGGAAAAGCGAGCCCTGGAGAATAGACCAGGGGAGCGTCGACATTTCCAAGGACCACTGGTTCCTCCCAGTCCTGCATCCCTTGTGTGTCCAACCCCGGGGGTGACCCCACATTTTTGGTGTACAAATTCTCCGGGAGCTTGTTATATGTTTTATGTTTACATGTTTGTTTGCTTTGACTCCAATCCTGAATCTTGCCTTGGTCGAGTAAGAAGGAAAGTGAGTAGGAAGCAAGCGAAGGAATTGGATAAGCTAAATGAGAAAGAACTAGATAATTAAGTCCAACAGTTGGAAAATCAAATAGATATAACTCAACCCAGTACAGTGAGATTTTTTTAACCAGGTTCAGTGGCAGTGCACTGAACAAGGCTGTCCTCTAGGTAACAAAGTATAAAGTTTAAGGGTTGGTGATATGTGGGAAACAGCTAAAAGGTTGAACTACTGGACTTTGGAAGCCGACCTAGAAGATGCTCGTACTGTCCTACCCACATATTGCCATCGAACTCAATGTACTGAATATAGTTCACGACTACCCTACTGTCCCCCCCCCCTTTTTTTTTCACCGCCCCTACCCAACCCCTACTCACCCCATTTCTGTTAACCCTTCTTCATTTTGTTAATGTATATTTGTTTATTAAAAATGCTCAATAAAACATTTTGAACCAAAAATAAAAATTTAGAAAAGATTGGGCAATCTGGCTTCAAAATACTTTGTGCTACATGACTTCTCTTTTAAATCATTGACAACATGCCAATCTATTCACCTTAAATGTCTGTCAACATTGATCACCACAAAGCCCAGCCTTGTTTGGGTTATTCGTTTTACTTGTTTTATTTAATTTAGTTATTTTCTTTAATTTTGCTACTCCAGGTATTTTATTATGCTTCACAAATATATACCTGTTTACAAATACATACCTGCTTGTAAAATCATATGGAACTTGTTACCCTCAAATTTGCTCAATAAAAAATGAATGGTCAAAAAAAAAAAGGGCACCAGCGTGTGATGGGTAGCATCTTTGCCCTGTGCCCAAGTGTTATGCCAAGGGGCAAATGGCTGAATGTCAGATGAAACCCTCTTGGAATGAGGATGAGCTATCAATCCGGATGGCCGACAAGGGTGGGGCGATTAGTTATAATGGACACTAAATACTATCATGAGGAAATATCCACCCAGTTGGCGGACGCATCGGTCTATGAGTAACTATCGCAGAACTCCACCAGTCGGTCTATGGATGAATTAGGGGAAGGTTAGGCTGGGTTCACACAGGGCGTATTCCCGTCGGAAATCTCGCAGTTTGGCTGCAGCAAAACCGCAAGATTTCCCCCGGGAAAACCGACGCGGTTTAAAAGCAGCCCGGCCGCTCGCTTTTCTGTTGCGGCCGGCGCTCCCATAGAGGAGAGCGCGGCCGCGACGAAAATAAACAAAAAAGGAAAGGTAAATAGACATGCTGCATCTTCTGAAACTGCGGCTGCGGACTTACCGCAGTGGATTGGCCGTCCCGTGTGGACAAGATTTCTCAGAAATCTCGTCCACATGGCCGGCTAAGCTCGAGATTAGCAGCCGCGGGCGGATTTGCCGTGGCAAATCCGCCCTCTGTGAACCCAGCCTTAGAGGATGCATTATCTAATGGTCTGATTGACAAGCCTCTCTGACTTTCTTTTGCCTTCCTTTCCTATCATGCCGCATCTGTACACCTTGCCCAAAATTCATAAAAAATGTACAACGCCCACCGGGTCGGCCCATAATGTCTGGTAGGGGTTCGTTGTATAACAACGTTTCACGCCAGTTTGCTATGAAAGCAGTATCGTATATTAAAGACACATCCAATTTTTTGCTCAGATTCCGACAACTAACCATTGAGGACCATGTCATTTTGGGATCATGTAAGGTGTCCTCTCTTTACACAATTATCAGTCATGAGAGGGGGTTGATGTCCGCTGGCCATTACCTCTCTGGTTCTAATCTTTCGAATAGTTGTGTAGAATTCACTGACTTTGCTCTCTTTGGTACTTACCAATAATTTTTACATGTACAAAGATCGTTATTTCCAGCAAAAATGTGGCACAGCGATGGGGTCGAATATGGCCCCATCCTATGCGAATATATTTATGAGACATGTGGAGGAAACACTTTTTGTACCTCCCCATCCTGGAGCAAAGTCTAGGTATGGTGGAGGAACATAGATGACGTTTCATCATTTGGAAGGGTTCCATGGACGAATTGTCGGAATTTCATAGGGAATAAACGGTTTTTACCAGAGTTAAAATTCATGCTGGTCACTTCCGACACTTCGGTACAATTCTTGGATGTCCTGGTGATAAAGCAGGATAAGGGCCTCAGAACGGACTTATTCTCAAAACCTACGGACCGTAATAATCTCCTACATCACACTAGCTGCCACCCACCTACCATGATACAATCACTGCCGTGGAGCCAGATGCTCAGGGTCAGACAGGTGGTAGATGAGGAATTCTTTGACCACCGCCTAGACTTATGTGTGAGAAATTTACTTAAAGGGGTTACCCCAGAGAGTTGATTACTAAACACAAAATGAGGGCTAAACAATTGGACCGTGAATCAGTTTTGATTCCTACATTGAGGACACAATCCAATTCAAGTATTCCATTTGTATCCACGTATGGACCCTACAGCAGCAGAATAAAACGCATTATTAATAAGCATTGGCACGTTGGCAGGGTGCCATCCTGAAATGGGCGAGTTCACGGTTCCCTCCATTATGGCTTACAGGCGGGGACGAAGTCTTAAGGATCGGTTAGTACAAACAGTGGGACGTGTGGAGACATGGATTCCCCAGAGGGCACTCACTCCTGTGAGGAATGGGAATTTTCCCTGTCTTGGATATGCGGCGTATAATAATCTCTCTAAAGGGGACAGCTTTACCCATCCACACACAGGGAAACGATATCCGATCAGAGGATGGTTCAGTTGTTGGTCCTCATATGTGATTTACATCATCAGTTGCCCTTGTGGCCTTTTGTATGTAGGTGAGACCATCACTGAAATCCGTAAAAAAATTGCGAACCATAAGAGCAATATAAGAACGCGAAAATTAGAATTACCAATTCCAAAACATTTTTCGGATCAGGGACACACGGTGAGCCAATCGCGATTTAGAGTAATTGACACAGAGTGAATCCGAGGGGGGGAGACAGGGAGCGCCAATTAAAGCTGTCAGAAGCTAGGTGGATATTTGAACTTAACGCACTGGCTCCTAGAGTACTGAATGTCGAGTACAATCCTCTTCTCTACATTCCTCAGTAACGTCTGTGATATGGAATATGGATTATCGGTATTGACATATGCATGCGTTGGCGTATAGTTTCATTTATGGTTTTAACATTCATGTTTTTTATTCTAGATGGATATGGCTTGGATGGACCGGAGGGAAAGGATGCAGGGTTGACCATTATTGGTGGAATAGCACCGTCGCAAGATATAGTGGTGTTGCTATCTACTCTCTAGATTGTGTGAGGGACTTGATCTATATAGTTCTTTTCTTCCTGTGGACAATACATTTGCACAGTGAGGGGTTAAATCTCTGTATCTCTGTAAAAAAAGCTTCGTGCTTTTGATATTGGCAAGGCTCTAGGATCTCCCACACACTTAATCTGAGGTTTGACTCTTTCAATCACAGATTCCACAGGGTTTAGTTAGCCGACTTATATGGGGAGACCTGCATTTGCATTGATTAACACAGAGGGAGGTACGGGCCAGACATGTGTGATGTCAGAGGGGGCGTGTCCACTCAAGATGGTCTGCACAGGCGCTGATAATGTAGTGGGTCCACATGAATAGACATCGCGGGGGACTGGATGCAGTCTCACAGCGGGGACACTCAATGCGCGCAGACGCTTACACGACAGTAAGCTGCAACGGGAGTCCCTGATGACGTAGCGGGTGACAGAACGTGAGGCGAGGGAAATCTCACGCATGCTCCCCGTCGTTTTCCGGACACGGTGATGGAATACTGCGATGGCCATGATGCTGCATCATTAGTAAGGTTAATTTTGGACACCTACATCCCTCCCCTGGTTCCACCAATAGGTATGGCCGGTTGATTACTGGCCTGACAACATGTTGTATGTATATGTTTTTATTGATTCTGGGGGCGGTTCTTTTGTATTTGAAAGGGAGTAGTGTGGAGTATGTTAGAGGGACTTGACAAAGACCACATTCTTATGTGGTTGAAACATTGTCTATTATGTGTTGGGCACAATAAAGGCTTTTATTAGAGATGAGCGAACGTACTCGGTAAGGGCTATTTCGCAATCGAGCACCGCGATTTTCGAGTACTTCACTACTCGGGTGAAAAGTACTCGGGTGCACTGTGGGTGAACGGGGGGTTGCAGTGGGGAGTGGGGGGGAGAGGGCTCCCCCCTGTTCCCCGCTGCTACCCCCCACTCCCCTCTGCATACCCCCGCCCCACAGCGCACCCGAGTACTTTTCACACGAGTAGTGAAGTACTCGAAAATCGCGGTGCTCGATTGCGAAATAGCCCTTACCGAGTACGTTCGCTCATCTCTAGCTTTTATATATTTTTTTAAAGATTTTTAATTTTTTAAAATTATTTTTTGTCACAATAACTTTTTTATTTTCCCGCCGATATAGTTATGTGAGGGGTCATTTTGTGCGGGACGTCCTGTCGTTTCCATTAGTAGCATTCTAGAATACATGGGAATTTTCGATAGCTTTTTATTAGATTTTTTTCTCGGCAACAGGGTGACCAAAAAAGCGCATTTCTAGCGGTAACTTTTTTTTTTTTGGACGACGTTCGCTTATGCACGGAAAATAATTTATTACTTTAAAAAACAGACTTTTACGGACACAGCCATTCCAAATATGTATTTTTGTTTTAATATTTACATTTTTATTTTAAATATGGCAAAAGGTTTTGTTTTTTTTTAAACCTTCATACCTTTTTTTTTACATATTTAATAAAACTTTATTGTTCTTATCTTTACTTTTTCTTATAGTCCTCCTGGGGGACAAGAACTAGCGATGCTTAGATCGCTTATGCGGTATGATGTAATGCCATAGCATTACATCAAACTGTATTCTGACAGGCAGCCTATCAAGCCACCCCCTTGGGGATGGCTTGATAGGTATTCTGCCATGACAGCCCTGGGGCCTTTCAGAAGGCCCTCAGTTGCCATGACACCTGCATGTCTCCCCCTGATCTCACCGTGGGGGGGCCTCACAGGAACCCCGAACATCGCTCGGGAAATTTAAATGCCGCTGCCAGATTTGACAGCGGCATTTAAAGAGTTACCAGTCCCAATCGGCTGCACGGCGGAACGGGACTGTTGTCCGCAGGTGTCAGCTGTAATAAACAGCTCACACCTGCGACGTATGGCAGGACATAAAAACACAATAGGTTGGTCACGAAGGGGTTAAATACCCATGAACGAGATACTTTCCATGGCAAATCAAATTGGCTATCCAGAAAGTTTAGCAGGTGTGAAAATTTACAACGCTTTTTGGCGCGCTCCCCAGGTACTGGGTGAGGGAATAGTTCTCAGAGGTTCTCGCCCCGCACTAACGTCCCATTTCTCTTAACTGCAACGACTATTATTGTTGACAGTCATCGATGGGGTCCAGGAACCATGGAGGAAAAACTGAAGAAATGAGTGCCCCCACAACTGTAACATTAGACGCCAAGTGTGGCCCCCAGGTCTAAGAACCAGCCCAACAACCCTAACTAGCTTTCCCACACCGCCAATCCGCATGCAAGTCAATAAACAACTTGGCACAAAACATGAGCAACTGTTGACCCCACACAAAGCCCGCGCTACCCTACTACATATACGACATGCCACGCTGTTCTACAATCGTGGCAAAAGGTTTGGCTGAACATGGGCAACATCTCTCCAGTCACTGAGGCACGGGGGTCACACTTTAGTACCTGGCATAACATATGAGAGGAAAAAAAAAATTACATAAAAACCCAACAAGGTCTTCTCACTTCTCTGGGTCAGCAACTTCCCACTCGAGCCCCACGTACAGTGCGGGCAACCGGACGCCATAGCTCTTCATTCATAGAACCTAGGTGGCTGCTGTCCTACAAAGTGGGCTTGCCTTCAACCGCAGGAATAATCCCAGTGAGCGCCATATTCTCTCGCACGAACACAACTGCACGGGAAACAACACAGTGAGGTGATTTTGAGCGCAAAGATGGAGTCCTCACGCGCCGCTAATTAGCAACGCTACAGCGAAGACTCAGCGCACTAAGTGGTTAACGCTATTTCTAACAAATATTTTTCAGGAGAAAAGAAAAAAAAATCTAGCGACAATTTGCTGCCATCACGAACACGTCGCACCTCCACTTTCGTCCCGGCACCACGAAAACTCAGTACACCCTTGATATGCCGCCCGTTGCAAGGAGTGAAACTACAGTCCCCAACCACCTGTCATAGCTGCTGACATTGTGGGTTATGGCGGCCTCCGAACTGTTTAGGGTGAGCGTATATACGCTGGCTGCGCATGTTATATTTTTCACGCTAACGGCGTATTTGCACGCCGTATTTTCGCCCATGTGAACGAATCCATTGCAAGCGTATATAGGCTCAGGCATAAAAAGGCGCCGTATATGCGCTCGTGAGAAAGAGCCCTTAGAAAGCCGTGATAGATCAATTCTCTCCATCCGATTCCCAGGATTGATTTGTCTGTCTTGATGATCCCGGGTCTAGTATGGAATCATTTCAGTTCTTTCTCCATGACCATTTGGAGATCTTCCCCCTCTCCCTTATAACTGCTTGTGGGCACCAGGCTCTTCAGTTGTAAGAATATCAATGCCTGAGCATGGTCCATCTTCTCCTTCTAACCTTACTAATGATTAGGTGGGGCTTTATTTCACCACGCGCTTTCATAGCCGGTGGAGGGAATGTAGATGGAGGAGGCTTCCCGCTGATCAATAGTCGTTGGAGATCCTTGGCCCATAAACACTGCAGTGTCATCTGTAGCAATCATGTTGGAAAGTTGGTCAATGCCATCCACAAAGGACTTCAATGCCAGCGCGCACTCAGGCCTCATGTCCACGGGGGAAATATATTTTGTGATACGCATGTAAAATTTCCCCTAGGAATGCATTGACCACCGGCGGGGAGATAAGAAGCCACGGATGGGATTCTAAAGTGATTTCAGGTGCGTGAAAAAAAACACGCCGTGCTCCACTTAAGTGCGGATCACGCTCCGGATGGCCCCCATTGATCTCTATGGGTGCGGGAGATCCGCTGCGGATCTTAAATGTGATTTAATTGGGTGCGGGAGATCCGCTGCGGATTTCAAGGCTGGAAGGTGGGGAAAGTACCTGGAGGTGGAGTAAAGTGGGCAAAACAACTCCAGCGGTGGCCATTTTGGATGCAGAAGTGGAGAGAGAGAGAAGCAGTATGGCAGCACTGACATGTGACACAGGGAAGCTTGTGACCCTCATGGAGGAGCATCCATATGTGTGGGATCCATCCCATGAACATTACAAGGACCGGAATAAGAGGGAAATGGCTTGGGGGAGCTGGCTGTAGCCCTGAATTCCGAATGGCCATCTTGGCGTGTCGATCAAAAGAAAAAAATGCTTAAGTATTTCTTTACCCTCATTTAGTAAGCATGCGTGTGTTGTTGTATGTCTGTATGCATGTTTGCCTGTGTGCATGTCAGTGTGAGTATGTGGCGCCTATATTTCTGTATGCAGGTTATTTCTGTTCCAGGCATGCTCGGTCGTGCTTCTGCATGTGAACAGTTTCATGCATTATGTTTTTTTGCACGGCTGCAGGTGTTAAATGCTCGCTTGCAAGGAGGCCGCATGCATGATTGCAAAAATGCTGCATATTTTCAACACTGCATTTAGTTTAATAGCTTCGAAATAATTATTTTTACTTTTTTCCCCTTAATTCTCTGTTGCACTGGATAAAATGCGAGAGGTGGAGGAGCGCCAAGGATCAATGGCGAAAAGATTACTTGGCGGTTCCAAAGAGTGGCGCAGGTGGAAAGCCAAAAAGAGAATATATCCATTTTCAAAGAATAGTGTACCTTCGCCGTACAGTGGGGATGCGGCCGTAAGTATACATTCACACTGACTCGTGTTAACCCCTTAAGGACATGGACTATTTTGGGCTTGGGACGCAATGATTTTTGGCCGATTTTAATCTTCATTTCTCAAAAAGCCCTAACTTTTTTTCCGCCTCAACACGGTTGTATAAAGGCTTGTTTTTTGCGAGACGAGCAGTACTTTTTATTGGTACTATTTTGGGGTATATACGACCTTTTTGATCACTTTTATTGTGCTTTTGGGGAGGGAAAATGCTACAAATTAGCGTTTTGCTTTAATTTTTTAGTGTTTTTTTAAGCTTTTTAACGTGCGCAATAAAAAGCATGTTCAATTTATTGTACTTCTCGTTGTGGAGATGACGATACCAAATATGTGCTTTTTGTTTTTTTTAATGCTAATATGAATAAAAGCACCAAAAAAGGTGTTTTTTTACATTTTTTGTACATTATTTTGATTCTTCTTTTTTACACCATATGTCCCAGATAGGGGGCTTACATCATGCCATGATGATCGCTATGATAAGGCATTGCAGGACTTCTCTCCTGCAATGCCTTATCAGTTATTACAGCGATCATAGCCAATGATAATAGGTGCTATAGGTGGCGTCCTGTTACCATGGCAACCAGCTGGGTTCTCTGTGATTACATTGCGAGAGCCCGCAGATCACAAGGGAGCGCGCTCCCTCTGTAAGCCCTTTTAATACCGAGATCTACATAGATCACGCCAGGGAAGTGGTTAACAGCGAGAGGCCGGTTACTAGTAACAGTCAGCTCCCGCTGGCATATAGCGCGAGATCTGTTATGATCTTGCACTATCCCTATGACGTAAGGGTACGTCCAGTAGCCGGGAAGTACCCCACTGCCATGACGTACTTTATGTCATGTGGAGAGAAGGGGTTAAAACCAACTTCTGAGAGGTCAGAGACTAATAATTTTTTTTTTCTTCACAGGACAAGTGATAGCTTGCCAGAAACGGAGCAGAGCCCTTCAGTGGAGTCTGTGGAAAGCAGTGTGGCCTCAGCAACCACACCAATCTCAGTGGCTGCAGTAGTAGAAGTAGCGGAGTCATCAAATTCAGCAACACCAGTGAAAAGGCAAAGAGGCGGGCCCTGGGCTGCAGATATTGCTGGAGAAGCCACAGCCGCTAAAGCTGAAGTGCCAGCCGCTAAGAAAGAAAAACAGCAAGAGGTCCTAGAGGTGGTGCGAAGATCTAGAGAAGCGGTGGACACATTGGATGCATATGGCCAGTATGGTGCAACATCTCTACGTGCAATGCCAGAGGACATCCGGGTTTGGATTCAGGGGTGTTTGTCTTTTATCATAGAGATGGCAACACCGCCAAATGTGCCTTATGAGGTCATTGCGTCTGTGGACCAATGTAAGCTTTGCTTTTGCAAGGCCAAATAGCGTCTGGACATCCAGCTGCACCATCACCCCCTCCTCGCCCACAAACTTCTTATGGCTACTAAGGCCAACAAGGCAGGGAACATGTTGGTGCCATTCAGTGCATGCCACACCCCCTGCATTTTGAAAGGGGCAGCGGCTCAGTTCAGGATTGGGCCCATGAAGTGCCCTCAACTTCACAAAGCAGTGGTCCCCGGTATCATAATTTATAGCAACAAATGTTTTTGGGAAACGTTTGAAATATGCCAATTACACACAGTTCCATAGGTTTAAAAAAACCCCATAGAAAACCATTGAAGTAAAATGTGTTTGACATGCTACATATATGGTGGTCCTGCCCTAGAGTCAAACGACTATGGATTAGGACCTACTCTTTAATCTACTCGGTAACGTTCCATAACCTACGCAAAAATCCATGGGAGGCTCTGCTGAACAATAAAAATATATAAAAGAATATACCCCCAAATCCCAGAAAATTAATATCTTTTATCTTCCTAGCTACAAAACAAACTATCGCTCATTCCTGGCGTAAAGCTACTCTGAATTTTTCTGAAGTTAAACGCCGAATAAATGAAAAACTTACTTCGATAGCGGAGGATAGAAGGGATAAATTCATTAGTATCTGGACTCCCTGGATAAACGATACCTTTCCCACAGCGGGGTCGAGTCTACTAATCTAAAACCAGACTTCGGGGATCTTCGCCCTTTGGGGTACCAACCGTGAGAGAGAGAGAGAATCCCCCCTCCCCCTTCCTACTCTTTCCTACACCAATCCCTTCCTACCTACATGACGAATTGGCCCTGGCCAGGCCATTGATTACTATTGAATAACGCTCCCCACGACAACAACAATGAAAATGCACGTTAATATCTGATTGTCATTTTTATTTTCTGTTAAAAACCTTATTGACAAAAGCCATCATACTGTAACATGATGTACAATCTAATGATAATACTGTTGTCTCTAATTGTACTATTGAAAATTCAATAAAAATTATTGTTGAAAAAAAAAGTGTTATTTCCAAAAAATTGCAATAAAATATTTGTGAATATACCTGTTGCTATTCGTTTTTGAACTAGACAGTTATTAATGTAATGTTTTATAATGTTATTTACAGTAGTCTGCTTTCCAGGTTAGTGCTTCTCCCTTGGACTCGTAGCGGGGGATATAGAGGACAAGCGTTTCCGCTTGTCTTCTGTATACGGCTTTTCCCCACTGGGAGCATCCGGCTGTCATAAAGCCGAGCGCTCCCAGTGGAGGATGCAGAGGACAAGCAGAGAGCCGCTTGTCTTCTACATCCAGCTGTTCTCTGCTCGGAGCTCCCAGGTGTTATACAGCCAAGCGCTCCAAGCAGGGAATGCAGAAGACAGCTGGACCGCTGTGTTCTTCATACCCAGCTGTCATCAGGGAGCGGGATACAGCTGAAACAACAGTATCAGCTGTATCCCGCTGTAAATCACCGATAAGGCTCATCGCTATCTTTCAGCATGCTGAAAGACGATGATGGGTGATGGCTTAAAGAAAACTGCACAACGTCAGTGCAGTTAGACAACGATTATGATGGCTTTTGAGCGATAATCGTTGTGTCTAACTGGGCCTTTACACTATTTTACTTGTGAAAAACCACTGCAGACATGGCTGCATAAAGTTATAACAAATGACAAGAAGCAGATTTTCCAGAAAACTGTTTTTATTGCTAAGGATTATTATTATTTTTTATTCCATCCTAAGGAAAATATGAGGTATTGGTTCATAATATGGTCAAAGTCAGCTAAAAGACATTAGTCACTAGAGCAAATTTTGACCATATTACCAGACTGTCCCAAGAGGACTACGCTTGCCTCTCCTTCCCCCTATAAAATGCCGTAATCCAGAATTTCTAAAGAAGTGGGAGAAAGAAGTCACAGAAGAGGCCTTGAGATTGATAAGACTCCTTCTAGAGGAGGAGAAAGTTACTTTTAAAAATAATACACGCTTTCTCAAGGAGGCTATAGAAACAACCAAGACCTTCTCCTCCGACCCTGAATACCAACAAAAAGAAAAACTTCTTCAGCAGAACATTGAGAACTATAGGTTTTTCATTAAAGAAAGAAAACATTTTCAATTTGCAAGAGACCTGAATGACTTCAAGGAAGGCAGGGCTTACGGGGAGAAGTTCAGATCAGACACTGATATCAGTTCTTCTGATTGTGAACAAGTTGAAGTGGACCAGATCAGGAGAAATCGTGTCGGTCCTAGTAACAGAATGGGACAGGGTAGGCAACGTCAGAGAGGAAGGACTAGGGGATCCCCCGAAAAAGATTTTTTAGGTCAACCTTTCGGCCAATACCTTTTAAGGGACCGGAAAGAATAAAATTAGCTATATCCACTCCTCAAATTCCCCAGGATCAACCAAAGAAGAATCTAGGCCACCTAACTGATTATCCTGATAAACAAGTCCATCTTCTTCCAACCATAACCTCCCCTTCTGGGGAAGATAGTGTCCCCCCAACTCACAACAATAAAATGCAGATTGTGAATCTATCACAGCAGATTCTTACAAGTGATAAGACCAGCGTCTTGGAGAGGGGGCTGTCCTTTGTCCCCACAACCCGTTGCAATCAATTCGTGTGGACAAAGGACATCTCCCTCTTCCTGTGCAAATTACGGTGGAAAAAGTTTTTTGCAACTCAGAATAAAAAGAAAGCCTCTGAACTTGGTTTAGAAGTGAGTGACCTTTCAGGCCTAGAAGCCCTTGAGAGCCTTGAAGCCGAAGGCCTAGGCCCCTTTACAGATCTGATATCAATCAGTGCCGCTAACCCGCCGCCTGTTCATGCCCCACTGGTTGACGTCTTTGAAAAAATGGTGCTGACAGAACTGGACAAACATCCTCCACCGATCTGTAGACGATCAAATCTGTCTCCCTGTCAACTAAGAGCCCTTAATTCACTTGAAAATCCAAATATCATCATTAAGCCCTCCGATAAGGGGGGCAATACTGTAATCATGGATTATGCAGATTATACCAAAATGTGTAAGGATTTATTAGGTGATAATAATGCCTACAGGATCATGGCTCATGACCCCTCTCTCACTTATCAAAGATCACTGGAGAGTATTCTTAAAGGTGGTCTACAAATGGGAGTCATTGACGATAAGGAATTTAAATTTATGTTTCCCCAGCACCCTCAGATCGCCACGTTCTATGCCTTACCCAAAATTCATAAAGGGCTTCACCCACTGAAAGGTCGCCCCATTGTATCGGGCATAGACTCAGTTACCTAAAACGCCAGTGTGTATCTTGATAGGGTTCTTCGCGGCTTTGTGACATCCTTACCATCATACATAAGGGACACAATGGACAAATTGAGACATCTGGATGGACTTCAAGTAGACTCCCATGTACTAGCAAGTCTCGATGTAGAGGCCCTTTAGAGTTCAATTCCCCACAATGAAGGCATCCAAGCAGTTGAATTTTATCTCCAACAACGAGGCACTCAGTTTGAGGAACATAACACCTTTGTGATCAAACTGCTTAGGTTCATCCTCACATACGGTCTTTCGTCCAGGACACCATGGACGTTTTATGTATCTTGGATGGCTTAACAGTAGACCCAGACACGCGTATGGCCTCTCTAGATATTGAATCCTTATATAGCTCTATTCCTCATCAAGGAGGTTTGAAGGCAACTGAGTTTTTCTTAAATCAAAGAGGTCCTTTGTACCATACACACAACCAATGTGTTCTGGAGTTCTTAGAGTTCACTCTGCGCCATAAACTTTTTCCTGTTTGAAGCCAAGTACTTCCACCAGCTCAGGGGCACTGCGATGGGGACGCCCTGTGCCCCATCGTATGCCAATCTGTACCTGGGCTGGTGGAGGAACGGACTATCTTCAACAGTAATAACACCATTGGATCCAACAACATCCTACTTTGGATACGCTACATTGAGGATGTGCTGTTATTCTGGAAGGGTAATATGGAGTCATTGGAGGTCTTAATTAACAATCTAAATCAAAATGACCTCAATCTCCGCATTACATCAGAGATTCACATCACCACTCTACCATTTCTAGATCTACAAATCCATAAAGACACCTCGGGCCAGATTTCATCCTCTTTATATCGCAAATCTACCGCGACTAATAATCTGCTGACTTGGAATAGCTTCCATCCACTACCTCTTAAACGAGGTATTCCAAAAGGCCAGTTTATTCGCCTCCGGTGCAATTGTTCAGATGACCAGACCTTTGAGACAGAAAGCAAAAAACTACACAGACGTTTCAAAAATAGAAACTATCCAGAGGACATTATTAATCAAGCATATTCCTTTGCTTCCGCACAAAACAGAACTCATCTTTTACAGCCTAGAATACGTTCATCAGATCAAAAAGCTAGAATTATTGGGACTTATGACACCGGTTCCACACAAGTCAGGAATATTCTGAACTATTACTGGGAAATCCTTAAACGTGATAGGGACCTTCAAGATCATCTTCCCTCTAATCCTGCCATTACGTTCCGTCGCGGCCACAACTTACGGGATCACCTGGTGAAGAGTCACCTTTCTCCAAGTGAGACCCAAATAACATGGCTCAATTCTAATAAACCTCAAGGGAGTTTTCCCTGCCAAGGATGTCTAGCATGTCCATACATCCTGCGCGGGAATACCTTCAAAGCATCCTCTACCTACAAGGTATATTCCTGTAGAGATTTCATCAACTGCAGGACACAAAAATCTGGTTTATCTGGCCACATGTTTATGTCCTATGAACTATGTAGGTAAGACAATACAACAATTCCGCCGAAGAATCCTGTCTCACCTAGGCAACATCAGACGCCATGAGTCCACCCCCTTGGCAGATCATATGTGGAACTTTCACAATGGCGATATACAGTCGCTAAAATTCCAAGGGATAAAAGTTCTTGGGACCCATGGTCGCCGTGGCGATGTGGATAAAAGACTACTATGCAAAGAAGCATCTTGGATCTATCGACTTAATACTGTTAACCCAAATGGACTAAATGAAAACCTTTGCTTTAATTGCTTTCTATGACTTGTGACTCTTTACCCCTTTAATTCTTCCCTGGAGCATACAGCCGGCAATTAGTTACCTATCACTCTATTATGAGAACGTCTAAACATCCAATTATCTCCTTTTAATTCCCCCAAATATTCCTGCTGTCCCCAGACTTGTGTCAAATTGGCCAATCCTATCCATGCATTAGAAAACTGCCTACTCAATAAATATACTTCTTTTTATTAACTAGTTTATCAATGGATCATAATTATTGGATCAAAACTATATCACATCATGCGCTCTGAATTATTATTATTAATGATCATGCTACCTAATAACTCACATTTGGAACCTACACATATAGATATTGTTACCCAAATGTTAGGGTTTCCAACTTGATAAACACAGTGACGTATAATCTGTCATATATATTGCATCAAGGAACCTATATATATATAGATAGATACTAGCTGATATACCCGGCTTCGCCCGAGTTAATTTGGTACTGGTGTTTATCTGGTGTTCACACGGAAAAGCTTATGAAGTCGTGGTTACTTTAGAGATACTGAGGAAAAACATATGTTCACCATTTTGCATAGTTCTCTGCGTTACCCAGAAAACACCACGGGAGGTAACCATGCGATGTTTCCTTTATATAAAATGACATCAGGAAGTGAGAGAATTAGATTACATACGTAAAATTTGGACACTAATTCTTTTGCCCTTAGAATTAAATAATGGAGTTGGGACCCATTAGCTTTTCCTATATATGACATAATCAATGCTCGTGCCAAATTTCATGTTTCTATGACACCGGAAAGTGAAAAAATTACATTCTGCACGTAAAATTTTGACGTCAATTCCTTTGCGCATAGAATTGAATAATCGAGTTGGGACCTATGAACTTTTCCTATTTATGACATAATCAATGCTCGTGCCAAATTTCACGTTTCTATGACACCGGAAAGTGAGAAAATTACATTCCGCACGTAAAATTTGGACGCTAATTCTTTTGCGCATAGAATTGAATAATCAAGTTGGGACCCATTAGCTTTTCCTATTTATGACATAATCAATGCTCGTGCCAAATTTCACGTTTCTATGACACCGGAAAGTGAGAAAATTAGATTCCGTACGTAAAATTTGGACGCTAATTCTTTTGCGCATAGAATTGAATAATGGAGTTGGGACCCATTAGCTTTTCCTATTTATGTCATAATCAATGCCCGTGCCAAATTTTAAGTTTCTAAGGCATTGGGAAGTGACAGATTTAGATTATGTACGTAAAATTTCGACGCCAATTCTTTTGCGCTGAAATTTAATAATCGAGTTGGGACCCAATTACTTTTCCTATTTTGGAGATAATCTATGCTCCTGCCAAAATTCATGTTTCTACGATGTCGGGAAGTTGGAGAACTTTTGGCAAGTCAGTCAGTCAGTCAGTGAGTCAGTCAGTGAGGGCTTTCAGCTTTATATATATAGATTGGTACCCAAATGTTAGAGCTTCCAGCCTGATAAACACAGTGACGCATAATTTGGCATCATTATTATGCCACCAACTCACTGAGGATGTTCTTGCTACACAGTATCCTTTAGTCAAGATGTGACCGGTATGATTCGTTACCATCTTTATTATATTGTGCAGTTCATCCTCCAAATAACTGTCCTAATAATTGCAATGAGCCGACCAATAGTCCTTTTATTATTAACATCGATTAAACCATTCCATACTAGGATGTGATATCTCCCATAATCCAGGTACGACCATTATTTACCTAGTGCCGCCCTCTTAATCACTCTACAAGCTGGATATCTATTCTTTTAATACAACAGTCACATGACCGGATCAATCTTAAATCATAGACCGGCATCTCCATGCCAACCAGTGTTATACCATGGACTTACGCTTTTATGAATGGAACCGGACCACGTGATATACATCTCCACGTCATTCAGCGCCGCATCACACTCACGTGACGGACGCCCTGACGTCACGGCACGACGCGCACATGCGCGATCGCCCGACGAGCGGCACTCGTACTATGTACAAATTTAGCTTATGATCGCCTTATTATAGCGATCGGAGATCCCGGCCAAGCGCAATCTCATTAGGTATCACTTGGGCATCTAATGTTTAACACATTGGTGGTTTTGATGATGGGAATTCCCTTTGTAATAGGATCAGAGGCTTTACTCCTCCCATCTCAGCATTTGATTGGTCAATTTTAGACACCCACCCATTTTGGGGAGGGCCAACAGGGTATATTACCAGCACAACTCTGGGCTTGCAATCATATGCCTGAACTCACCATCAGAGTCACAGGCTCTACCATTTTGTTGCTTTATTATTTTGCGTTTGGTATCATAGCTCCTTGTTATTACACCAAGGGTAGCACTTTATTTAAGACAGCAAATTGACCGGTGTGGATAAAATTATTTCCTCTATTATGCGGACCTTTTCATAGCTGCCAGTGCTCCTTGAATAACATTCAGGATGTGCATTGAACTCTTTAATCTAGAGTTCTGATCCTGTTATTATCTTTTATCTAGCGCAGTGCATTATATAAAAAAGACATATTGCACGCCTCTCACAAGGTGCTATAAATTACTCTGTGATACCTTACCACTACGTTGACAGAGGCTCTATATCTTCTATGCCTGAAATCTATTTCTTGGCATTTTTTTCTGGCAATTGAGCTAACTAGAACACTAATAATTATATAATCTGCTCCTGATGAACTACTGTCTATACCAGTAGGGAAACGCGTCGCGCCATACCATCTTGCTATGTGTAGAGCTGTACTATCTACACCTAGAGCATAATAATCTTGCTACATCTAAATGCCAGCTTATTCTTGATACCTATCCCCTATTTTAGATCTAGATATTCAGACCCTAGGGTGCTTTACTATTCAAGCTATACCCAACTGACAGCTCATCTCTGATATCTAGACCTAACTAAGGATCACTTACTTAGGTTCTGAGGTATCTCGTTACCTGTCTATGAATCGTCATATGCTATTATAGACAGTCTTGTCCGTACGATAATCACGGTTAGGTCATCTGTTTATTCAGTCTCTATCTATCTGACCAACCCTGATCTACATGTTCTCTGTCTCCAAGTTTGTAGTTTGTTAGTCCACGTCATAAATAAAAGCTATATTTTTGTCTATTTCTGTGAACATCCTCACACATAATTTCTTTCTATGCAATGGCCAGCACTTCCACCAGCTCAGGGGTACAGCAATGGGGACTCCATGTGCCCCCACTTATGCTAACCTGTACCTGGGCTGGTGGGAAGAACAGCTGGTCTTTACTGAGGCCAATAATCTCTGGACAGACAAAATATTACTATGGCGAAGGTATATCGATAAATCTGTATATTTGAATAAGGGTGCCGCGCTCCTTAGAACATACACGTCCCGGACAGTAATTATTATCTTCCTCTTTGTTTATTGCACAACGCGTTTCGTCTATAAAGACTTCCTCAAGTACATACTATCCCATAAAAGAACACATCTATATATACATACAATATATGATATAACTGGTTATTACCTTTGCTGATTTGCTGGTCTCGTGGTTCCCGTCCTCCTCCGGCGTCCAGCGGCGTCTTGCCCTGCACCGTGCGTGCCTGGTGACGCAGAAGCACGTGACTCTGACGTCGCTGTAGTGGGCGCCGCCCCTTGTGTGGGGAGGAGTAAAGACGGGCCGTGCCGCAGCATCTGTTTACAGGGGTTTCCATGGTTACACATATGCAAACGGTGTTTCTAGCCAACATCGTGTGCTATTCTTCTATGCTGTTACTGTGTATGTCTCTACTCCCCTGCTTCATTACGTCCAAAATCTATACAAGTTAATAAATTATATAAATATGCATATACATATAATTTACATGTAAGACTAACATATAAAAAGTTTCTTTTTCTCCCTAAAATTATTAAAAATTATCATGTCATGAATAAATAAACTTGGTACTCCATAAATACACATACCCATGAAAATTACATACGAAAATTAAAACAATTTAAATCCTTTTACTGTGGCTAAAAAATATATATATATAAAAAAGTATAAATATGAACATATATATAAATTTTATAATTTTTCTAAAATTTCATTGAGTCCTGGACTTAATACACCGACATTAATACCTAGTGAGGTTGAGGAACTACTTCTAAGTTCCCCTATGGCTAACTCTCCTCCAGATATAAATGAGATAATTGACCTTAGTATGAGGGGGAGATCAGAAAGGGATTCATTAGGTAACAATGATACAACATTGGTTCCTTTTTTAGGGGGGGGGGGGGGGGGAGTCACTAACATCCAAGGAACCAGGGTTAACATCGTCCCCTGTAGATTGGGCAACGACAAATATGAAAATAACAACACAAAACAATACTTTAGGGACACAATCCAACAGAAAATCTATGATGTTGGGGGCAAGATCGAAAATAGATCAGTTTTACCAACTGATAAAAACAACGTCCACAAAGAAAAAAATCACAAGAGAAGACGGAGGGGTAAGAGGGGGGGGGATTCGGATTTCCCAAAGGAGTAGGAGGACAGAATCAACCGGTGAGGAAATAGTGAGTTTTGAGGAGGCAAAAACAAAAGGAATATTTAATATCTCAGAATACAACTTGAAAAGAAGTGAGATGGAAGTCCTCATAAAAGGGCTATCATTTAGCCCAACTAGGGGGTCTAACCTTTTTGATTTATTTGTGGACCTCAACTCCTTTTTACGTAAATTGACATTAAATAGATATTTCATAATAAAAGAAAAGAGAAATCTGGGAATTAAAACAATAGATGAATTGGAGGAAAGGGAATTTAATTTAGAGGATCCCATTATTACTGATCTAAGACCTAAAAGTAGATTCCACCCCATAGAGGCGAGAGGGGAATATCTAGAATTGTTCTATAATAAAACAATGAAGGATTTCTCCTCCATGTGTAAAAAAAATAGACACACTAACCATAACCTAACAAAACAACAGAGAAACACCCTTAAAAATTTGATGGAAGAAGATACCATTGTAATCAAAAATGCGGACAAAGGGGGGGCCATTACGATCATGGGATACGATCAATATCATACCGAATCATTAAGAATCTTAGGAGATCAAAAATATTATGAGAGACTAAGAGAAGATCCCACGAAAATTATTACAAAAGAATTCCATTCACTGATAGAGAATGTCCAAAATTGAATATAAATATTTAAAAGAAACACCGATTGGAACCCCCTATTTTTATCACGTGCCTAAGGTGCATAAAGATCTTTTTAATCCCCCGGGGAGACTCATAGTAGCGGGCATGCAAGCCATCACGCATAGACTATCCGAATATAATGATCACCAGCTCCAAAAATACGTTATTAATCTACCATCCCACATACGGGATTCGGGACACTTATTGGAGCTGGTTGACAATATAGTATGGGAACCATCATTTATTTGGTGTACGATAGATGTGGAATCGTTATATTCCAATATAGATCATAGAAAGGGAGTTGAGGTGGTTGGATTGATACTCAGTGAGGACCCATTGATGCCAATACATCAAAGGGAATTTTTACAAGAAAGCCTAATGTTCATATTGGAAAAAAATGTATTTACTTATAATGGTGATTTTTACCGCCAGCGAACCGGTACAGCAATGGGAACTAAGTGTGCACCGAGTTTCGCCAATCTAGTAATGGGGATATTTGAAATGGACAGATTTAATGACGTCAGAATAATATTGTACAAACGATTTATAGACGATCTACTGATTATATGGAATAGGAAAGAAGATGACCTAAAGAAATATATAGAGGATCTGACCAGAAACGAATTCCATTTCAAATTTACATACAACATTAGTGCAAAAAAAGCAATATACCTAGATTTGGAACTAGAAGGCGAAAACAGTAAAATTATATCTCGGACACATTTCAAGACAGTAGACACCAATAGTTACCTGAGCTACTAGTACAGTTGTCATCAAAAAAACTGGAAAAATAGCATACCATTTGGCCAATACCAAAGGATAAAAAGAAATTGTACCAGAATAAGCGACTTTAAGTCACAGGCAAAAATCCTAGAAAAGCGTTTTTTGGAAAAACGGTACCCAAAAAAATTAATAAATGCAGCCTATAAGAAAGTAATGAACCAAAGAGAAAATCGAAGAAGAGATACGGATAAAGTTAAAATAAATACGAAAAAATTCCGTACATCCTTTGTAACGAAATTTAGTACGCAGTCGGGCATTATTAATCGTATTTTGAAGAAAAATTGGGCCATTTTAATGGAAGACCCATTTTTGGAAAATAATCTTCCCAAGGTACCCCCTTGTATATTCAGGAGAAACAAAACTTTGAAAAATCTTATTGCACCATCGTGCCCCGAAAAAGAAAGTAAGAAGAACAAAACAATCGAACCTATTAACAATCAGGGGGTAGAGGGGGAAAGGGGGATCTATAAATGTAGGGAAAAACGTTGTAAATGCTGTTTTAATATTAAACATGGGGCCAAGAATATAGAACTAACCAATGGGGAAAATATTGTGATTAAACAAAGAATGTCATGTAACGTCAAAGGTGTGGTTTACATGCTGGAATGTCCGTGTGGACTTAGATATGTAGGCAGAATGGTTAATACATTAAGGGAAAGATTAAATCAGCACCGGAGTAATGTACACAAGGGTTACATGAAACACAGTATATCCCGACATTTCTCCATAACTCATGCCAAGGATTCATCAGGATTGCGGGTTACTCCCATCGAATTTATCCAGAACATCTCCACTCAAAGACTCAGAGAGAAGGAGATGTTCTGGATATTTAGGTTAAATACATTGATCCCTAAGGGACTCAATGAAATTTTAGAAAAATTATAAAATTTATATATATGTTCATATTTATACTTTTTTATATATATATATTTTTTAGCCACAGTAAAAGGATTTAAATTGTTTTAATAATTTTCGTATGTAATTTTCATGGGTATGTGTATTTATGGAGTACCAAGTTTATTTATTCATGACATGATAATTTTTAATAATTTTAGGGAGAAAAAGAAACTTTTTATATGTTAGTCTTACATGTAAATTATATGTATATGCATATTTATATAATTTATTAACTTGTATAGATTTTGGACGTAATGAAGCAGGGGAGTAGAGACATACACAGTAACAGCATAGAAGAATAGCACACGATGTTGGCTAGAAACACCGTTTGCACATGTGTAACCATGGAAACCCCTGTAAACAGATGCTGCGGCACGGCCCGTCTTTACTCCTCCCCACACAAGGGGCGGCGCCCACTACAGCGACGTCAGAGTCACGTGCTTCTGCGTCACCAGGCACGCACGGTGCAGGGCTGGACGCCGGAGGAGGACGGGAACCACGAGACCAGCAAATCAGCAAAGGTAATAACCAGTTATATCATATATTGTATGTATATATAGATGTGTTCTTTTATGGGATAGTATGTACTTGAGGAAGTCTTTATAGACGAAACGCGTTGTGCAATAAACAAAGAGGAAGATAATTACTGTCCGGGACGTGTATGTTCTAAGGAGCGCGGCACCCTTATTCAAATATACAGATTTTTCTATAGCGGCTCTCTTGCCAGAGAGACGGAGGATCCGCAGAGCTCTCCCACTGTCTAGCCCAGAGGGATTCCAAGGGATTCCAAGGGACTCACCGGCAGGAATTGATTACAGGCTTTTCTGGATATGGGGTGTTGGTAGGGATCTTAACCAAGGTCTTTGCCAGACACCGGGTAAGTGTGTTATTCATTTACAACACACGTGTGGAGTTAACTCTCAGCCATTTATTCAGGAGCGCTAACCTGTTTTTTTCTATTGAAGGTATATCGATGACATTCTTATTTTATGGGCAGGGGATGATGCCGTTTCATCAATTCATAGACTTTTTAAACATCAATAACCTCGACCTTAACCCTTTCCAATCCACAGTCTGACGTCTAAAGACATTCTGATTGGAGCTGTACAGCCTTCAATGTCGGAAGACATCCGGTAGGGTATTCTTACTGTAGATTACTGGCAGCTCTGTTTCCGAGGGCCTTTCCAGCATGTTCCATACCACAATACTGGCTCTAACCAGCAGATAGCGCCATTGTATAATGGCAGAAAGAGAAAGCCCCATAGGAAACCCTGAATCCAAAATTGGATTGCAAAGGGTTAAGGTTACCTCAGAAATCCAGAGATATGAGATATCATTCCTCAATATTAAAAGGGGTTGTCTCGCGGCAGCAAGTGGGGTTAAGCACTTCTGTATGGCCATATTAATGCACTTTGTAATATACATCGTGCATTAAATATGAGCCATACAGAAGTTATTCACTTACCTTCCCTGCGCTGGCGTCCCCGTCTCCATGGCTCCGTCTAACTTCAGCGTCTAATCGCCCGATTAGACGTGCTTGCGCAGAAGGGTCTTCTGCCTTCGGCTCGGTTCGGCAGCAGCGGCACTCTGGCTCCCCCCCTTCTACGCATTATCGCGTAGCTCCGCCCATCACGTGTGCCGATTCCAGCCAATCAGGAGGCTGGAATCGGCACTTGTGATGGGGCGGAGCTACACGATGACGCGTAGAAGGGGCGGAGCCAGAACACCGCTGCTGCCGAACCGAGCCGAAGGCAGAAGACCCTTCTGCTCAAGCGCGTCTAATCGGGCGATTAGACGCTGCAGTTAGACGGAGCCATGGAGACGGGGACGCCAGCGCAGGGAAGGTAAGTGAATAACTTCTGTATGGCTCATATTTAATGCACGATGTATATTACAAAGTGCATTAATATGACCATACAGAAGTGTATAACCCCACTTGCTGCCGCGAGACAACCCCTTTAATATCAAAAAGACCGAGGAGGGCGGCCTAACGACCACTCTGTATGGAAAGGCGGCAGCTACAAATAATTTACTCTCTTGGGAATGTTTTCACCCGGGTCCACTTCGTCAGGGGATACCTAAGGGTCAGTTCCTCAGAGCAAAGAGGAATTGTTCCAATGAACAAGACTTCATCAGAGAGAGTCGAGATCTCAGCAATACGTTTCTTCAAAGAAATTATTCAAAAGAAGTAGTGGATAGTGCCGTCCAATATGCACAAGGACAGGAAAGAGCGGCCCTATTGGTCCCTAAAAAGAAAGATCCCTCTAACATCATCCGGTTAATTGGTACATATGACACAGGTGCCAGAACTATCAGAAATATACTTTAACAAGACTGGGATATTTTGAGAGATGAAGACAACAGGGACTATATTTCTGCCACTCCATTAATTCCATATCGTCATGGAAGAAATTTAAAGGATAGACTCGTAAGGAGCCATCTTCCTCCCCGGCAGTCAGAAAGCAGGTGGCTAGGAAAAAGTAACATCAAAGGAACCTATGCATGTTCTGATTTGCTCTATTTGTGAATTTATTCTGAGGGGTCAGTCTTTTGTAAGTGCAGTTACGAATGACACCTTCCACATCAGAGATTACATTAACTCCCCCCCCCCGCTGCGCATAGTGAATGCGGTGACGTCATCGACGTATGACGCGCCACGCAATTGACGCCGACATATGACACACTATGGGGGAGTGGCTTAAGCCTCTATCGCCGGTCTATTATAACATTGACCATCTGGACATGGTAACATTAAAGGTACGATCGCCCTAATATAATCTGCCTACTATCTTTTATTAAAACATATCAGCATCTAAAAGAAGAAGAGGTTTTGTGGAGGGATAAAGGACTGGGACGCAGTGTTGTGGATTACAATGGGTAGGGGGCAGGTCCTGTGCACTCACATGGCTAATTATGCTGCCACTTTTGATAGGACGCTATGGCCCCTAGAGGTGGAGTTATCCCCTCCCTGGAGAGTATATAAGAAGAGACATATTCAACACAGACATACGGCCACCACTCCACCATCAGGGCTGGAGGCCATGCTATTTTTTTGTTTTCTCTAGCCTAATGGGGTATTGCCCCCTAGCTGTTAATGCTCTTATTACAGACAGCCTAGTAATTTGGTCATTATCGACGATCAGGGACTTAGCTAGTATTCTATTGAGCAGTCTTAATTAATCAGAGTTACTATCTAGAATTTATCTCCACAATAGTCTAGGTTGGGTTAGTGACTAAACTGCCCTTCCCTATTCTGGAATCATGGGAGCAAACGACTGACAAGGCATACAATCTCTTTTTTGAGGGCTTTAATATCTGACCCCTCAATTGGAGGCCCCTTGTCTGCAATGAATCCCTTCCTAGACTTATCTCTGAATTTACACTAACGTAGCAATTCATTTTAAATGGTTGGTGTTGTACATTCATTGGAAGTCATCATAATCATTAACATTAAAATTCAAATATCTGAGAGTCCATAGGGAGCTTGCTAAGCCCCGATGAAGCAATATCTCTGTATTTATGACCAACTGGTTCCTGAAGAAGTTGAAGGTCAAACTGAAATGCATCGAACCTTATAAATTATACATCTAACTTGACTTATATGTGAACTACTGCTATATATAAGTCAGTGGACCCCGATTTGCCTGGGGGCTTTCACATTAATCATATTTAGACTTTCAAATATCATAATCCATCCTCTATATTCTAAGCTGAATAAGATATAAAGATATTCCTCCGATTTGAGCAACTGGATATAGTTAATAAACTGGCTATCCAAAACCAGTTGCCGGAATCCCTTATATTATAATTCAATCAGGAGCATAAATTGTTTTGTCTTCCTCCTTTTTGGTTTTCGTTCATTGTCTTTCTTCGTGTTGTCCTAAGGCCCAGTGTTTTAACGCATATTGATAATAAAAATTGTTTTTAGGGACTTCTCTGTGAATATGACCATATTACTTGAGCTCGCAACCCCCATCAAGGGACCTCATTGTTTTGCGAGTCCCTAACAAAAAAAACTACCTAAAAAAATGTGGGCCAGTAAAAAAAAATAACTATTTCATGTTTTAGAAAGTGCTGACCCTCAGACTTAACGGATAGAGGCCAGCTGCCACAGAACTGCTCCCTGAGGAGTCAGGAAGTAGTCTGCAAAATCATCTCTAATCCGAAGCCCAGAAGATGCAGGCCTTATCGCTTGATTTTGGTCAACACCGTCAACTGTTGAAGCTGTTGGTATTTGACTGTCAACAAACATCCAACACGCGTCTTTGCTCCAGCAAAAATTATACAGTACCACAGCTGCTTTAACCACCGAGCACGAATTTTCAGGTTCCATCTGAATGCTGCCCAGGAAAACTCTGTGGATAAATATGGATTTTGCGCTCCTTAGGACATATACACTCCGGTCCGTGATTAATATCCCCAACTTCGTTTATTGCTGTACAACGCGTTTCGTCCCGGTGGACTTTCTCAAGTACATATCACTCTTTCATAACAAACATCTATATATATATATATATATATATATGTTAAAAAATTATCGGTATTACCTTTCCCTAATTGCAGCTACCAGTGGCTCCCGTCCTCCTCCAGCGTCGTCACGCCCTGCGCTGTGCGTGCCTGATGACGCGGGATCACGTGACTCTGACGTCGCTGCATCGGGCGCCACCCCTTGTGTGGGGAGGAGTATAGACAGGCCGGACCACGGAGCCTATTGCAGAAAGTTACAATGATTACACAAGTGTATATGGTGTTTCTAGCCAACACCATATAACATTATTATACATCATCTAGTGCATATTCATATTTATATCCTGCAGTGTATTAAAATGTATATAATTTAGTTAATACCATCACATCTGATATCTATAAAAATGCATATAAAATCATCTATAAGCTAAAATTATAAAATTCATAACATTTCTATACATTTAAAAAGCTATATTTTATCATAATAAATATATATCACCAAAAATGTTTTAAAATTTTATCTAAATACATGTAATATAACCAAAAATTCATAATTTTTCTAAAATTTCATTTAGTCCTTTTGGGACTACGGTATTGATTCTGAATATCCAGAACATCTCTTTTTCTCTTAGTTTTTGTGTAGAGATGTTCTGGATATGTTCAATTGGGGTTACACGTAAACCTGAAGAATCTTTCGCATGGATTATGGAAAAGTGACGTGATAAGCTGTGCTTCATGTACCCCCTATGTATGTTGCTGCGGTGCTGATTGAGTCTCTCTCAGTGTATTTACTGTTCTGCCCACATACCTTAGTCCGCAGGGGCATTCTAGCATGTAGATAACACCTTTTACATTACACTCACCATTTGATAATTCTATATTTTTCACTCCATGATTAATATTTAAACAGCACTTACACCTTTTTTCTTTACACCTATATATCCCCCCCTCCTCTCCCCCTTGGTTGACATTCGATTTGGTTGTTCTATCTTTTTTCTTCTCTTTTTTAGGACATGAGGGTGCGATTAAATTTCTGAGTGTCTTATTCTTCCTAAATATACACAGAGGTGCTTTCGGAAGGTTATTTTCCAAAAAAGGATCCTCCATTAAGATAGTCCAGTTTCTTTAAAATGCGACTAATAGCACTCGATTGTGTGCTGAATTTTGTTACAAATGACGTATGATATTTTTCTTCATTTGCTTTACATTGATTTCTCATCCTTTTTTGTCTCATATTTTGATGTAATACTTTCTCATAGGCTACATTTACTAATCCTTTGGGGTATCCCTTTTCCAGGAACCATTTTTTTATGATTTTAGATTGTAATTTAAAATCACTCTCTTTGGTGCAATTTCTTTTTATCCGTTGAAATTGGCCAAATGGTATGCTGTTTCTCCAGTTTTTGTGGTGACAACTGTGGTAACTCAGATAACTGTTGGTGTCAACCACTTTAAAATGCGTATGAGAAATTATTTTACTGTTCTCACCCTCTAGCTCCAAATCTAGATACACTGCCTTTTGTGCACTGATACGCGTAAATTTGAACTGAAACTCATTTTTGGAGAGACCCTCCACAAATCTTGTCAACTCCTTTTCTTCCCCGTTCCATATTATGAGTAGGTCATCTATGAATTGTTTGTACAGTATTATTCTAGTATCGTTGAACCTGTCTTTCTCGAATACCCTCATTACCAGGTTGGCGAAGCTGGGTGCGCACTTTGTTCCCATGGCTGTCCCGGTGCGCTGTCGGTAAAAACCGCCATTATAAGTGAATATATTACTTTCCAAAATAAATATTAAACTCTTTTTCAAGAGCTCTCTTTGGTGGGCTGGCATTAGTGGATCTTCAATAAGTATTTTTTCAACCACCTCAACTCCACTTTTGTGATCTATATTTGAGTATAGCGATTCTACATCGATCGTGCACCACAGAAACAACGGTTGCCATTCTATGTCCTTAACTAGCTCCAATAAATGTCCTGAATCCCTGATATGGGAAGGGAGGTTTACCACATTTTTGAAGCTGGTGGTCAATATATTCGGATAACCTGTGTGTAATAGCCTGCATACCTGCAACTATTGGTCTCCCTGGGGGGTTATATAGGTCTTTGTGTACCTTCGGTACATGATAAAAGTAGGCGACTCCTATAGGTGTTTCCTTTAAATACTTATATTCCATTTTGGACATGCTATTTTTATCATATGCTGTCTGCACTAGAGAATAGAATTCTTTCGTGATATCCCTCGTTGGATCCTTCCTTAGTCCTTCATAGTATCTCTTATCCCCTAAGAGTCTCAATGACTGTGTGATATTGATCATAACCCATAATTATGATGGCTCCCCCTTTGTCTGCATTCCTTATTACAATGGTATCTTCTTCCATAAGTTTTTTAAGGATGTTTCTCTGCTGTTTTGTTAGATTATGGTGAGTGGATCTATTTTCTTTACACATTGCGGTGAAGTCCTTCATTGTCTTATTATAGAATAGATCTAAATACTCCCCTCTCGCTTCTATGGGGTAAAATTTACTTTTTGGCCTTAGATCTGTAATTATGGGTTCATCTATGTTTTTTTTTGCATCTTGGCCCAGGAAAACTCGCTATTTACTGGAGAGAATTCAAAAAGCAGAGTCAATAGTTAAAGACTCTCCTTCTGGTGTCCAACCCTCTGCAGAGAAATGGTTGCAGAATATGACAGGCCAAAGCCCTCATCCGCGACAATTACCAATGGGGCTGTTGGACCTGAAGAACCAGGCAGTAACCGTGGCTCGGTACAATGCTGAAAGCAAAATAAAATGGCTCCTAGGCATTGGCCACTGGGCTGGACTACTATTTGGGGCTTGGCCAGGGGTTTGGCTTCTTTTTTAGTGGACTTGCAGTTTTTTTTTACACGCGCGGATGGAAAAACTGCATCCGCGTACATACCAGCGTGGAAAAAACGCATTCGCATGTCACCTGCATGCAATAAAATACAATTTTAAGCTCATCCACAGCAGAAATCCGCGTTACATGTCCGCGGTGGGCCTTATTTTCCCCGTGGACATGAGGCCTTGATGACTTCAGCATCTTCCAGCTTAAATAGTGTGGTCAATCTTCTTAGAGACAGCTTACATGGCTGAAGGAAGCCATCCAGCCATTGTTGTGATGCTTTGCATTCTGGGGATATTTCTAACTATGGCGCTATTGCAAGGGCAAATTTTTGAATTATCAGCCCTACGCGCAACCAAAGCCTTTGCTCTGCTGTTGGCAATCTATTCACAGATCATATGTTCCAGTTTAGGAATTAATGGTTGCCGACCCGATCCACACTTGTACTTCTTAGCGTTTCCCTTGTACACCTATCATACTCTGCTCACCATTTTTGGACCATTCCGATATCCAAGATTTTCGCTCTGGGAGTCCTCAACGACTCCTTTCTTGTACTTAATTGTATATCTTTTAGAATTGAAAATCATGCTAGGGCTTATTTCTGAGGAAACACGGTATTATCCAAGACTACTTGGGAAGCAGTTGGCAAGCTTTGTAGAGGATACGATAAAGTAATTAAACTCTCTGATAAAAGGTGCTTATATGGAGATACTGGACAGTAATAGATAATGTTGAATACAAAACGTCTAGGCTTTGAAAGGGGATATAATTGCACAAATTTGCTTTTCTTAGAGTTTAAATATCCACCTTTTATGGCCGACACAAAGTGCATAAGAGAACGGTACCTCAGCGGAAACAGCGCATAGTGTTCGTATGGAATAAGTCAAACATAGAATATCCAAGTTGTTTCTACTCTTGCCTTGTCCACCAGTCTCTGTTATTGTTTGTTTTCTATAAGATTTGAGACTGGAATCTACTTGAACTTCATTTACAATAGTTTCTCATCCGGTATTCGATCCCAGCAGGACTCTCCATAAAATGTTGAACTAATATGAGGTTCTTCATGCATTTCTTCTATTACCTCCTGTTTGACATCTGCTTCCAAACAAATGTGTATTTTTGGTAGAATGCTTCTTTAGTGTTAGCAGCTCTTCCCCCCCCCCCCCCCCCCAGTGCGGGGCCGGAGTGGGCATTTGCAGCAAGACATGTTTGCGTTTGCTTATTTCTTTGGTTTTCCCGATATTCTGTAGCAAATGAACACGTAGATATGAAGGAAGGCTTCTGTATGCCTGACTGAAAGATGTGAACCATTGTATTGCTTGCCAATGCTGCAGAGTCTTGTACAGAGAGTGCAGCACTTTTCAAACTGTGCATTGCAGGGTATAGATGTGGGTGTATTATCCTTCAATCACTCGCACCTTAGGTGCAAAAGTAAAATTACTGCTGGATGTAGAAATAAGCTGAGATCCTTTGCTGCCAAGATGTGAAAAAGTAGTTGAAGCTTGACTTTGGCAACTTGTTCTGAAAGTTACTGTATTGCAGGTTGTGGTGACCGTGGAAAGACATGGCACTGCACATACAATGGCACTGTGACCACCCACCAACGACTGCTGAGTATGTCCAAAAACACCAACAGTACTAGGTGAATCTTCCAAGGTTCTAGTAATGAATATTGTTGGCGTAGCGCCATGACGTAGTCTTCTACGTTCCCCTTTGTACTCATAGGAGTCCGCTGTAAAGTGCAGTGAGCACATTCTGTTTTGCACCATCTCCTCTATATTGTCACTGTATTGACCCGTTTTCTGCAACCAAAGATGAACGATCATGCAGGGAAATCGATAGATCGCGATTAGTCCATGACGAGGTGCAACCACGCACAACACAAGGCGGCATGCTGTTGAAGAGAGGCAGAAAGCATGCTTATACGTGGCGTAAGCTATCCAGGAGTGCACGGCTCTCTAGCTGCATAGTGCGGTGGAGGGGCTCCTGGAGCGCCTCTCCGGCCTCTACAGTTGGATGGTGCAGCACTTCGGAAATCCAGTATGAGGATCACTTCATTGCACGGACGGTCTCTCTTCTGTTGCACCACCTGCTGCAGTTCACCATTTTTGAAATGTACGCTGGAGGTGTGGCCCAGCCCTCCCATTTGGTCGAACTTGTCCTAAACTCTGCACCAACTGACCTACTTTCCCGTTGCCCAGCTGGCAACTCCATTTGGTCCAGCTCATCCCAAACTCTGTACCAGCTGGCCTAGTTTCCCATTGCCCAGTTGGCTGTTTTGTCCTGTTTTTGCATTCTACAAGACTTTATTTGCTTACATTATAAAAAGTACAACTTTAAATGCTGAAATGTACTAAAAACTTAGTTTTGTCATGTATTAAAACTGCTGGATCTCAAGTATCAAATCTGTCTCTGAAAAAGTCTCCTTTTTCTCCAAGGTTCAGCTGTCTTTTTACAAAGACCTGTTGTCCATTGGTTGCTACGGACAACAGGGACACACTTTCTCTTTGTTTTTAAATTTCCAAAGAATACAAAACTTATATTTAATCAGAAAGAACATTTTCCTGGAAAATACATAAAAGCATTAAAGGGGTTCTGACACGAATAACGTTTTTATGTTTTAACATCCATTGTTCCCTGGTCTGCCTAATGGACACAAGGAACCCTCGATTTTTGGCGTGCTTTAACTTAAAAACCTAATGTTCACCTTTGTTATCAGCATGTGGTGTTGTTGTGCAGCTGGGGGTCATCTCCCAGCAGGCTTTGAGCGTGAACACAGCTTCCTCCTTCCAGGGTTGCCGTGGAGAGAACAGCCAGCCAGCCTGCCTGCCCACAGATAGTCAAGAAAAGGGCCGGAACGTGCCATGAGGGGCACATACGTGGAGGCCCTGCATGACAGGGTTGGCAGGGAACGAAAAGGTAGCATAGGGTTAACTGATAAGGTGAGGGGAGTGACAGTTAAGAGCTAGTTTAAAGGGATTGGTTAGTGAGTAAAGAGGGGGGCTGTGGGGAGGTAGATATAAAAGGGGGTATTTGGGCAGGAGCGCCATCTTTTGAAGCAGTTTAGAGAGTTTAGAGAGAGAGACAGACCAGGAGTGTACACAGGAATAGCGTGTATTTCTGCAGCGGCAGGCAGCAGCGAGACCGGAGCGCTCAGCAGCACGGCAGGGCAGCTGTGAGTGTGCAGTGGCGGATATACGAAGGAAGGGACGTAGGACTCACCGGGATGGCGTCCATGGAGGCGGCTATAGCGATCCTCAGGGCAGCGGCGGCGAGTCACCCCCCTGGGTGGCTGCAGGCTCAAATGACAGGTGAGCCCGCAGCAGGCAGCGGAGAAGGAGCCCAGGCGCGGCGCGCGCGCAGGACACGGCTTCCAGCTAGGCTGAAAGCCGAGGAGGCGGAGCCCCGGACCCGGCGCAGGGTAAGGAGCCCCTCCGGGGACCCTCTGACCGGCCGCTTATCACCCACAGCAACGGGGGGTGGGGACAGACCGGCCAGGAGGAATCCAAGACGTCGCCTGGGTCTCGCTCTCCCCGTGACGGGCCGTGACGGGCTCCACAAGCAGAATTTCGCAGCGGAGTCTGTCACGGCGTCCCCCCCAGAGACCCCATACTCACCTCCGGATCCGCCGCCCGATGTCCCGCATCCCGTGCCGGCGCGCATGCGCAGTACAGTGCATGACACGCCGGCAGTGTCATGCGACGCACGTGGATTTCGTTACGTTTATGGATTTCTTGGCAGTGGGCATCGGGTTCCCATACCGGCCTGTGTTGTCTGCGAAATAAGGGATATTTATCCAGAAGCAAACGGATCATATACAGGTTTCAAGTGGTCTGCTGCCGAGTCCGCCCATCGAATACCCATCAATTTCAACTTCTGAAAAATTGATGTATTGCGGTATTCTTTTCCACGTTGATAAAAAAGTAACGCTGTAATGGCAATATTAATAATTGTATTATTGATCGTATCTATGTGATGTTTTTTCGGACGACTTTGAGATAATATATTCAGATTCTTTCAAGTAATAAAAGGCCTTTAAAAAAAAATCCACGTTTTATCTTTATCCTTCCCTCACCTGGTTTATTTTTTGAAAATATTTTTTGGGGAAATTACTTTGGAAAAAAAGGGTATTACATGGTTAGTTTTCCATACGCTTGAGTTTTCTAGTACTGGAATATATGAAGTAACATACAGACGGTAACAATAACCAAGGCATTTTTTTTCAAAGTTTTAAATCAAATATTGTAAAAATTTAAAACAAGGCCATAAGTAGCGTTAATCGTAGTGCCAAAAATCACTTGTGGAAAAGGAGATTTACACAGACGATACTTATGCATTCCTGATGTTCTTCCTCTGACTTTTTTTCTCTGGCTGGCCAATGCTCCAGCCGCTGCCGTCTTCTTCTGGGTCTCTGCTGCCGCCTGAATGCAACCTTCTCAACTCAGCTCCCGCTGTCCCGCCTCAGATGGAGCGCAGCGCTCATCCAACGGAGAAATGAATTTGTTACTATCAAAATCTCGCTTGATGATGACGAATAAGTTCCAATTAGAGATGAGCGAGCGTACTCGGAAAAGCACTACTCACTCGAGTGATTTGCTTTATCCGAGTATCGCTGTGCTCGGGTCTGAAGATTCGGGTGCCGGCACGGAGTGGGGAGCTGCAGGGGAGAGTGGGGAGGAACGGAGGGGAGATCTTTCTCTCCCTCTCTCCCGCCCGCTCTCTCCTGCTCCCCGCTGCGACTCACCTGTCAGCCGCAGCGGCACCCGAATCTTCAGACCCGAGCACAGCGATACTCGGATAAAGCACATTACTCGAGCGAGTAGTGCTTTTCCGAGTACGCTCGCTCATCTCTAGTTCCAATCTATCCATTTTCTCAACTGCAGCCACAGTTCTCGGATATTCCTCTGATTTCGAGTGCCAGTCTATATGTAATTCACCATGAATCATCATCATAATATCTTCAATGATTTCTTCCACAAAATCCCGAACCAGTACACTCATACATGTCTTTTACTAATCAGGCTTTTCTTAGCTTTGAATATTCATAGCGATAGCGCTGTGTCCCAGGATTATCCCCGAATATCTTCCCTTTCTTGACCACCGCTTTAGGACGTCCAACATTTTTGTTGTGATCGAGAGCTGCAAGCTGTGTTCGGGCAATCATCCCATCCATTAAAAAAATGTGTCCTTTTGGGTCTATACATTAAACTGTGACTATGACACACCTCTAGGTCTCCAGTGTGGCCAAACAACGTTGTATGTCTAAGGTCTCGCAGTAGGTTTTTATTTTCAACGATCTTCTTCAGTTGCAGCATGGCACTGGAATCCTTTTCAATCCACTTTGTTTTGCTAATTTGCTCCTTAGACAGCTGAACGTGACTGCAGGAATTGTAAGATTCTTCTGTTGTCCACTCCTGGATGTTCTGCACGTGGTACAGAATGGAGAGCCAACGTGAAATTAGTTCATCAGTATCTTCTTGAAAAGTTCTTGAACACCACCATAAGTGGTTTTTAGTTGGTTGCACCCAAGTAGCAAGAATTGAGCATGAATTACACTTTGATGCAGCCATGAGTTTATTCCTGATAGACTTTGCTAAATGCCAAACATCAAATTGATGTACAACATTAGAGTATTTGTCCTTTATTGACTTTCTAATGCCGATCTGTAGTTATAACATGAATGTCCAACCCTTTTTGAAGTAGGAATTCAACATTTCATTCAAATCCAATTTTTTCTAAGTGAACGGAGCGAAGGGGCGGTACTACTTGTTTCACCGAAAAACTGCAAATTTTCTTTGAAAAATGATCATTAGAACCAAAAATTGTTTCAATCTGTGTCATCACTCTCGCTGTCGGAACTAGAACATAAGTAAGTTGCATCCTTAGTGTCCATTGCAGATGTATTTGATTGCGAAGGGAATACAACACTAAGATCGTTCGTACAACTGTAGAAAGTTCCTTTGTTCACTGAAGTTTGAACAAAATATTGGGCTTCCGATGTTAATGGAGAAATGCAAGGAAGTTCAGCATTTTGGACTGATCATTCTGTATGAAGAAGGGTTTTCATATCAGTTGCATAGATGTGGTCTTGTAGAAAGGAACATCTTGGTTCATGTAGAATTTTTAAGGGTGTTGATGTGAACATGAAAGGTTGTGTTTTTGGCAAATGGAATTCCTTTTTCCAGAGCGTCATCCCGACGGTCCCATTACGTATGGAGGTTGCCCTCTGACCCAGGTAGGGACAGGAAGAGTTTAAAGCACCTCCCCTTTCCACCATGCTTCAGTGTCTTCCTGTCCCTACGGTGGGACAGAGGAGCAGCTCCAAACAAGCTGCGGAGAAGAAAGAAAAACTTACCGCACGCTGTGCGGTCCCCCCCCTGGAGGGGTAGAGGTCAGGGCCGCACACTCCCGAGTCCCTGCATCCCCGACGGAGCCGTAAGTTGCCTCAGCAGCGCTGGTCTCCCTCGCGCGGTCCGCATGTTCGGGCCGCCGCGATGGGATAGTTCCTCCTGGCAGGGGAACGGCAGCGGTGGCCTCCCTGGTCCTCGGCGCGCATAGCGGTGACGTCATCCGGCGTGGTGACGTCACGCGCTCAACGTAGGGGGCGTGGCTACCGGCGAGAACCCGCAAATGGCGGCAAATTCAAAAATCCTCCCCATATAAGCAGGCTAAACTCCATGGAGGATCCTGCTGACTGCCAGACAGTGTATGTGAGTATGTCTACCCGCGACAGCTCAGCACAAGAGGGAGAGACTGATACCCTACCAACTGTAAGTAGGCTATATGCCAAAAGGAATGCGCAAAATGGTCACCTGTACAATTCGGATGGATATATGTTCCCTTTTTTCTCTCCCCTCTCCCCCACTTTGCATGGGTAGATGGATAAGGAAGGTCCAAAGAAAACGGACCCGAGAAAAAAAATCGAAAAAATGCGTCCTCTGCAGCAAAAGGCTCGAGGAGAGCTATAAAAAGCCCCTATGCGAAGAAGGCACGGGGAAAATACTTGCAGAAGAAAAAGCGGCATTTAAATCTGATATCCGCTGTATGATCAGGGAAGAATTACAGGCCTCCATAGCGTCCCTTCCCCAGGCCCAGCCAGGTCCGTCATGGGTCCCTAAAAGGCCACGGCAGACTGAATCGGCGAGCTCAATCTCCGGTGAATCACTGGAGCTCCTGTCCGAAGGAGAATTAGAGGACCCACCAGTTCCTATAGAAGATGAGAGAAAATATTATTTCTCATCAAGCGACATTGCACACCTCATCAAGGCGGTGAGGGAGACAATGCAAATAGAAGAGGATAACCCGCCTAGGACAATCCAAGATGAGATGTTTGGCGGCCTCCGGTCCAGAAGAAAGACCATGTTCCCGGTCAATCAAACCCTGCAACAAGTAATTGCAGACGAGTGGCAGGAGCCGGAAAAAGAATAGCGGTTTCAAGAGAAATCCGAAACCGGCTCGCGTTCGCTACTGAGGACGTCCGCCTGTACAGGGAGACCCCTAAGGTGGACATCCAAATTGCAAAAGTGGCCAAGAAGACCCTCTTGCCCTTTGAGGACACTTCCCAGCTATCCGAGCCGATGGATAAAAAAAATCAACGGGTTAATGAAGAAAGCCTGGGAGGCAACATCCTTTACCATTGAGGCTAACATAGCCTCAACTTCTGTGGCCAGATCCATGGTGCTATGGCTAAACAGGCTGGAAGCCTCCATCACGGATCGAGCCCCCGGAGAGGAGTTAGCCAGCTGTCTCCCCCTCCTAAAAATGGCTACCGCCTTCCTGGCTGACGCATCAGCGGAGACGGTGAGATACGGTGCAAAAACCGGAGTCCTCAGCAACTCTGCAAGAAGGGCATTATGGCTGAAGACATGGGCCGCAGATATAACGTCTAAAAACAAGCTCTGCGCCATCCCCTTCCAAGGGGAATACATGTTTGGGCCCGTCCTGGACAAAATCTTAGAGAAAGTCGGCGACAAGAGCAAGACCCTTCCCGACAGACAACCTTACAAGAAACCATCTTTCCCAAGGAGGACACGCCAGCCACCTCCCGAAGTTAAAGGGAAAGGGAAGACTGGAAGATGGTCGTACCCCAAGGGAGGTCGGGGTAAGGAATCTCAACCCTCTCCTGAACAAACAGGGGGTAGATTAGCGGGCTATCTAAATCAGTGGCAGGGGATAACATCTAACCCCTGGGTACTCCGAATAATTGAAGCAGGGTACCAAATTGAGTTCCACTATCTCCCAACTCTCCCTGAGACTACTCACGCTAAAAGTTACCCTTTTAGTTGCTATAACTTCGGCTCGGAGAATAGGGGAATTACAGGCGTTATACTGTATTGAGCCATACATGGTAATACAAGATGACAGGATTACCTTCAAATTGGACCCAGCCTTCCTTCATAGGGAGCAGACGATCACTCTGCCCTCCTTCTGTCAAAATCCCTGCAATGAACAAGAACGAGAATTTCATAGCCTAGACGTTAGGAAAGCTGTTCTAGCGTACCTAGAGGCTACCCGCTCTTTCCGTAAAAATAATAACCTTTTTATCCAATTTCAGGGGCCGGCAAAAGGAAAGACGGCATCTAAGGGCACCATCGCAAGGTGGATCAAGACTGCCATCCAAGAGGCATATAAAGCCAGGGGTCTCGATCCTCCGGGGAAAATTAGAGCCCACTCCACATGCTCGCTCTCCTCCTCTTGGGCAGAAAAAGGCCAGGTGTCTGCCGAGCAGATTTGCAAAGCAGCCACCTGGTCTAGCATACATACATTTACCCGTCACTACAGGGTTAACGTCCAGTCGGACAAAGACCTGGGCTATGGACGAAAAGTCCTTCAGACAGTGGTCCCGCCCTAGAGCCACGTATAATTTGGTATACTCCATACGTAATGGGGCCGTCGGGATGACGCTCTGGAAAGATACGGATTACTTACCGGTAGTCTCATTTCCAGGAGTCATCACGACGGCCCATAGTTCCCTCCCTTTTAGTTTAATTCATGTTCTTTCAAGTGTAAATATGACCGAATAAAGGTAAACTTTGGTTTAGTAAACATTGTCCACCGTAATAATTTGTAAGTCACTAAAGCATGGTGGAAAGGGGAGGTGCTTTAAACTCTTCCTGTCCCTACCTGGGTCATGGGGCCGTCGTGATGACTCCTGGAAATGGGACTACCGGTAAGTAATCCATATCTTTTCCTGAGTCAGAGCGGTGACTGAACTGTGGATTGTCCAAAACCTGAGACTTCTGGCTGTTGCTGTGTCACCCTCACAGGAGAAGTTGTTAGTTCTACATCTGTAGCGCTAGAAGAATCAACATAGCATGCCTCTGGTTGTGAAAGCACTATTGTTTCTTCGGGGTCTTTAACAGGGTCGTCAACAAGCTTTACACCCTTTTTCTTTCTTTTGTTTTTTCTAGCCTTTGGAAGACACGTTTGCTTATTTCTTTGGTTTTCCCGATATTCTGTATTAGTAGCAAATGAACGCGTAGATATGAAGGACGGCTTCTGTATGCCTGACTGAGATGTGAACCATTGTGTTGCTTGCCAATGCTGTAGAGTCTTGTACAGAGAGTGCAGAACTTTTCAAACTGTGCATTTTCAGGGTATAGATGTGGGTGTATTATCCTTCAATCACTCGTACCTTAGGTGCAAAAGTAAAAGTATTGCTGGATGTAGAAATAAGCTGAGATCCTTTGCTGCCAAGATGTAAAAAAGTAGTTGAAGCTTGACTTTGGCAACTTGTTCTGAAAGTTACTGTATTGCAGGTTGTGGTGACCGTGGAAAGACATGGCACTGCGACCACCCACCAACGACTGCTGAGTATGTCCAAAAACACCAACAGTACTAGGTGAATCTTCCAAGGTTCTAGTAATGAATATTGTTGGCGTAGCGCCATGACGTAGTCTTCTACGTTCCCCTTTGTACTCATAGCAGTCCGCTGTAAAGTGCAGTGAGCACATTCTGTATTTGTCGTGAACTTTACCTTCCAAAACCTTTTGCACCATCTCCCCTATATTGTCACTGTATTGACCCGTTTTCTGCAATCAAAGACAAACAATATCTTGATCAGCTGGAAACGCATGCAGGGAAATCGATAGATCGTGATTAGTCCATGACGAGGTGCAACCACGCACAACACTAGAAGGCACGCTGTTGAAGAGAGGCAGAAAACATACTTATACGTGGCGTAATTAAAAATAAATAACAGCCACAACCTGTGGGAATTTGACAAAAATAAATCACGTTGTTACTCGAGACGAGCTTTTTGTAATAATCGAAAGCTCGGTTCGAGTAACGAAACCCATTGAAGTCAATGGGAGACTAGCATTTTTTTCTCGGAAAAACGTTTCTGGAAAACAAAATCTCTCTCTATATCTTTCTCTCTATATCTCTATCTCTCCATCTTTCTATCTCTCCCTCTCTATCATATATATATATATATATATATACTAGCTGATATACCCGGCTTCGCCCGAGTTAATTTGGTACTGGTGTTTATCTGGTGTTCACACGGAAAATCTTATGAAGTCGTGGTTACTTAAGAGATACTGAGGAAAAACATATGTTCACCATTTTGCATAGTTCTCTGCGATACCCAGGACACACCACGTGGAGGTAACCATGCGACGTTTCCTTAATATAAAATGACATCAGGAAGTGAATTAGATTACGTACATAAAATTTGGTCACTAATTCTTTGGCGCTTAGAATTGAATAATCGAGTTGGGACCCACTAGCTTTTCATATTTATGACACAATCAATGCTTGTGCCAAATTTCATGTTTCTATGACATTGGGAAGTGAGAGATTTAGATTATGTACGTAAAATTTGGACGCCAATTCTTTTGCGCATAGAATTGAATAATCGAGTTGGGACCCATTAACTTTTCCTATTTATGACAATCAATGCTCGTGCCAAATTTCCCGTTTCTATGACACCGGAAAGTGAGAAAATTAGATTCCGTACGTAAAATTTGGACGCTAATTCTTTTGCGCATAGAATTGAATAATCGAGTTGGGACCCATTAGCTTTTCCTATTTATGTCATAATCAATGCCCGTGCCAAATTTTAAGTTTCTAAGGCATTGGGAAGTGACAGATTTAGATTATATACGTAAAATTTCGACGCCAATTCTTTTGCGCTAGAATTGAATAATCGAGTTGGGACCCAATTACTTTTCCTATTTTGGAGATAATCTATGCTCGTGCCAAAATTCATGTTTCTACGATATCGGGAAGTTGGAGAACTTTTGGCGAGTCAGTGAGTCAGTCAGTGAGGGCTTTCAGCTTTATATATATATATATATATATATATATATATATATATATATATATATGAGAGAGAGAGCTCTATAGATATATGTATATATATAAATTTCTCTAATCTCTATCTGTAATCTCTCTCTATATACACATAATCTCTATCTATAATCTCTCCACATATATATGTATATATCTCATATATATATCTAATCTCTATCTATAATCTATCTCTCTACATATATCTAATCTCGATCTGTAATCTCTCTCTATATAAACACATATAATCTCTATCTATAATCTCTCTCTACATATATATATATATATATATATCTCATATATATCATCACTATCTATAATCTCTCTCTACATATATATATATATATATATATATATATAATATCTCTCTCTGTAATCTATCTGTAATCTCTATCTAATCTCTATCTGTAGTCTCCCTCTCTCTAATCTCAATCTCTCTCTATATATAAAAAAAACTTTAAAAACATTTATAATTTCTCTAAAATTTCATTTAACCCCTTAGGGACCAGCGTATTTAACCTGAATATCCAAAACATTACCTTTTCCCTTAATTTTTGTATGGATCTATCCTGAATGCATTCTATAGGGGTAATTTGCAAACCTGAAAAATCCTTAGCATGATTAGTTAAAAGATGTATGGAAATACTATGCTCAGTGTATCCTTTACGTATATTGCTACGATGTTGATTCAGTCTCTTAGTGAATTAATCGTCCTTCCCACATACCTCAGTCCACAGGGGCACTCCAACATATAAATAATGCACTTAACCGCACACGACATATGTTGTTGGATTGCCATACTCTCATTATTCGATAATTCTATGATCTTCCTCCCATGTGTAATACTTAAACAACATTTGCACCTTTTTTCTTTACATTAATAAACTCCCTCCTCCCCTTTTTTATTTATCTGCTTACTGCTCTCCTTCTTTGGACAAGAGGGCGCGATTAAATTCTTCAGAGTCTTATTTTTTTCGAACTATACATGGCGGTACTTTTGGTAACTTTTTTTCAAGGAAAGGATCTTCCATTAAAATAGCTTAATTTTTTTTCTAAGGATACGATTAATTTTTCCTGATTGAGTGCTAAATTTTGTAACAAACGCGGTTTGGTATTTTTCGTCGTCTACCTTATGCTTATTTGTTAAACCTTTTTGTGTCTTCCCTTGTGTTAATACCTTGTCATATGCAGTATCGATCAACCCCTTGGGGTATCCTTTCTCTAAGAATCGCTTCATAATAATTTTTGCTTGAGATTTGAAATCTGTCTCTTTGGTACAATTCCTTCTGATGCGCTGGAATTGTCCAAACGGTATATTTTTTCTCCAATTTTTGTGATAACTGCGATCATTTAAATAACTGTTGGTATCAACCATTTTAAAATGTGTACGGGAGATTATCTTGTATTTATCACTCTCTAATTCTAGGTCCAAAGTTGTTTTTTTTTTTAAAAAAAAGTGTTTTGGGCTAGAAACACTGTGGGTGCATTATATTCATGCAGTTATATTGATTTCTTTTAAGGTTCTATGATTCTATCCAGCTCACTCCTTCCCGCAATAGGGGAAGCACCTGATGGAGTGACGTCATCACGTAGTAGTAGTAGGAGTAAGTAGTTAGTAGCAGTGTAGTAGTATGCACGCACACGGGAACACAGGAGATTCACATGGAATCCAGGCAACTGACCCTGTGCAACAAGGGGGATGACAGAGGCCAAGCTAAGCGGGGACATCACCCCAATAAAAGGGCGGCCAAGCGGTCTTTGGAACTGGGCCCTAGCTGATCCTTGGAACCACGCCACAGAACAGGAGACATACACATGCCACATAACAGGGACAGAATAACAGGATACACAGAGACAGAAAACACAGCATACAGCAGCCAAAATGCAACCACCAGTAACAGATGAGAAGAGGAATATAAATACTAGGTATTAGTTGACATTTTGTACAAAACGTGGAAGCTAGCAGGCCAACTTCACGGCTGCTTGTTATACTGCTAGTCCCTACACTAACTAGGAGTCCAGCAGAACCGGACACAGATCACACAGAAGGCTGCAACAAGACAGGACACAGATCGCAGGTCATACAGCAATCTAACACAAAACTGACAGAATTTACAGAACAATGAACAAACAGACATGAACCAACAAGACAGGGCACACAGCAAGCTTGCAACAGGAGAGGGCACGGCACAGGGCACACAGCAAGCTTGCAACAGGACAGGGCACACAGCAAGCTTGCAACAGGACAGGGCACACAGCAAGCTTGCAACAGGACAGGGCACACAGCAAGCTTGCAACAGGACAGGGCACAGGGCACACAGCAAGCTTGCAACAGGACAGGGCACAGGGCACACAGCAAGCTTGCAACAGGACAGAGCACAGGGCACACAGCCAACTGCAACAGGACAAAGCACAGGGCACACAGCAAGCTTGCAACAGGACAGAGCACAGGACACACAGCAAGCTTGCAACAGGACAGAGCACAGGGCACACAGCAAGCTTGCAACAGGACAGAGCACAGGGCACACAGCAAGCTTGCTACAGGACAGAGCACAGGGCACACAGCAAGCTTGCTACAGGACAGAGCACAGGGCACACAGCAAGCTTGCAACAGGACAGCGCACAGGGCACACAGCAAGCTTGCAACAGGACAGAGCACAGGGCACACAGCAAGCTTGCAACAGGACAGAGCACAGGGCACACAGCAAGCTTGCAACAGGACAGAGCACAGGGCACACAGCAAGCTTGCAACAGGACAGAGCACAGGGCACACAGCCAGCTTGCAACAGGACAGAGCACAGGGCACACAGCAAGCTTGCAACAGGACAGAGCACAGGGCACACAGCAAGCTTGCAACAGGACAGAGCACAGGGCACACAGCAAGCTTGCAACAGGACAGAGCACAGGGCACACAGCAAGCTTGCAACAGGAGAGCACAGGGCACACAGCCAGCTGCAACAGGAACAGGACAGAGCACAGGGCACACAGCCAGCTGCAATAGGAACAGGACAGAGCACGGGGCACACAGCCAACTGTAACACATAGTGAAAACACACAGACTCCACCCAGAGCTTACATGCACACAGATGAAACTCACAGCAAGTCTATGTGTCCTCATACCAGGGGGAATAGACAGTCAGCTACAAAAGCTGATATATGGAACCGTGTCAAGTTACACCAACTGACACACAGAGCACAGTCAGCATATGATGTTTTATAAAATTTTGTGATTACTTGATAATTAACTTTGATAAATTATTGTCTTATGATCGTCATAATATTAATTTGTTTATTAATTTATTAAAATTTAGTCAATGTATTTAATATAGTAATTTTCATATATATGTTTATATTTATGTATAATAGTAGCTTTTTTAAAAACCATATAGGGAATTAATAGAATGATGGGTACAAGAGTTTTATATTAATGGAATAATGGGTATAATAATTATGTTATTTAATTACAAAAGGTTAAGGATAATCGGATTCTCCGAGCAAACATCCCGTTATAATAGAGTTCGACTAACTTCGATTAGAATATTAGACGAATAGTGAAAGGTGAATTCTCCTATTATATTGAGTAGAGACATTTATGAATGGAGTTGTAGTTAAGAGTGTTCACTGAGAAAGATAGTGGCGTTAGAAGTCACATGGTGAGGAAGTGACGTGATCACGTGACGCCAAGATGGCCACGGCCCTGGCGTCCATCGTGGGGAAAGGAAGTGGATATGATTTTATTGTCTATATATATATGTAGTGTGTATGAAGTGTATTACATGCTTGAAAAGGGCAAAATCAATATATTTGCCGAAACGCGTTGCATAATAAATATTTTAATACCGTCTAAAGAGTCTATTAACCCCTTAGGATTCCGGAGCGCAGGTATTTTTTCTATTTTCATAAACCCGATACATCCGATCTACAGCCCGGTGTGGATTGCCTCCCGTGGACGCCTCTCCAATTCACTGGATTGGGGATCCTAGGGTGGATTCAAAGCTTTCGTAGACATTAGGTGCCAGTGGGTTACTCACTTGTTTATCCCATCTTTTGGTAAAGAGGCGCTGATATCCTTTTTTCTATTTCACATACTGTCACCGGCATTGCGGTGGCTGGCTTATTTTTAAGACGGCGACTGGACAAACAAGATGGAGACCATAAAAAAAGAATGGATGAGTATTCCGAAAAGAATTTTATGATCAATTCGTTTAAGACATAAAGAACTTGATGGTATCCTTATTAAAGAGGAAGAGCTGTCAATAGCAGAACTTTGGTCGCAGGAAATTATTCCGATGGAAGGAACACCACCTGTTTGTACTATTCATACTATTAAATCTTGCATTAATGAATTTTGGCGACATACTATCGATTGGATCTTCTTATGTGTATATAAGATGAATAGATTTTCACCCCGAGGATTAAGGATAAGAATGCGATCAGCATTCCCTGCCGACCAGACGTTTTCAGAGGAATGGAGGGAAATGCTTAATAACTTTTCATGTGAAATTATTGACAAGATAATAAAAAAAAAGAGAAGTAATGGTTATTAATACAATTCGGAGATTGTTATATTGGAATACTTTTTGTCCTCATACTTTACTAGAACGCAATTTGTACCATATTAATTATATGGAAATTCAGATTTTAACTCGAAAGATCCATAAGCTTTATAGAGATTATTGTGATGTTAATCAAATTGTCAAGTGTCCTCAAAATATAGTTCAAAATAGTAACATTCAGACGGATAACAGAGAAGGATAATTCTGCCATTAACTTTGTTAATACCAAGAAGATGTGGTCGGGGAATACCATGATTTTCTGCAATAAACGGAATAAGGGTTACAATACTAGAGATTTTGATAGGGATAAAAACGACTTTTTCATGACGAATACTGATATTATCAATGATGTAATTTCTCCCCATAATGTTGTTTGTGTTAGTGGGATTGTACAGATCCCACAGGAAGCTGGATTAGGGACTAATACGCCACATAATAATAAAGGAATAGATTTAGAGAATATCTTATTAAATAGCTCTCCCTGTGATTCCCCATCGGACTTTAATCAGGATGACTAACATTAGGGTCAATATAGTCCCCAAGGATAGTAAACACCTTGCATCAGATAGCCTTTTACCCAATCATTTTTTAGAGTTAAGACCCAACGTGGAACCACCCAGACTAATTACAAGAGAAAAAGAATCGGTGAGGAAGAAAAGAAGTCCAATAGTAATAAAGAACACCCCACCTGTTACGAGATCCAAAATAAACCAAAATTTCACAAAAAATATGATCCCAAAGACCCCGATAATAACAAAAAAAGGAGACAAGGTAAAAGGGGGGAAGAAAAGGAATGGTAAAAGAAAGAAGAGTTACCACAATGAAAATGAGGAAATAACTAATTTAGAAGCGCTTAAATATGGTATTTATAACCTATCCAGTAAGGTACTTCATTCCAGTGATATGAAGCGATTATCAAAAGCCCTTTCTTTTTGCCCTAGTAGGGATTTTAATTTATTTGATATTTTTTCTAGATTTAAATCAGTTTATTAGGAAAATTACCCTAAATCATTATTTTATTAATAAGGAGAATAAATTAGAGGAATGTCAAATAGAGTTTAATTTAGATGATACCAGTTTTAAATCGGTTTGGATGGGAAGTAAATTTTACCCCACAGATAGTAAAGGACCATTTGAAGAACTTTTTTACACCAATGTACTTAATGATTTGACTAAATTGGATGCTGATAAAAATAAAGAAAATGTAAAATCAGAAAAAAGAATCTAACGAAAACACAAATAAATACCCTTATAGATCTAAAAAAATGATGAAAATAGGATTGTAAAAAAAGCAGCTAAGGGGGAAGTATAGTTCTTATGGATAGGGATAGGTACATTAAAGAAAGTCTTAGAATTCTAAATGATAGAGACCAGTATATATTATTAAATGAAGATCCCCTTAGAATTATACAAAAATCCCTTACCAAATTAATAGAAGTAGGAATAGAATCCAATGGCATCACCAAATTAGAAGGAAAATACATTTTGCAGATTGAACCAGAGACAACTTATTTCCATCATCTGCCAAAAATACATAAAAAAATCTCCCCCCCCCCCCCCCCGCAGACCTATAATAGCGGGAATCAACTCCATCACTAGTAGACTGTCAAAATATGTCGATAGACAGCTGCCAAAATATATGCGGAGTCTCCCCACGTATCCCAGAGATTCTAGCCATCTGATTGAAACGATCAAAGACATTAAGTGGAAAGAATCATATTTTTGGTGCTCACTTGATGTTGAGGCCCTAAATTCTAGCATTCCACACAATAAAGGCATCGCAGCTGTTTATCAACATCGTTCGAAAGATCCGCTCATGCCAGAACAACAGGTGCTTTTCATTATTAATGCCATTACATTTATCCTAGATAATAATTATTTTACTTACGATAATTATAAACAGAAACGGGGGACGGCGATGGGATCCAAATTTGCACCAACTTATGCCAATTTATATGTAGGTCATTTTGAGGAGGATAGATTTAGACAGGAACGCATTAAATTCCACAAAAGATTTATAGACGACATTATCATTATTTGGGGAGGGGAAATAAATTATTTAATATAATTCATTGAGAATTTAAACAAGAATGATTTTGGATCTAGCAATTAGTCATGAGACTAATGATATTACCACTAACCATTTCAAAAAAGTTGTCAGCAATAGTTATGTTGATTGTTTCAGCTGTCATGCCCGACACTGGAAAACTAATATATCCCGTACGGACAATTCAAAAGAATAGGACGTAACTGCACGAAAACTACGGATTATATTGAACAATCACATCTATTAAAGAAGATCCCATGCGTTTAATTGATGCGGCTTATGATAAAGTGCTTAACGATAGAAAAATAATAGAGGTTGATCCGGCTAATGAAATGAAACCTAATAAAAAGATGTTCAGCAATAAAGATTATAAATGTGGTTCATCCTTTATTACTACATTTAATAGTCAAGCACAAGATATCCGAAAAATTCTACAGAAACATTGGTCTATACTCAAGAACGACCCAATACGACACAAATTTATGGAAGAAAATCCTAAATTAGTGTTCAGAAAGAATAGATCTATACAGAATATAATGGCACCATCAAGAGCCGAACTAAAAAAGAAAAATTATGATAAGAGAGCAAATGGAATAAGAGTAGGTATTTTTAGATGTAATAAAAGTAAATGTAAATGCTGTCAACACATAAAAAAGGATAGAGAACACTGAACTATTGAGTCGGGAGAAACCATCAAACGAAAAAATGATTGTATCTTGAATTGTGATAGTGATTATGTTATTTATCTATTAGAATGCCCTTGTAATAAAACATATGTAGGCAGAACAAAAAATGCCCTAAGGGCACGTATCGCAAAATCATAAATTTGATATTAGTGTAAGTGAGAAAAATATGGATCCGCGCTCCTCAGATCCTCAGGATGGTAGGTCCAGTATCTCACATTTTGGAAGAACCCTGACTCGTGCTTCTCCCAGTGTTGCAGTTGATATTCCGGTTCCCACCCGCTGAGGAGTCTCTTCAAGGGCCTCTAAGAATCTCCCGTCGACAAAGACGTTGGTGCGGCAGCTCAAGAGCGAAGATCTGCTGCGTCCGCTCCTCGGGCCTACTGTCCCCGCTGCCGCATCTTCACCATCCTGAGGATCTGAGGAGCGCGGATCCATATTTTTCTGACTTACACTACAATTCAGCGGCTCTCCTGTGTGAGAGACGGAGGATCCAGCTTGGCTCTCCCGCTGTCTAGCCCAGAGGGATTACAGGAAACTCCGGCGGATTGGACATTAGGCACACTTGGACATGGGGTGTTAGTGGGGATCCTCTAGACACCGGGTAAGTCATACCCATTTGTTTGTTCATATTCAGCTAGTGCTGTTCTTTGGATTGAGCCTCATAGCTCCATTTTATTAACCCTTTTGTGGAGCGCTGTCCTAATTTGTTTTTTTTTTTTAAACTCGTTTTATTGAAAACATTGTATTTTGTACAACAACTGAATAAAGAAAACTTTTGGTTACATCATTAGCTCATTGTATTCCTAACAAGTGTTTTAGTACATTCTATTGACATATTCCTTTGTTACATTTTCCTCTGGTAATATAATTTCTTTGTGGTGTCGGCGGAGGGTGTGTTCCTTTGTTAGCCCATCTAAGTGTTTCTAGGCATCGCTGTTCTCAGCAAATTATGGAACTGGTTCTGTGTGTACACCGTACTTGATGACCCACACCATCTTTCCCACACTTTATCGAATTTTTCAGGGCATTTTCTATTTTTATATACCATTTTTTCATATGGCAGAACGGCGTTGACAATGCTCTGCCACTTTGTGAGTGTCGGGGGGCGCCTGTCCATCCAGCGTAAGGCTATTGCCTTCCGGGCGTAAAATAGAACCTTTGTAAGAAATATCCTGTCATGATATTGCCATTGTTCTTCGTCTAAAATCCCCAACAGGCACACTGCAGGATCGTGTGGTACTGGTATTCCCAATATTTGTGTTAGAAACTCTATAATCTCTCTCCAGTATGTCTGAATATCTACGCAGTTCCATATCAAATGGTTGAAGTTTGCATTGGGCATTCCACATCGGTGGCAGCGGTTGGTGGTTATCCGATTCATTTTATGAAGTCTGCTCGGTGTTAGATAACACTGATGTAAGATATATAGTTGTGTTAGTTTGTTATTTGCCGCCGGTGATACTGTGGTGTATATGGACATGGCCATTTCCCAATCCTCACTAGTGAGGGTGGGAATAAGTTCTCTCCATCTCTGCATTACTGTCATTGGTATGTCAGGGATTTTAGCATGTAGTAGATGGGTATACAGCACTGAAATCAGGCCTTTGGGTCCTTGTGTTCGCAGTACCCCTATCAATGGATACTGTGAAAATATTTGTCTAGGTCCTGGAAACTGTGCGGTCAGTGCGTGTCGGAGTTGCAAATATCTAAAAAATCCCGCCCTTGGGATCTGGTATAGCTCTTGCATTTGTTCAAAGGAAACCAGTGTTTGGTCCCTATAAACATGCTCTAGTGTGGTAACTCCTGAGTTTATCCAGAATTGTTTACCTGGCAAATTCACCAAGTGTGGTAATGCCCTGTTGTCCCACAGGGGAGTCTCCAAGGGGGTGTTCTCTTGTCTTGTTAGTGATTTGCATATCTGCCACACGTTCACTGCCAGTCTGTGGACTGGCAGCATTTGTTTGGTTATCAATTTTGGTTTTTCCAGGAGGATCCACAACGAAGTCTCCTCGAGGAAGTACATGAGATGGTGCTCGGAGTTAGGGAGAGGCGCACCCGACAGCCAATGACGGAGATACCTGACCTGTCCCGCCAGATAATATAGTTTAAAATCTGGTAACGCCATACCTGCAATTTCTTTAGGGCGTTGTAGGGTATCCAGTCGTAGTTTAGCTCTAGAGTTTCCCCATATGAATGACGTTATTAATGAGTTAGTTTTTTTAAAGAATTTCTGTGGTATAATTGTTTCTGTATGTTCTAGGCAATATAAGTATTTAGGGAGTATTATCATTTTTATGAGGTTTATTCTGCCTGCTACAGATAGTGGTAGGGTGCTCCAGCCTTTCAACTTTTGCTGCAGAGTTGTCAGCAGGGGGGCAATATTTAACTCGAGGCTCTGGGTGTGTTCTCTGGTGATATATATACCAAGGTACTTAAATCTGGGAGTGATTTGTAAGTTACAAAATACATCCCCCGTCTGCCATCCCTCTGATCTTAGGGGCATGAAAGCGGATTTTTGCCAGTTAATGCATAGGCCTGAAAAAATTCCAAACTTGTCTATTAGAGATATGGCCAGTGGTAGGGTGTTTCTAGGGTCTGACATATACAATATTATATCGTCCGCATACAAGCCTATTCTATCCTCTCTGGGTCCGATTTGAACGCCTTTGTATGAGTTGTGTTGTCGAATTCTCAGGGCTAGGGGTTCGATTGCAATTGCAAATAGAAGGGGGGAAAGTGGGCATCCCTGTCGTGTCCCCCTGTGTAGTGGGAAGGAAGTGGAGACCAGGCCGTTTACCGTTACCCTTGCGGTCGGGGCTTTGTACAGGATGGTGACCCATTTTATAAACGTTTCTCCAAACCTGAATTTACGCAGCACCTCTATCAGGTACTGCCACTCGACGGAGTCGAACGCTTTAGCCGCGTCTAGTGAGGCCAGGGCCCAGTCTGCTCTCCACCTCCACCCCACCTGTGTGATTACCTGTGTTCTTCTGATATTGTCCGATGTCGATTTACCCGGGATAAAGCCAGATTGGTCCGGGTGTATAATTTTCCCTATTATTTGGTTTAGTCGGGTCGCTAGTATTTTAGTAAGGATTTTATAGTCCGTGTTTAATAGGGAAATCGGCCTATACGAGCCGCACTCCTCTGGGTTTTTGTCTGGTTTAAGTATGAGGACTATGTTGGCCTCTAGCATCGATTCTGGTAGGTGATGTTTATCCAGGATGTATTTGTATAGGGTAAACAATTGTGGTATTATTTCTTTTTTGTAATGTTGATATATTTCCACTGGCAACCCATCCATTCCCGGAGTTTTGTTTTTAGCCATCTCATTTATTGCTTCTTCAATCTCTTCCACTGTTATGGGGGAGTCAAGTAGGGACCTATAGTCGTCTTGTATTTCTGGAAATATTATGTCATTTAAGTAGGTCTCTAGTTCTGCCGCTGTGTAATTTACCCTTGATTGGTATAAGTCTTTGTAGAATTGCTGAAATCTATCTAGGATTTCTTTCGGGTCTGTAAGCACTACTTCCTCGGTTGATTTAACTCGCAGTATGGTTGGGGGGGCGGTTTCCTGTCTCGCCATATAAGCAAGTAGTTTACTGGATTGGTTTCCTTGTTCAAAAAAGGACTGTCGGGTAAAGAATAGATTCCTTTGGGCTTTCTCTTTCAGGTATAATAAGTAGTCTCTGCCTGTCTGAAGCCATTTATCTCTTTTAGTGTCTATAGGGTCAGCTATATAATCTCTTTCTAGTTGTTGGCATTGCTCTGCTAAAAGTTCACCTTCACGTGCCGTGGCTCTTTTGACAAATGAAATTGAGGACCTTAAACAACCTCTAAGGTATGATTTAAATGCCTCCCATACTAGATTTATGTCTCCATGCGTCTCATGTGCCTCATAGTATATTTGGATCTGGTCCGGTATGCGGTCATTAGGTCCAAATAATGAAAGCCAGAATGGGTGCACCCTTGGTCTCTTGATTGTGATTGGGCCTGGGTTTTTAAGGGTCATACGTATTGGCGAGTGGTCTGAGATACCTCGAGGTAGGAACTCTATTGAGTCTATTTTAGGGAATAGTGAAGGGGACCCGAATATGTAGTCTATTCGGCTGAGAGCGTGGTTGTGGGCTGCATGGCAGGTATACTCTTTTTGCTGCGGGTGAAATGTTCGCCATAAGTCTAGCCAACCCGTTACCGAGATAATAGAGGCCAGGCGAGTCTTGCTCGCATCCCCCTCCCCCCGAGCACCACCTCCAAATCTATCCAAGGCGGGATCCATCACCATGTTCATATCTCCCATACAGACAACTGTTGCGTCTGGAGAGAATGATGCAAATTGAATGCCGTCTGCTAGAATGGTTGTTGTTGCCGGCGGCGGGTTATAGTAACATAGTAGGACATATGGGTCATTGTTAATTTTAGCTCTTACAAAAATATATCTGCCCTCTGTGTCCTTCTTAATCTGTTCCACCTCCCATCTAAGTGTTCTTCTTATTAGTAGAGACACCCCCCTGGAGTATGATGTGTGGTATACATGCGCGGACCATTGTACCCATGGCTTCAGTAAGACTTTTGTGGTTTCAGGTGTAAGGTGGGTCTCCTGTAAGCACAGGATGTGTGGTCGCCAGGAGCGCAGCAACGTGTTCATCGCTGCCCGTTTCCTAGTAGACCCCATGCCCCTGACGTTCCAGGATACAAAGACTATCTCCGCCATTGGCTAAGAGATGTTAATCTGATCCGGATACTATTCCCCATGTTATTCTGCCCGTCAGGCGACCCCCCCCGACACTCAATTGCATTTTTATCATCTATCATGTAACAGTACTTCAGCACATTTTCAATATCATCATAGAGCACTTGATGCATACAACTTAAAAACATTTTGATAAACTACTATCAACTGTAACTCTCAATCAACCTGTAATTAACCAGATTCGAAGATTATCTTCTTTATCACATACGTATTCGTGGCAACCTGTATTTAGGGGGTACCTACATAGTATAGCTTATTACAAGACTATACTTGTGGTATTGTTGTGTTGTTAAATCAGTTATGTGGACCGGCATTGGTTAGGCTGTCATTTTCTGGGTGGGTCCCCTTAAGGATAGGAAGCATATGGGGAGGGGGTTCTAAATCACCCCGCAAGACATCGACGAGGGGAATCGGTGGAGGAGGAGGATGGGGGGGGGGGGTTAAAACAGGTGAATCTCGCCGGGGCCGTAGAAAGGGAAGGTTTGTCATCTTCTCCTGGGAATCGTAGATTACTTGTCTGCCACAGATAAAGAAAGTCTCGGTTCTGTGCCATTTGGCTAGAGTGTTCTTGTGGCGTGTTTAGAGGATAGTCACTAGTGTGCAGTTAGGAACTGTAAGGGAAATGTTCATCTTTGTGTATTGGTCTCTGCACCTAGAGAGGGGAAAATAAATGGTTATGTATACATTACGGCCCTTCTGGTCGTCGTCTGGTGTTCAGCCAATTTCCTGCTTCCGTTGGTGTGGAGAAGAAGCGGGCACGGTCCCCGTCGATCACCCGCAGTCGAGCCGGATACACCATCGAGTACGGGAGCTGCAGATCTCTTAGTTGCTTTTTGACTCCGAAGAATGTTGCTCGCTGCTTTTGGAGATCAGCTGAGAAATCCGGAAAAATGGACACTGTGGCGTTGTCATGTCGCAGGGGCCCTCCCTTTCTGGCAGCTTGTAGGATTATATCCCTGTCACGGGAGTTGAGCAGCTTTGCTAGTAGGGGTCTGGGTGGGGCTCCTGGTATTGGTGGCTTCATGGGCACTCGATGCGCACGTTCAATAACAAAGACTTGCGATAGTCCAGCATTGGGAAAGAGTTCTCGAAGCCAGCGTTCTATAAATTCTTCAGGTCTTTGCCCCTCGGCCCGCTCTGGTAGCCCCACTATGCGCAAATTATTTCTTCGCGACCGATTTTCCAGATCGTCTGCTTTTTGTCTCCAGTATTCAGCTTTCTGCGTAAGATCTCGTATTGCATCTGTCATTGGGGCGACAGTATCATCTAGGGTAGATATTCTGTTCTCTGTGCTGGCAACACGTTCTCTTAGGTTTTGGAGATCTTGTCTCAGCAGACTCACATCCACTTTAACTTCATCAATTTTGCTGGTGAGCGTGGCTGTAGATGTTTGTATTGCGGTCAGAAGCTGTTCAGACAGTTGTTGCAGCGTTTGCACAGTTCCCTCAGTTGGATCTGGGTTGGTATGCTTTGTTGCTGCAACTCCCGCCGCAGCGGGCGCAGCGGGTTCAGGGCTGGGCTCCTTCCGGGTTTCTCCTCTTGCGAAGACTTTAAGTTTGTCTGCAGATGAGCTTTGTCTAGTGGGGCCCATGTCGCGGTTGTTTGGTTTTCCGTTATAGAAATTGAATGTTCTATAGGGGTCTGCTGCTGCCCCTGTTTTGCCCCTTCTCCTGGTTCTCCGAATTGTATGGTGTTTAGTCCTCTTGTAAGTGGAGGGGGGGGGGGGGGGAGGGCCTCCCTCTATGTCCCCTTAAATGTGTCTTCTCGCTGCTTGCTTGCTAGCTGCGCTTGTTCGCTTGATGGTCACTTCGCTGCGGGTCTGAGGTCGTTGTGCGCTACGCTGCCTGTGCCTTCTGTGTAATTCTAATGTCTCTGTCCTCTTCCCTTTCCCTGCAGCGGTGCTATATTGGGCCCGGGGGTAGCTTTCGGCCCTGTTTTAAGGGCCTTTCTGTTCCGGCGCCACACGCAAGATGGCCGCCGCAGCCGCGTTTTCGCGGTCTTTTCCCGCCAGCAGCTTTTCCTATGTCCACCTCTCGGTTATACCTTCCGGATCTCGACCTTCTCTTCCCCCTCTCCGCACAACTCCCTACCGCGCCCGGGAGCAGTGCACTCTGGTGTTCAGGGCCCTGCACCTCCGCCTCTGCCCTTCACAAGATGGCCGCCGGAGTCGCTGCCTCTCGGACTTTTCTCCCGCCGGCGGTGCCCGCTATGTCGGTGTCACAGACGTCCCTCCGGGGGGTCTATCCGCCTCCTCTCTCCTCCCTCTCGGAGCAAAGTCTGGCTCGGAGTCCCCGCCGCTCACCGGTGTCCTCCGCAGTACGTCCGCGGCGGCTATGGGTCTCCGCTCTCCCCGCCGCCGGTACCTCAGCTGCGGCCGTCCGGGAGCGCCGTCAGGGGCTCTATCCTCTCCTCCCTCCGCCGGTGCTATTCTGGGTCAGGGGACCCTCAGGATGTCTTCAGGATTAGGGTTTTTTTGCCGGTATGTGGAGGAGCGCTCCTCACATGCGGCCGGTCAGATTAGCTGCTTGGCCACGCCTCCTAATTTGTTTATTGCTATTAGGAGAGGTTACAGTAAACAGTGTGGCCCGTCATTTTTCAGAAGTGCATAATTGTCAGACCAAATATTTAATTGTGACCCCATTAGAACAAATCCCGATAAAATCAGTTAATTAAGAAGAAAGGCGAGGTATTGGATTTATAGACTTCAGACTTGGGTTTGAATGAAATACTAGAAAAAATATAAGGGTAAATGAGATGACCTTTACCACCACCCCCCCACTCCTCCCTCTTTTTTTCTTTACATATAATATATTTTAAAATGATTCTAAATTAATCTCTTATGGTAATTTATTATATTATAGCCATATGATAGGTTTTATAAAATTTTGTGATTACTTGATAATTAACTGATAAATTATTGTCTTATGATCGTCATAATATTAATTTGTTTATTAATTTATTATAATTTAGTCAATGTATTTAATATAGTAATTTTCATATATATGTTTATATTTATGTATAATAGTAGCTTTTTTAAAACCATATAGAGAATTAATAGAATGATGGGTACAAGAGTTTTATATTAATGGAATAATGGGTATAAAAATTATGTCATTTAATTACAAAAGGTTAAATATAATTGGAGGATTCTCCGAGCAAACATCCCGTTATAATAGAATGAATGAGACAAATAGTGAAAGGTGGATTCTCCTATTATAGTGAGTAGAGACATTTATGAATAGAGTTGTAGTTAAGAGTGTTCACTGAGAAAGATAGTGATGTTAGAAGTCACATGGTGAGGAAGTGACGTGATCACGTGACACCAAGATGGCCACGGCCCTGGCATCCATCGGGGGGGAAAATAAGTGGCTATGACTTTATTGTCTATATATATATGTAGAGTGTATGAAGTGTATTACATGCTTGAAAAGGGCAACATCTATGTATTTGCCGAAACGCGTTGCATAATAAATATTTTAATAATACGGACTAAAGAGTCTATAAAACCCCTTTTCTATTTTGATAAGCACAGACCAAGTAGATTGGCTAGCAGGAAGTACCACACCCAGCCAGCTCAATTAATTAACCCTGTAAGGGCTGTGCTGCTAGGAAGCTTAGAACTACAGATCCCAGCAGCACACGTAACAAACAGCCTTTTTTATTTTTATTTTGATCTACATTCATATCATCATCAACCACAACCGACTGACTTTTTTTGAAAGATGGCTTATCAGGTACTAAGAAGTCATTTCATAGAAAGCATGAAGCAGAAGTAGTGCCTCAACAAACAATCAGTCCCCCATGGTTTCTTTTTTAGGGGCACGTCCAAAAATAAAACAAATTTTAACCAGCAACCCCAAAACAGTACCAATAAAAAAGAAAAAAACGACCAATATAACCATAACACCGCCCATAACGAGATCCAAAATAAGCCAGTACCTTATACCTTTAGTACAGAAAACACCAACCAACCAACAAAAAAAACACAGGAGAGGAAAAAGAGGGGGTAAAAGAACCAATAAAAAACAAAAGGATAACATCGATCAAAATAAGGAAATAGATAGAACTACAGCACAAATGCACGGTATTTGTAATTTATCCAGCCATATATTAGTTAAAAAAGAATTAGATCTATTATCTAAAGGATTATCATTTTGTCCATCATCTAAATCTAATTTATTCGATTTATTGATTTAAATAACTATGTACGTAAAATAACTCTAAACAAATATTATATTATGCACGAAAAAGATAATCTTAAAGAATTAACAGTAGAATTTGATATCAATGAACCGATTGGCTCAGATCTTAAATCAAAAAGCAAATTTTATCCAATTGATATTAGAGGTCCTTTTATAGAATTGTTTTATAACAATATTTTAAAAGATTCGACAGAGATGTGTTACAAAAATAAAAGTATAAAAAAACTTACATCTCCCCAAAATTTAACCCTATCGGAAAGAAATATTTTAAATAATTTTAGGGATAATGATAAATTAATAATTAAACGAGCAGATAAAGGGGGTGGGATTATCCTTATGGACTATAGTCGATATGATAGAGTAAACCTAGAAATGCTAAATAATAAAACTAACTATAAAATCATTCCAAGTGACCCAACTGAAGAGATTACTAGACAATTAAAAAATTTTATTAATGAAACTATTGAATTAAAGGGACTAAACAAAAAAGAGGGTAGTTACATTACATCTATAGAACCTAAAATACCATTTATGTATCACCTCCCTAAAATCCACAAAGATCAATCTGACCCCCCTGGCCGCCCTATTATTGCCGGAATAGATTCAGTCACCAGTAGATTAGCCGAACACGTAGACAGGATCTTGCAAAAATACGTTTTAACATTACCAGCTTATCTTAAAGATACAGGTCATTTATTGGAGCTTTTAAATAATTTTAAATGGGAAAGTAATTATTTTTTATGTACCCTAGATGTTGAAGCTCTATATATGAGCATCCCCCATGACCTTGGAATTGTAGCCATACAAGCATTTCTAAATGAAGATATGCTGATGCCCCCTAACCAAAAAAATTTTATATCGAAAGCTATAGATTTCATCTTAAAAAGTAATTTTTTTATATAAAAAAACATTTTATCTACAGATTCATGGCACGGCCATGGGATGTAAATTCGCCCCGGCTTTCGCAAATTTGTATATGGGCCATTTTGAACAATTCCTTTTATCACACGAACATTTAGCTTTTTACAAACGTTTTATTGACATTTTAATAATCTGGAAGGGCCCTCTTAATAGTCTTATAGAATTTATAGAAATTTTAAATAATAATACTAATAATTTAAAGTTCTCTAGTAATATTAGCCAAGAAAAAATAACATTTTTAGATCTAGAATTAATTCCAATTGACAATAAAATTACCACTAAAACGTACTTTAAAAAGGTTGACAAAAATTCATACCTAGATTACAGAAGTTGCCATGCCAAACATTGGCTTAATAATATTCCTTACGGCCAACTGAAAAGAATCCGGAGAAACTGTACCTTAAATAGTGATTATGAAGATCAGGCAGCCTTAATAAAAAATAGATTTAGAGAAAAACATTTCCCTGAAAAAATCCTTGAAAACGCATATAACAAAATAGCTAATGAAACAAATCCAGTTAAAAATAAAAAACTAACAAAAAAGACGAATATAAGTTCTAAAAATGCACCTTTTATAACCAAATTCAGAAGACCATCCAAAATATCATATCTCCATCTAATCCGGATAAAAAACGCATTCAACATAAATGTAATAAAATAGCGGGAGTATATAAATGTAGACACACTAAATGTAAATGTTGCCAAGTTATCACTAACAAAAGAACGGAAATTAAGTATGACGAGAGCGATAACAGTAAAAAATTTCCCATTAGTCAATATTTGTCTTGTGATACAACTAAAGTGATCTACTTAATCGAATGTCCGTGCAACCTAAAATATATTGGTCGTACTAAAAATAAATTAAAAATGAGAATCAATAATCATAGATTAAACATTAAAAATAATTTACGTACCCACAGCATATCGAGGCACTTCAACGATGTCCACATTGCCGATTCTTCAAAAATGTCCGTCACCCCATTGGAATCTATAGAAGCAGATTCAGTTGGCGAACTGAGGAGACGCGAGATGTTCTGGATTCACAGACTCAATACGCTAGGCCCATATGGTTTAAACGAGGTATTAGAAAAAATATAAAAAATATGAAATTTAATATAGTAAATGAACGTAAAGAAAAATTGTTGAATAGCTACCTGTGGGGATAATGAACTTTATATGTGTATATATATGTGATTTAGTGATAATGTATGGACAGAGGAGCATTGCACTTAGCCAGCGACCATTGCTGCAATAGCCAGCGGACAGCGGGTGTGCACAGAGTTTGTATGAAGGTTGCTGTTTTCCTGCAACCCAAATAAAGTTTTACTGAAGACCGTGGAGCGCAGACTGAAGCGTTCCAGGTGTCTTACCTGTATGACGTGGGATCTACCTGGGAGGCATGCACCACGCCCCCGCTAATTACGGAACTGCAATGCACAGCGTTGTAGTCAAACCTGAAGATATGTGAGTGCCTATTTATATGTGTTACTTATTGTTAAATGTATAGAGCTTGAAAAAGGTAGTTTATCTACCGAAACGCGTTGCTCAAGAATAATAAAGAAGGACATTGTTTTCCTATACTGAAGCTTTGTATTCCCTTGGAGCGCGGATAGTTTATTTTACCTACTATGAAGCAGAAGGTATTCATTTGGTTCAGAACGAACCCCCATCAGGGTCCTTGACAAACGTTCCTGCTATATTGGTGATCTGTAAGGCCAAGGGAAGGACGTTAAACTCGCACATGATCTGCAGTATGGACCTGGCATCTATGAGAGTGTTCTCAAATAGGAAGAGAAGTTGTGAGGAATCACCGTATGCATGACGAATGTGTTCTGAAGGAATCATAATGCCTTCATTTATCAGTATATGATGGACTAGTTCAGACAAGTGGTAGCTTTTACAGAGAATTAACTCCTTTGCAGAGATCTCAATATCACAAATTATTCGACCGCATGGTGAATTTCTTTCAGCAAAGCCGCTGCGACTCCCTAGTTTTGGCATAGTTGATCGCCTAAGTCGACCAATTTTTGACCGAAACGGAACCTTACATAAATTAATCATTTGAAGCAGAAGTTCAATATAAAAACCAGATATATTATGACCCACAACAACATCTGGATCAAGTTTCTGTATTTTTGCTAGGAAAAAACCCAGAAGAGTCCTTTCAGTTAGGAAAGAATTTAAATGTTGAGATTGCCCTTTCAGAGCTTCTTTATGGTCATATGGGAAAATGCAGTCACTAGGCTTAGTAAGGATACAGAAATGAGTTTGGAAGGGAGGCTGTGGAGGTGCCTTGTCCAGGGGGGATAGGGGTGAACTAGAGCAGCCAATGCAACAATCTCACTTTGATGAGTCTTTGGGTTCTGAACAGTCTTCATACTGAGAGACGGGACAACAATAGCAGGTGGTGGCATATGTTGAACATTCCCCAGATCAGGCTTAGCCACCATTGCTTCAACTTTGCACCAGCTTATAGGCTGGCTGTTCAGCTGTGGGCTCTTTATCTCTAGTCAGCTGGGCCCTTTTATTTTCTGACTAAGCAAGAAAAGCTCCAAGCTTGATGTATTTGGTCCCAAGACGTGATAATGTTTCTCCCTTTGGGTCCTGAGGAAGTTGGGGCAAGTCTGCGGAATATCGAACCTCAAGATACTTTGAGCTAGCAGGGACATCGGGAATCTCAAAAGCATAGTTCTTTCCAACTTTCTTGGACTTGAATTTCATGATTTTATATTTGTCTACAATGCCATGAGTGAACTCCTGCTAAACATTCATCATTGTCACAGGAACACAAGTATCTTTTCCAGATGGCAGATGATAAACTGTGCGATCAATGATTTTTATGCTTACACAGCAACTGACATTCAGCAGACTCTATCCAGACTTACCTAAATAAGTACACAACACCGGGCTGATTGTATTGGTCCTCATAAGCATCCAGCCAATAAAATCTGAAAACCTGATCACCATCTTCACCAGTTACCAAAGGAAGGAGACTGGAATCTACTTGAACTTCATTTACAACAGACACTTTCTCATCCGGTATTTGATCCCAGCAGGACTCCCCATAAAATGTTGAACCAATGAGGTTTTTCATCCATTTCTTCTTTCACCTCCTGTTTGATATCTGCTTCCATCTTAACAGCTGTTCTTAGGCCAGCTTTCATGTCCGAATGATCCTCCTCCACGGGCGTGTCAAAATCTTTGTAGTCAAACTCAATCATCTCTTTGACATCATCTTCTAAAGTTTCTTCCAACTTCGTCACCCTTTAATTTTTAGCAACAGTAGCAGTTCTGCTGTCACGGTCTCGCTACAACTCAGTTGTTTTAGTGGCGGTGTAATTAGACGCTTGAGATGGGGCAGAGTCATATTCCTGCTTGGGTAGTGGAAGAGGTAGTTGACAACTGTTGGAGAAGCCTTGGAGGTTAGAGATTTAGTAGGCATAGAAAAAGGGTTAAGAGGTGTCCCTGCAGGTCTCCTCTTCTTCAGTGTGATAACCGGTGGTGGAGTCATCTGTACTGGCTACGATTTCAAATCTTGCAGTAAATCCCCCAACAGATCATCTTTTGACAAGTCTGCAGCTTTATAATAGGTAGTTCTTCCTGGCACTGGCTATAAACATTGATTTGATCAAAACCATATATATCATGACCCACAATAACATCTGGATCAAGTTTGTGGATTTTGCTAGAAAAACCCCCCAGAAGAGTCCTTTCAGTTCGGGTAATGTCAACATTTAAATTCTTTCCTTTCAGAGCTTCTTTATGGTTATATGGAAAAATGCAGTCGCTAGGCTTAGTAAGGACACAGAAATGAGTTGGGAAGGGAAGCTGTGGAGGTGCCTTGTCCAGGGGGGATAGGGGTGAACTAGAGCAGCCAATGCAACAATAATAGGTGCAACGCATCAAAGGTCGTTTCCCTCTCCTGCTTGCACCACTTATACGCGGGTGCAGGCTGTGCGCCCTGTTGCTATAAGCCCCCTGTGTCTGGTAAGTCGGACAAGGCCTTATTTTCCCACCTTGTTTGCCAGGGACAGATAAATGTCTTAGTGATTAATCTCACTAGACATTGTAGTTTTTTTTTTATATAAAATATTAATTCTACACAGGGCATTTTTTTAGCTAAACTTTTGGGCATAGCAGAATAACGCCCCTCATGTTTCTGGATCTTTGCGATGCCAATGTGAAAAAACTATAAGTGCTGTCCCAAGGACTACAAAATACCTTTAATAAAATACACTTTCTCTACATCTCCCTCACGCATGTCAGTTGGTGACAAGTCTATACAATGCATTAAACCCTAAATTAACACTGTAATGCCACCCCCCTCCCCTCTGGCCCCCACAAAAATTGCCCAATGTAACTTGACAACCAAAAAGATTGCCCAATACCTTTTGAAGGCCGTGCAACGAGACTGGACGCTCAGCTGTTCTGCGGGTTTGGTTACTTGGTTAAATGTCGTTAAAATATTTTTAAATGAAAAACAGACATTGTACATAACCAAAAGAGCACGTGCCTTTAAGGGGTGGGACAGAAGTAGTGCTGGGGTACTACAGTGCTACATCTAGTCAAAAGGGGAAAAAACACTATTGTTTCTTTAGTGCTGGCGTCTCTTCTCCTCAGCGCAGGGGCCGGAGTGGGCATTTGCAGCTATCCAGGAGTGCACCGCTCTCTAGCTGCATAGTGCGGTGGATGGGCTCCTGGAGCGCCTCTCTGGCCTCTACAGTTGGATGGTGCAGCCCTTCGGAAATCCTGTATGAAGATCGCTTCATCGTGCAGATGGTCTCTTCTGTTGCACCACCTGTTGCAGTTCACCATTTTTGAAATGTAGGCTGGAGTTGTGGCTCAGCCCTCCCATTTGATCCAGCTCGTTCCGTTGCCCAGTTGGTTGTTATTTTGTCCGGTATATATATATTTATTTATTTATTTTTGCATTTTACAAGACCTTATTTGCTTACATTATAAAAAGAAAAGGCCAATTTTTTTAAATGTTGAAATGTACTAAAAACTTAGTTTTGTCATGTATTAAAACTGTTGGATCTCAAGTATCAAATCTGTCTCTGAAAAAGTCTCCTTTTTCTCCAAGGTTCAGCTGTCTTTTTACAAATACCTGTTGTCCATTGGTTGCTATGGATAAGAGGGACACACTTTCACTCGTTTAAGTTTCCAAAGTATACAAAACTTATATTTAATCAGAAAACATTTTCCTGGAAAATACATAAAAGCATTAAACTGAACCACATCAATGAGATGTAATGTCTACATATGTAATAACCTCAAACACACATGGAAAGTATTGGAATGGAACTGTCTATTCTACAACTCGATATTTACATAGAACATTTTTTCCACGTTGTCATTTTATTAATTACCGAAAAGCTGAAGTTGTGAATTGCCCAAACATGATCGCTCCTACCAAGCCCTTCAGTAACCTTGAGAGGAAGGGGAAAAAAAAAATCACACTAAACAAGAATCAAAAAATGCCAGAGGAGTCAGTCTTACAAGCAAAGAAATTTGCGTCTGACCCTGAGTTTCCGCAACGGGAGAAGGCTCTACAGGACTCTATCAATCAATAGACTCTTCGAATTAAGGAAGCATAATCTCTCTCAGAGATGTACAGCACTTCCGTGATAAATCGCCTTTTCCCCCAGACAAGAGTCCCATCAGAGATGGAACAAAGCGTGTCAGATTTTGACCTCTCAGATACAGAAGGGCCCAGACATATGAACAATCGTAGATTACCACCATGGGCCACTAGAGGATGTAGGCAGTATCGTGGGAGAGGACGGGCAAGGGGCAACTATTTTTTAAGAGATCGTCGGGAGTTCCCACCTCCACATTAACCCCTAGCAATTTCTCCACCACAGGCGAATTAGTCGACTGACGTAGAAAGAGAAACCAGGCCATCGGACAAAATGCAGATCAATCTGTCCAGTCACAGTCCTAATAAATATGAGATTGGAGTATTTTGAGGGGGCTGTCCTTTGTCCTACATTTACGTCCTGGATCGTCGGAGTATGTACACAGAGAGGTCGCAGGGCGACCTCTCTTCATGCACCGTGGGTGTCAGCTGTTTACTACAGCTGACACCCCTGGGAAATAGCCGATCGCCGTTTGACTATTAACCCTTCGGCTATTAACCCTTTAAGTGCCGCTGTCAATTCTGACAGCGGCATATAAAGCCCTTGAATGCTGCAGGTGTCATGGCTGCCGGGGGCCTTCTGAAAGGCCCCAGGGCTTCCTTGAGAGACTGCCTATCAAGCCATCCCCATGGAACAATGTGCTCCTCCACATTATTGTCTGGCTGACTGCATATCTCCAGGGCTTACCGCCATTGCGCCTGCCCTACGGCAATTGTGCCTGCCTTATGGCGATCGTGCCTATGGCGACCGTGTCTGCTTTGCAGACCTTCAGGTATTGTATTTTTGGCTTTTTCTGTGAATGTCTGTTTTTTCCCTCACCTCTGTGATTTTATGTAATTTATAGTGAGTTAGCGTAGGTACTGACAGAAGCGGTGTGGCTTCGGCACGGCCCGTCAGCCTATGCGTTTTGGCCAAAATGCAGTACCAACACCCACATTTTATTAGTATGCATTAGTACTTTTGTTATGTAGTTTGCTAGTTGGTGGGGGAGCCCAAGATGTCAGCCAGTGTGGCCCACTTTAGAGATACAGGGCAACCCGCTGTTATATCAGCCAGGGTTGATATCCTGTATGGTGGGTCACCATCCATCTGTGGCTGACATCTTTGGTATCGTTCACATGTGCAGGCTATTAGTATATGCAGTCACTCCTCCCCAATCTGGGCTGGGTTGAGTGGGTGACTGCATATTAGCCTGCCAGGAACAAGCTGCTCCTGCACACATTGTCTGGCTGACTGCATATATCCAGGGCTTACGGCCATTGCGCCTGGCTTACGGCCATTGCACCTGCCCTACGGCGATTGTGCCTGCCTTATGGCGATCGTGCCTATGGCGACCGTTTCTGCTTTGCAGACCTTCAGGTATTGTATTTTTGGCTTTTTCTGGGGAAAAAAAATAAAGAACGCCAGAAATGCACTTAATCAGTTACCTTGTCTCCCAGAAAAAACGCAATAAAAAGCGATCAAAAAGTTGTATATATTCCAAAGTAGTAGTAACGGAAACTTATGGACATCCCGCAAAAATTAAGCCCTTGCTGAACTACGTCGACGGAAAAATTAAAAAAGCTATTGCGCGCACAAAGCTATTGCTTTGGGAGTAGGCGGGGGTTATTTAAGAGAGGGGAGGGGGTCAGCGTCATCTTTAGCTGAGGGACATTAGTGAGTGTCACACAGCAAACAACTGTAAGAGACTGTTACCTGGAATACCGGTTGACAGGATCCTGGAGGAGTTGGGAGCAACTGCCAGCGTTCGTGGTCCAGACTGGCTGCAGGAGCAGGTGTCCGGAGTGCTGAACAGGAGTGGCGCAGTAAATATGGCACCAACGGAGGAGCGGAGATTGAGGCGGGCCAGGCCGCCGGCAAGATTTTCTGAGGAGGAATCACTCCGAAGGCTGGGCGGCGGCTCCGGAGTCCCCCCGGGGACCCTCGTGGCAGCGGCGCCCTCCCCAAGCCTCGGGGTAGGGAGTCGAGGCCACGGAGGAATCAGACTAGGCTGCCGGCGGGGGCCCCCGCTCCGGTCGGGGGGCGGGGCCTGCAGCGCTGGGCGGCAGTATGCAGCTTCCTGGCACAGACGTCTCCCCCGGTGATGTGCTGGCTGGGGGAGCGTCTGGCAGCGCGGTCCTGAGGAGGGAGACGGCTGAGAGGGCTAGCAGCGGCGGTGGCAGAGCTGTTGGGAGTGGCAGAACAGCGACCCCTATGGGTGAAGTGCCGGCCCAGGGGAGAGATAGAAAGCAGGCAAGAGGTGCAGTAGGAGCCAAGCAGGGCAGGGGAGCCCAATCACAGCGACAGCAAATTGAAGAATCCGCTGGGAGCAGCACAACCAGGGTGCGGTCCATGGTGTGTGTTCTGCAGCGGGAGCAGAGGACTGGAGCAAGCCGGCAAGCAACAGGGTATGCGGTGCTAGCAGAACAGCGACAGGATGGCGCGGATTCAGAAGAGACAGGGAACGACGCGGAGGTCCCGGTTCCTGGATGCCCGGCTGGTGGAGATACAGCGTTTATGCAGCCCGGTGAGCATAGCTCCATGTATTGTATGTCTGATGATGTGCGTGAGGGTCAGTGGGGTGTTCAGAGTGTGAATGCTGGACAGGGAGCAGTTTCGCAGGGGGAATTTGGGAGTGAGTTAAGGGAGTTATTGGGTAATGTGAGGGATTTGTTGCTGCAGTGTGATAGGGGTGAAAGGTTTCCTTTAGGGTATCTGGTGGCGGCGTGGGTGACGCAGGGATCTAGGAGTGATGCGACAGTAGTTGCCGGACCTTCGGTTGATGTAGGAGTGGGGGAAGTACAGTGTGCCGGCGTGATGGTGGCTGTGCAACAGAAAAAGACGGGGAGTCAGTTCGATTAGATGATAGGGCAAAGGGGGAGGTGTATGTCTGTTTCGAGGGCCCCTTGGGGGCCCATTTGAAAAAAGAGGTACGGGAAAAAATATGGAGGGATGAGTACATTGAAATTTTTTTTTATTGTTACTATTAAAAAAATTCAATGTGGAAAAGGGGAAGCGGACGGAAACTAAAAAAGAGGAAAAGAAGCGTTGGCGGCTAATTCCGCAGACGTTTGCTAATTGGATGCAAGCGTTTGCGATTTTGGCAGGGGTGATAGGCGAAAAGGCGCCGGAAAATTGCTCAGCCCTTTTTTGTTATCTGGATTCAATTGGGGAGGCGTATAGAATGCATGGCGGACAGGCGTGGTTGCGGTATGATGAACAATTTCGTCAACGCAAGGCTGTGCGCCCTACAATTGGGTGGGACCACAAGGATATAGGCTTGTGGTTAAAAGTGATGGCACCGACACGGTATGGGCAGTCCTTTCAAGGGAGCGCGTCTTCCGGCGCAAATGTTGGAGGAAGCTCAGCCGCCGGTAGCGGATCAATGTCTGTTAGGAAAGCAGGGTTTTGCAGGCAGTTCAATGAAGGCCAGTGTAAGTTTAGAGCAAGTTGTCGATTCAAACACAACTGCTCTGTTTGCAGCGCAGCGGGACATGGGGCGTCCAGGTGCTTTAAGCATGGAAAAGGGAAGGCCCCAGGTGCGGATGGGAAAAGGGATGCTCCATTTACTGCGCCTATTTTGAAGCGTTTAGCTCCTTTTTGAAGTGGGTGGTTCAAGATGTGTCCAGTTTGCAGTCAATTCTGCATTATTTAGACGATTTCTTGTGTATTGGCCCTGCACATACGGACGTTTGCAGTTCGCTCTTGGGTATGGTGCAATGGGTGGCCAAAAAATTTGGCATTCCTTTGTCTCCGGAAAAGACAGAGGGACCGGTTACATGTTTGAGTTTTCTCGGTATCTTGATCGATACTGTGAGAATGGAGTGCAGGCTGCCCATGGACAAGCTTGAGGCATTGCGGCAGGATTTGGCGAGAGCAGCTAGCTCCCGACAAATGACCCTGCGGGACCTGCAGTCGTTGTTAGGCAAATTAAATTTTGCTTGTCGAATGCCTATGGGATGGGTTTTTTTGTAGGAAAAGGGCAGGGGCAACGGCGGGTGTGAAGGCAGGCCACCATTTTATTCGGATCTCGGCTGGGATTCGGGCGGATTTGGCAGTATGGGCCTCGTTTTTGAACAAATACAATGGTCGCTCCTTGTTTATAGATCAGGCAGTGAATAATTTTGATTGTGAGTTGTTCACGGATGCTTCTGGGTCGGTTGGTTTTGGAGCCTTTTTTAGGGGACAGTGGTGCGCAGGTTGTTGGCCGGAAGATTGGAAGATTACTGGGGCGGTTAAGAACTTAGTTTTATTAGAATTGTTCCCAATCGTGGTGGCAGTGTCAATTTGGGGGGAATGGTTTAGAAATAAGAAGGTGCGGTTGCATTGCGATAATATGGGTGTGGTTCAAGCCATCAATGGGGTGACAGCCCAGTCGCCACCAGTGGTGGATTTGTTGCGGCACTTTGTATTGCTCTGTTTGTCCTTGAATGCGTGGATAGTGGCGGTTCATTTACCAGGGGTTGACAATAGTATAGCTGATGCACTTTCTCGTTCGCAGTGGGAGCAGTTTTGGGCGTTGGTGCCGGGAGCCGAACGAGAGGGTCTGCTGTGTCCACAGGAGTTATGGAACGTGGTCGACGTGCAGCGGAACAAATGATTGGAAATTCGCTGGCACGGGGGACCTGGAAGGTTTACAAGGCAGCTTGGGATCATTGGCAGGAGTGGGTGAGTGCGTTGGGGATTCAATTATCTGAAAACGAGAAAGAGCTGGCATTGCTGGCGTGGTTAGGTCATGAAACAACACAGGGTTGGTCCGTGGCCAAGGTGAATCGTTATATGGCCGGGTGGGCCTTCGTTTTTAAGTTACAAGGTCATCAAGATTTGACTAAGACGTTTCGGGTGCAGCAAGCATTGCGTGGGTTGCGGAAAGGTCAGGTGTTTAAGGACAAGAGACGCCCTATAACATGGCTTATTGGTAAAGATGGCAGGCGTGCTCGGTGAGATTTGCAGGGACGTTTTTGAGGAGTGTTTGTTTAGATGCGCTTTTGCCTTTTTTGGGGCATTTAGGCTGGGGGAGCTAGTGGCCCCCGGTAAAGGGGTTCAAGGTGGTTTGGCGTCAGAGGATGTTATACTGCTGGATGGCAGGGTGGAAATTTGGCTGCGTCGGTCGAAAACAGACCAGGAAGGCAGAGGAAGAAGAGTCTGTTTGGGGCAAGTTACGGGGGCGGTTATGTGCCCGGTGCGCTGTTTCAGGGAGTTCAGGAAGCACCAGAGACATGAAGTGTGTCCGTTGTTCAGACATGAGGACGGCTCTTTTTTGTCCCAATTCCAATTTACAGGTGTGCTGAAAAAAGTGGTAGCTGTGTTAGAGTTGGCGGGTACAGGATACTCGTCACATTATTTTAGAATTGGGGCCGCGACAGAGGCGTCAAGTCGTGGGTTGCCGGCAGAGGTAGTGAAGGGAATTGGGAGATGGGCTTCAAGGAGGTATCAGTTATATGTTCGTCCTGAACTGCCGGACTGTTAGTGGGAGGTTTTTGAATGGGAAGCCAGGTATGAGTGCTTGTGTATTCTGTGTCTGGGGGAGGATGGTTATTGATTTGTGGTTTTTCTTAATTTTCTTGCAGGTCGAGAGTATCCAGCTTTCGTCTGGCTATTGGGCCATTCGTATGTGTATTGGAGGGCGGAGAGGGCCAAGTTGCGGCCTACTGGCCGTTAACTAGGATTTAGTAAGGATGTGGCATTGGTTAGGTGGTTAGGCATCAGGGGGATGAAATGGTGCCAGGTACTGCGAGAAGTGGAGGGTTATGTACGGATGGATCGGAGCCCAGATATCTTAGTGGTACATGCGGGCGGCAATGATTTGGGTAGTCGCCCAGCGCGTTAACTGCGCAGGGATATACAATACGATTTCCTTAAAATCCGCATTATTTTCCCGAAGCCGATTGTTGTGTGGTCGGAAATTATGCCGAGAAAGAGTTGGCGATATGCGCGGTCCATGAAAGGTATTAATAGGGCTACGGTGAAGCTGAACCGTCATGTGTCGGCTTTTGTGTCCAGAAATGGGGGAGTGAGCGTAAGACACTTAGAACTGGAGAAAGGTATTGGGAGCTATTGGGCTGAGGATGGGATTCACTTGAACGACGTTGGGATTGATCTGTGGGCATTAGGGATTCAGGAGGGCATAGAGGGCCTTATTGTTGTTAGGGGGCTGCGCAGGCTTAGGGGTAAGCCGTGCTAGCTGTGGCGGGTGGGGAGTCCTTGGAGTCGGTGGAAATTGTGTGGCGGGGAATCCCTCCCTGGTAAATTTTATGTGATCTGGTGCGGGGGCGGCGGTTGACTCCCTTCGGCCGTAAGTCTTAATGGTAGTAGCCACCCTTTGGAAGGCTTGTGTTACCCCGGAACCTGTTTGTCTGGTGGTGGGCAGGTTTCTGTTCATGTTATGGTTGCACCAGATTTTTGTGGCTCCAAAGACTCCCCCTCATATATTGTGCTTTATTTTATGTATTGTTGTTGTCAAAATAAAGTGGCCGCTGTGGCCAAAAGAAGGAGTTGTGTATTTATTGGTAAAAAGGGGGTTTTTGGCTACAGCGGAGGTTGTTATGGCCTCCCCGGGTCAAGGATCTCACTGGAAATGATTCCATTAATGCAGCCGTCCTTTTATCACTTAGGGCTTCAGGAATACAATCTGCTGACAGATAACTGTAGAACATATAAAAACATTATTGTGAAACCATACAGATCGCCTGCAGAAGACTTTTAACCTATAGATGTATCTAAACCTCATCTTAATGACAACATTTAAGGGGTCTTAACACTTGAAGGCAATTAGTAGGCACATTTTGTATTTGATTACACTCAGGGTCTGGAACAGTTTGCTCAGATTTACTTCAGAGTATCCACTCCGTGATAGAAGTTGGTCGACGACATGTTTTACTTTCTTGTATGCAGCTTCTGCTTCTTCAAGAAACCTTTTTCCTGTTCTGAAACCACCTTTTCCAGTACATAATCCCAGTCAAAGATAAATCTATAGAAACACAGCTGGGTGTACAAGGCCTTCTCAGGACATCCGGGTCTTAGGGTAGCCTTTAGACAGGCCTGGCATATAAGACCACTGCAAGAGAAGTTTAGGGGTAGACTACGCGTCTTGTTCTGGCAGGTCTGTTCTTCCCACAAAAGCCAACCACTGGAGTACTTCTTTATGTGTCTTCTTATATCTAAAAGTAACTTATTTTGCACCTGAGCAACATGATTAAGCGGTGAAGCACCACATTCTGGTTTACTACATCTTAATAAACTGGGTTCGATCTGTAGTCCCGATCCGTCAAAGACGTTGTCAACTACATTTTCTGTTTCACACTTTGGGCAGCAGAACTTAAACCGCTCACGGTCTCTCGACTTCTCTTCATCAGTCAGTTGAGTTGGGCCACCAAGTAAATCTTCATTCTCTTCATCTTTCCGATATTGCTGCTAAACCCGAAACAGAGGGATCAAGACCTAACCACGCAGCAATAAGTGCAGAATCAATCCCGTCTATGGGCTCACAAATTGGAGATACTACTGGGTGAACTTGGTGTGACAAGTAGTATTGTGTGTCAATGGAAAGGTCTTGCTTTTACAGCTGTTTGGGAGCATATGCTCTCTGGTTGGCACTCAGATTTGACCCATCTTGGCATATATGACATATGAAACTGTATCCCCAGCTTTCATTTTTCTTCCTCCTTGAGAATTTATCCACAAGGCAACATGTCCATGGGGCAAACTTTTTTGTCTGGGTAGTCCTGTGGATCCTTCGTTAGGGCCTTATTAATCTCATACTGGCTAATGGAGATGCTGCCATTTATCACATTTTCTCCAATGTCCATTAGTTCTGAATGTTTTCCATGATGGCGTCTTGGGGCTGATCCGATAAATCACATAATTTCCAGCCATTTTAGCAAGTTGACACCAGTCTCTTCTGACAGTGTCCAGGACTTTAATTTCCTGTTTAGTTACGTACTTCCCATCGGCCGTAGGCTCTATAATAAGTGCAACATATTTCTTCTTCTTTAGCAACAGAAGTGACTTAAAGATGCCATCATTATCTATCTCCAGCAGCTTGTAGGATTTATTTACTTCACTTTTAACCTTGTTCCCCAACGTGAACACTTCAAGGTTGTTACAATTAGTGTTTATCATGATAGAGTCTGTGTCGCCATATGTGACTTTAGAATCTGCAGTAAGAAAAGCCCAGACAGCCATACATGCTTTTGGCAGTAAGCTTCAGAGCCTTCTGCCATATGTCATACTGCAGGTACATGTCTGGATTTCCCGAGGTAAGATTCCCATTTCTAAATCTGGATTAGGTAGTTCTGGAATCTCATCTTGCTCCTCACTGTCTCTTGCATTCTGAGCATTAGCAGCTGTTTGCTGCACTGTGGTGAAACAGATGTTATAGTCCTGGATAATGGAGGACTAGAAGCTGTTGAAATCCAGAAGCAAAATGAACTTGTCATAAAACCCAATTTTGGGTCTAGGACTAAGCCACCAGAGTATGCAGCCTTCCGACAACCTTTTTTATTTCGATCTACATTCATATTATCATCTTCGTCAACCACAACCTGCTGACTTTTTTTTGAAAGATGGCTTATCAGGTACTAAGATGTCATTTTCATAGAAAGCATGAAGCAGGTATTCATTTGGTTCAGAACGTCCCCCCCATCAGGGTCCTTGACAAGAAGTTTCCTGCTATATTGGTGATCTGTAAGGACAAGGGAAGGACGTTAAACTCGCACATGATCTGCAGTATGGACCTGGCATCCATGAGAGTGTTCTCCAAGAGGAAGAGAAGTTGTGAGGAATCACCGTATGCATGACGAATGTGTTTTTCATTCAACTAAACATCTTTTGAAGAAACTGGCACAAATGGATAGTGACATTTTCTTTTTAACCAGACACAAGAAGGCACATTTAATTTCCAAAGGACTTTACCTGAAGAATCCCATTCTGCACACCTATAATACCCCTTATACACAACGTCTTTGCTATAGGACTTCTGAAAGACTGCGGAACCACCTTATCCACGTCTTCTACAATAGCAAGAGAAAGACCCTTGTGGAGATACAAACTTTAAGGAACACACTTATAGAGGACTTGAAACTGAGAAAGCAACACTACGATGCTACTCAAGAACAAGGAAAAGAAACTCCAGAGACTTCCACTCAGAGCGGGCCTATACCCAATCACCGATTAGGAACACGCCGAGTCCAGAGCTGGCCTGTACCTAAACACCAATCAGGAACATCACGAGTCCAGCATGATGAAGCAGAACCCCTAACAGGACATGAACAAAGGTAAAATCAGCTGTGTTATTAATCTGTCATCTCACAACCCCAGTAATGAGGAGCTCACAGTTCTCTCCAGGGGACTTTCATTCTGTCCTACCAAAACACTTGATAAAATAGAACTCTGCAGTGACATGGAGGAATATTTCAGAAGACAGAGCCTGAAAGAGTTCTTCCATGACAAAGAGGACATAGGACCTCCAAGAACTCAAAACACAGGAGAAATTAGGGACCAGGAAGAAGTCTGATTGGATACCCCCTCCTGGCCGTAATCCCACCTTGGATAAATATATAGACTCCTTTAGACATGAGGTGCAATCTACTATACTGGACAAGCAGAAAAGGAAAGCATTTAATGTCAATATGCAGGAAAGAAGGGCCCTCCGTGCACTCAAAAACAACAAGGAGATCACCATTAAGTCTGCAGATAAGGGTGGTGCTATAGTCCTCATGAATACATTGGACTACAAGAAAGAAGTAGACAGACAGCTGATGGACAGATACTACACCAAAATGGATCAAGACCTGACTCAGAAATATATGAGGGGATTGAGAAAGGTCATCAGAAGTCTGTCTATGGGCTCCACAAAACTTCTGGACTTGATACCAGAGAACCCTAGGATTGGTGTATTCTACATGCTTCCCAAACTACACAAAGTTGACAACCCAGGGAGGCCAATTATCTCCAGTGTGGGAAACCTCACTGAAAAAAAAACTTAGGATGGGTAGAAGGTGTCCTCAAACCACTGGTGAGGAATACAAACAGCTACTTGCAGGACACCACGAACCTACTGAACAAACTGTCAACCATAGGTCCCCTCACAGATGGCACAATCCTGGCCACTATGGATGTGGAGTCTTTATACTCCAACATCCCACATGAAGATGGACTGACCGCCTGCCAGGCACACCTTAAGGCCAATGGGGTTGCCTCTGAATCCGTGTTACAACTCAATAGATTCATCCTCACACTCAACTATTTCTCCTTTGACAAAGAGATATTCCTGCAACTTACCGGTACTGCCATGGGCAGTAAAATGGCACCGCAATATGCTAACCATTTTTATGGCAAAACTGGAGAGTGACTTTCTGGCCTCCTGCCCCAACAAACCATTGGTCAACTTCCGCTTCATTGATGACATCATATTCATCTGGACCAAGACCGAACAAGAACTAATAAAATTTCATGAATATTCAATGCATTCCACCCCACCATAAATTTGACATTAAGCTACTCGCATACAGAAATCAACTTTTTGGATACCACCATAAAAACTCATACCTACCCTGGAAACCGATTGATCGGCCCACATACCTCAGGTGGGACAGCTTCCACCCTAAACACACCAAAAAGTCCATAGCCTACAGCCAGGCCATCAGATACAACCGGATCTGCTCCAACTCAACAGACAGAGAGGCAGCCCTGGTCCACGGGAACTCAGCAAAGGAAATTGCTTGTATATCATCTTTTATTCATAGGCGCCCTTCAAACTTCGCCCTGATCCCGTGTGGATCATTATACACTTAGGACTATGTTGCCGCTGCCATGACAATATGTTTAACCTGAGTGGACATTGTTATAAGTATTGTGAATATGTGTTGCCAGGAGCGCCGATGTACTTCCGCCCTGAAATATCATGTCATGGGGGGGTTTGTTTTATCACTACATAAGGGACACTTTCTGTCTGTGTATTGAGCTTGACAAAGATGGCAGCAGCCGTCGAAACGTCGCCATGCTGTTTTACTTCTGGACCTATGCCTATGAATAAAAGATGATATACAAGCAATTTCCTTTGCTGAGTTCCCGCGGACCAGTGCTGCCTTCCAACACCACCTTGTTTACAGCTTATCTTTTGGATCTTTGGTATCCAGGATCCGGCAGGCGTGCACGGTGAGTATTCGATATTTGTTCCTCCACACCTTATTTATGGTGGACACTGCTTTGGTGCTGCTGTTTGATCGTAAATTTGCACTGTACCATGGATACAACACAGCGCGCACATATTATTGGAGATGATGATTGTGATATCCCCGTAATGGGATTAGCGGGGTTGTCCAGGACGTTTACATACACGCTAGCAGAAGCGGATAATATTCTATGTAGAACAACATCTGATGTAGCTTTTCTTGAGACGCTGATATTCGTTCCTTGCAACGGAAACATGAACAGGCACAGCGACGCCATATCGCATTACAGCTACATGCTGCAATCTTGGAAAGCTATTACGCAGCAAACGCATTCCTAGGGGACTTCGGCCCCATGTGCGCCCTACCCTCATGTCGGACAATAAAGAATTTTGTGCTAAATTCGTGGCTCTCTCAAATAAGTATGCTAAATCTAGAATTTTTACTTACGGAAATTTCTCTGGCCGCTGACTCTGCCATGAAGCTTGAAAAGGAGCTACTGGATGTGGTGGGGGAACAGGAGTGGTCACAATTAAAAGATTAATGTGACGTTATTCTGAAAAAATACAAGGAGGAGATGGAGGCAAATAAGAAAAGGAAATGGCAACGAGACCTTGATGATTACAAGACAGGCGCTGTTTACAATTGGCAGGTGGCTACAGCTGCTGGACGAGATCGTTATGATTCTCATATATCATCTATGCCCAGACAACGTGGTCCAACCAAAAGGCGCCAATTCAGAAGAAAAGGCATTGATTCAAGCCTCATATATACCTCTGATTCTGCAGAGGATTCTCGGGCATCTACTACTAGAGGAACTCGTACTGACCTCTTTTTTAGGGACCCGCCCTCCATCTGCCACTGGAACACAACATCTCCGAAAGGACTCAGACGAAGAGGGGGGCGGAGACACAAAAGAAAGGAACAGACCACGAATGGTAACCCGAGCGAAACAGCAGAAGAACACCCGACAGTAATCAACATATCTTCTAAGGTACTCACTGAAGTCGAATCTAAATTACTGTCAAAGGGATTATCATTTTGCCCATCTCCTGATTTAGACTGGTTCCAATTGGACTTGGACTGTAGACGACTGAAAACATATTTTGGCTCTTTACCACAGTCTGCTTCCCTTGATGTTGCACAGTCCACCTCCCGAGATGGGTTCACATCTAGGGAGGTTGGACTGCGTAATAAGAGCACTTTTGTCCCTCCCACTACAGACCAGTGTGTGGATGTTTTTGAACACTTGGTCCGAAAGGACATCTCACAACTCCGTATTTCGTATAAATAGAGTCCATCGTAATAATCTTCCCAAAAATGGGTTGTCTACATTGCATACATTGAGTAATGATGAATCTATTGTTATCCACCCGGCAGACAAGGGGGGCTCCATGGTCATCATGGACTCTCAGAAATACACAGCAGAGGTTATGCGGCAGCTTAATAATGAGACATATGAGGCTTTGGCTACCGATCCCACATCCACCTTCCAAAGGAGCTTGCGGCTTCTTCTCGATGATGCTCTTTTTGAGGACATCATCGACAAGCAATTGCATGATTTTCTCATGGTTCAACATCCGATCACACCAGTACTTTACATCCTCCCTAAGGTCCATAAGAGTCTTGTGGACCCGCCGGGTCGGCCCATCGTTTCGGGCCGCGGCTCAATTTATAATAACTCTTCTCGCTTTCTTGACGTCATTTTTCGCAAACACGTGTATACAGCTCGTTCATATATACGGGATACATCAGATTTCTTATCTAAGATTAAGAATACCATTGTGGCTCCTAACGCTTTTTTGTGCACATGCGATGTTTCGCTGTACACAAATATAGATCATGCATTGGGTACAGATGCAGTTAGAAACATCCTGTCACATACAAATATGTCTAACAAGAATTTACATTTCGTTATGTCTCTCCTCGACGAGGTTTTACTCAATTATTTCCTATTTGACGGCATTTATCGCCAACGCATAGGAACAGCAATGGGGACGAATGTCGCCCCAACAAAAGCGAATTTGTATGTAGCCAGCGTCGAGGAGTCGGAATTATATACCTCCCCACACTGCACTTCGGTCCAGATGTGGTGGAGGTATATTGACGTCTTCTTTGTTTGGAATGACACTGAGGAGAGATTAGAGCTATTCCTCCAAGATCTCAATAACATCCAACCTAAATTAAAATTCACATTGACATCTTCGAATCAACATATCCAATTTTTGAATGTCCTGATTTCAAAGACCACTCAGGGGTTAACTACGGACCTATAAGTGAATCCCACAGACCGGAATAGTTTATTACGGTATGAGAGTTGCCACCCACCCAATATGACCAAATCACTTCCATGGAGTCAGTTCTTAAAAATTTGACGAATCGTGGACGATGACTTCATCGATGAACGGTTGGCCCAAATGTGCCATAAGTTCATCGACAGAGGATATCCCAAAGAACTTGTGGAATCATTAAGAATGCGCGCTAAATCACACGATCGCAATAGTTTACTGACACCAAAATCACGAGGTGATAAACCTATAACTAGAATCCCCTTTGTCAGCACCTATAGCTCTATCAGCGGAACCATTTCCCAAATCCTCCGCAAAAATTGGTCTATACTTGGTATTTGTCATCCCAATATGCCCGAGTTTGCAGAACCTCCCCTTATGGCCTACAGACGGGGACCGAATCTACGTGATAAACTTGTCCACACATATGCGGACTCTATTGGGAGAACTTCCATCGAGGGCAAAACAGGCAACTTTCCATGCATGTCATGTGCCCACTGTAACAACCTAGTGAAAGGCACCTCATTTACTCACCTACATACAGGTAAACTACACTACCGTTCAAAAGTTTGGGGTCACATTGAAATGTCCTTATTTTTGAAGGAAAAGCACTGTACTTTTCAATGAAGATAACTTTAAACTAGTCCTAACTTTAAACAAATGCACTCTATACATTGCTAATGTGGTAAATGACTATTCTAGCTGCAAATGCCTGTTTTTTTGTGCAAAATCTACAAAGGTGAATAGAGGCCCATTTCCAGCAACTATCACTCCAGTGTTCAAATGGTACAATGTGTTTGCTCATTGGCTCAGAAGGCTAATTGATGATTAGAAAACCCTTGTGCAATCATGTTCACACATCTGAAAACAGTCTAGCTCATTACAGAAGCTACAAAACTGACCTTCCTGTGAGCAGATTGAGTTTGTGGAGCATCACATTTGTGGGGTCAATTAAACGCTTAAAATGGCCAGAAAAAGAGAACTTTCATCTGAAACTCGACAGTCTATTCTTGTTCTTAGAAATGAAGGCTATTTCATGTGAGAAATTGCTAAGAAATGGAAGATTTCCTACAACGGTGTGTACTACTCCCTTCAGAGGACAGCACAAACAGGCTCTAACCAGAGTAGAAAAAGAAGTGGGAGGCCGCGTTGCACAACTAAGCAAGAAGATAAGCACATTAGAGTCTCTAGTTTGAGAAACAGATGCCTCACAGGTACCCAACTGGCATCTTCATTAAATAGTACCCGCAAAACACCAGTGTCAACATCTACAGTGAAGAGGCGGCTGCGGGATTTTGGGCTTCAGGGCAGAGTGGCAAAGAAAAAGCCATATCTGAGACTGGCCAATAAAAGAAAAAGATTAAGATGGGCAAAAGAACACAGACATTGGACAGAGGAAGACTGGAAAAAAGTGTTGTGGACGGATGAATCCAAGTTTGAGGTGTTTGGATCACAAAGAAGAACGTTTGTGAGACGCAGAACAAATGAAAAGATGCTGGAAGAATGCCTGACGCCATCTGTTAAGCATGGTGGAGGTAATGTGATGGTCTGGGGTTGCTTTGGTGCTGGTAAGGTGGGAGATTTGTACAGGGTAAAAGGGATTCTGAATAAGGAAGGCTATCACTCCATTTTGCAACGCCATGCCATACCCAGTGGACAGCGCTTGATTGGAACCAATTTCATCCTACAACAGGACAATGACCCTAAACACACCTCCAAATTGTGCAAGAAGTATTTACAGCAGAAGCAGGCAGCTGGTATTCTATCGGTAATGGAGTGGCCAGCGCAGTCACCAGATCTGAACCCCATTGAGCTGTTGTGGGAGCAGCTTGACCGTATGGTACGCCAGAAGTGCCCATCCAACCAATCCAACTTGTGGGAGATGCTTCTAGAAGCGTGGGGTGCAATTTCACAAGCTTACCTCAACAAATTAACAGCTAGAATGTCAAAGGTGTGCAATGCTGTAATTGCTGCAAAAGGAGGATTCTTTGACGAAAGCAAAGTTTGATGTAAAAACAATGTTATTTTAAATACAAATCATTATTTCTAACCTTGTCAAAGTCTTGACTCTATTTTCTATTCATTTCACAACGCATGGTGGTGAATAAGTGTGACTTTTCATGGAAAACACAAAATTGTTTGGGTGACCCCAAACTTTTGAACGGTAGTGTATATAGCATCAAATATGGGTTCACGTGTCATTCCAGATAGGTCATCAACGCAATTACCTGTCCGTGTGGTTACATATACGTGGGGGAGACTATCCAGATGATTAAGGACAGGATCGGTCAGCATAAAAGCACGGTCAGAACTAGAAAATCTGATGTACCCGTGGCAAAACATTTTGTGGAGGCGGGGCATACGGTAGCCCAGCTCCGCTACAGGGTTATAGATCATGTGCCACGCAATAGTAGGGGCGGAGATAGAGAACATAGACTAAAATTGCTAGAGCTAAAATGGATTTTCGAGCTTAATACGCTTCACCACAGAGGCCTCAATCTCGATTATCATGTTTCTCCGTATTTGTAATCATTATTTGCTGCTGTTGTTCTCATTGAAATTATCCTGCATTTCCCGTTTTTTGTTATTTTTCGGATTTTGCTGGGGTTGCGGCTCTTCTATATTTTTTCAACAGAAGTGTTATGCCCCTGGACTATGCATCGTGTTATGCCTTTTGGTGACGTGCCAAGAATTTGGCTTACTTATTGTCTGCTTTCTTGAATCACATGCAATTGCTCATAATAAACTCTTTCCTTTGGCACCTTGGAGTATGTGTCTTGTGCTTTACACTTATTCTTAATAACCTTGGTTGTAACCCTGGGGGCCACTACGCATGGGGGCCGCCATTTGAATAGTTAATGTATTGATTACCACACACTTGTGAGTACCTCTGGATACTTTATTTTACTCCACATAGATGGTTCCTTATATTATGCATACTATGGATATGACTAACACATTGTTACATTGATCTTGACTGGTGAAGTCCACGGCATTTGCACTATGTACTTTGATTTATCTCATGACCCCTGTGGAGGTACCACGTGGTGTGCGGTTATGCCCCAGCGGTGACATGCGGCTTATGACATCCAGGTTTGAAATTGCTATTTGATGCCCTTTTGCAACCATGGCTATTGCCATGGATATGTGGTTGATTGCGGCCGTTTTTGATATAAGACATCGGGCACATGCGCCATCATTAGCGCCCTTCAAACTTCGCCCTGATCCCGTGTGGATCATTATACACTTAGGACTATGTTGCCGCTGCCATGACAATATGTTTAACCTGAGTGGACATTGTTATAAGTATTGTGAATATGTGTTGCCAGGAGCGCCGATGTACTTCCGCCCTGACATATCATGTGCTGTGACCTACTTCCGCTTCCTTTGGGATATACTCCCTATAGTTAACATTGAGGACATTCTGAGCATGCTCTGTTAGGAGCGCTGATCCACTTCCGCCCACACATACTAGAGGCAGTGACGCACTTCCGGTTGGACGTGTCTGACAGCTGAATATGACACTGAGCCGTGATGGTCCTGCAACGCCCAGAACACAGGTATTTATCATTTCACTTAATTTTATGGGGGGTTTGTTTTATCACTACATAAGGGACACTTTCTGTCTGTGTATTGAGCTTGAGAAAGATGGCAGCAGCCGTCGAAACGTCGCCATGCTGTTTTACTCCTGGACCTATGCCTATGAATAAAAGATGATATACAAGCAATTTCCTTTGCTCCTTTGCTGAGTTCCCGCGGACCAGTGCTGCCTTCCAACAACACCTTGTTTACAGCTTATCTTTTGGATCTTTGGTATCCAGGATCCGGCAGGCGTGCACGGTGAGTATTCAATATTTGTTCCTCCACACCTTATTTATGGTGGACACTGCTTTGGTGCTGCTGTTTGATCGTAAATTTGTGACAGAGAGGAACATTAACACAACCTCAAAAAGACATTTTTAAATCAGGGCTACCATCCCACCTCAATTGATGATTAAATCACAAGAGTCATCAGGATACCCAGAAACCAGCTACTCCAATACAAGGAGAAAGAACAAAATGGACGTATACCTCTAGTAGTGACCTACAATTCACAGCTAGAGGTACTAAGGAAGACTGCAAAGAAACTCCACCATACCCTACACAAGGATGACCGTCTGAAAACCATATTCCCGGATCCTCGGCATCTGTGTTACAGGCAACATCCAAATCTGAGGAACTGTATAATCAGGAGTGCATTGTCCTCTGACACACAAGAAGGAGCTTATCCCTGTAATGTAAGGAGCTGTAAGACCTGCTCACATGTACTGACTACGGACAGGATACGGATCCCCAACACACAGCAGGACCATAAGATCCCAGGGACATTCACATGTTCCTCATCCAATGTTGTGTACCTGATCCTGTGCAGTAAATGTCCTGTTGGGGGGCTTTATATCGGGGAAACCGGACAGAAACTGAGAGCCAGGATGAGATCTCATCGCCACTCAATTACAGAGGGAAAGACTGAACTACCTGTGGCAAAACATTTGTGTGGTCAGGGACACAGCATAGAGCAGATGAGAGATATTATACTGAAGGGCAACTTCAAGTCGCAGCATCACAGAAGAATTTGGGAGTAGAAATTTATGGTCATATTTGTCACCCTTAAGAATGGATTGAACCTCAGCCCGGGATTCTTGCAGAAGTGGAAAATATGAAACGTCTGAAGGAGGTTAAGAGGGATGTCCTCCTCCGAATCATTAAAAATTGTTTTTTTTTCTTTTGCTTTAAAACTTTATAAAAATTCATTGTCTTGACTTGTAATAATGTTGCCATCCACTAGGTGGTGCTGCATCTCTTTCCATGTGCAGGTTGAAGGAGAGATAAGACACATCATAAAACTGTCCTTAGCTCAGTGGACTGATTTACGATGTATGTCTCCACTCTGTTTCTTTGGTGTTTTACGTTTTGAGTCCCAAATTTCTGTGTGAACATTTATTTACATCAAGAGGGGTGTCCCCCCTCCCCTCTGCATCTGTATGTTATAATTATGTGCCATCCAAACTAGTTTCATTCAATAGCCTGACGAGGGGGCGAGATCTCCCTAAAAGCTCGCTGTAACATCATGTATTTTTGTTAGCCATTAAGATATATCTACAAGATTACGTGGTTTCTCGCTCTGTAAATAATCACACATTACGAATGTGTTCTGGAGGAATCATAATGCCTTCATTTATCAGTATATGATGGACTAGTTCAGACAAGTGGTAGCTTTTACAGCAAATTAACTCCTTTGCAGAGATCTCAATAATCACAAATTATTTGACCGCACGCTGCATTTCTTTCAGCAAAGCCGCTGCAACTCCATAGTTTCGGCATAGTTGATCGCCTAAGTCGACCAATTTTTGATCAAAATGGAACCTTGCATAAATTAATCCTTTGAAGCAGAACTTCCAAGATCAAAACCATCTATCATGACCCACAACAACATCTGGATCAAGTTCGTGGATTTTTGCTAGGGAAAACCCCAGAAGAGTCCCTTCAGTTCGGGCAATGTCAACCTTTAAATTCTTTCCTTTCAGAGTTTCTTTATGGTCATATGGGACAATGCAGTCACTAGGCTTAGTAAGGACACAGAAATGAGTTTGGAAGGGAGGCTGTGGAGGTGCCTTGTCCAGGGGGGATAGGGGTGAACTAGAGCAGCCAATGCAACAATCTTTTTTGAGGAGTCTTTGGGTTCTGAACAGTCTTCATACTGAGAGACAAGACAACAATAGCAGGTGGTGGCATATGTTGAACATCATTCACCAGATCAGGCTTAGCCACCATTGCTTCAACTTTGCACCAGCTTATAGGCTGGCTGTTCAGCTGTCGGCTCTTTATCTCTAGTCAGCTGGGCCCTTTTATCTTCCGACTAAGCAAGAAAAGCTCCAAGCTTTACATATTTGTTTCAAAGACACGTGAAAATGTTTCTCCCTTTAGGTCCTGAAGAACTTGGAGCAAGTCTGCGGAATATTGAACCTCAAGATACTTGAATTTCATGATTTTATATTTGTCTGCAATGCCATCAGTGACCTCCTGGTAAACATTCATCGTTGTCACACGAACACCAGTGTCTTTTCCAGATGGCAGCTGAATTCTATGGCGCTTGCAATTATGCCTTGGTGATATCATGATCCGTGCGGCGCTCCGCACGGATCATGCTCGGGCAACATGAGGAAGTATATACATGCGCGCTATGCTTTACAGGCTTATTGGGGCAAAGGTAACAAGCGAACTGGTTGATGGGGCGGGTGCTACTATCGTCATAGAGGTTGTACCGGAGTGATGACGCGCACATAGCGTAATATAGCGGCGCATGCGCGTTGTCATCAGAGAGGTCACTAAGGGTAAGGGCAATACCTGGATTGGTTACTCATTGGCGCATGCACTTCTTGTAGACATTACAGAAGCATTTTGAATCTGAACGTAAACATATGATATCCTATAACCTTCATATGGCAACTCTACACGAGTACTACCAAGTAAGAAGAATTCCACGGGGCTTACGCTCTAGTATGAGACCAACGCTGTTATCAGATAATTCTAGTTTCTGTGCCAAATTTGAAGGTATCATCAATAAATGTTCGTTCGACCTCATGCTTCTTAACATTGAATACTTGTGCTTGGAAGTGAAAAGAAGTCGTGACACTAAAAAATCTCGAATCAAAAATTGACGCATCTCTCAAAAAATATCAGGAGGACATTGAAGCAACGAAGTGGACTAAGTGGTACTGAGATGCCGAAGATTATAAGAATAGAGTCTACAGCTGGCAATTTGCACGTGGCAATTATAACAACGGTACAGCCTCTAGAAGACATCCTCGCTGGGGACGGATGGGTGGCCATAAACGGAAGGGCGAGTTCGGGTTCACTTCCGTTGGCTCTGACTCAACGGAAGACTTGTCTAAACAAGCTACGGAACGATCTACCAATGCTACACATTTTTGACCAGCGCTCTCCGATGAAGTCGCGGATAAATCCACGCAACAGATTGGAATCCGGAGAGGGGGGGCGGAAGAACAACAGGACACGTAAAAGACACTATACAGACTCGAGCGACAGCCAAAAGAATTCCGTAATGTATGACCATTCATTGGTGGTAAATATCTCGTCCCTTACATTGTCTGATTTGGAAACTTCGGTGTTGTCAAGAGGTCTAACTTTTTGTCCTAAGCCTATGATAAATTGGTTTCAGCTGGAGGTTGATTTAGATGCCTTTATGAGGCGTTTGAGATTGAAGGCGTTTTTTTCCGCCTCGACGGAGAGGGGAGAGGTGGGTGGGGCGCAGACCAACTCCCGTGAGGTGTTTTCCTCAAAGGAGGTTGGTCTCCGCCCCACCAGCCAGTTTCAGCCTCCAACAACTGACCATACAATTGAAACTTCCTGTAAACTTGTGAAACAAGATGTTGGCCATATAAGATTCCATAGGTTGTCTAAACCATGTAAATCAAACTTGAGCAAGATGAGATCACAGCTGTTAAGAACTTGAGTAAGAACAAATCAGTGGTAATTAAACCGGCAGATAAGGGTGGGGCTATTGTCGTCATGGATAAATATGTTAATGAGATTCAGCGCCAATTGGGCGACCCTAATACATATGAACGATTGAGATATGACCCCACCCTACGTTTTCAGATGCAATTGCGTATTTTGATCAATAGAGCAGTCGAGAACGCCATCATTGATCAGCAACTTGCCGATTTTCTATTGGTGTTATATCCTATCACGCCTACTATTTACGCCTTGTGCAAGATTCATAAGAACTTGGAGAATCCCCCGGGAAGACCAATCATTTCCGGGAGAGAATTTCTCGTTTTCTAGATAGAGTATTGAGAGTTTTTGCTATAAGCGATAGATCATACATACGTGACACTAGTGACTTTTTGAATAAGATAAAAGTAAGAGTTAGTGAACAAACGATACTAGTGTCACTGGATGTGGTCTCGCTATACACCATAATCTCACGAAAAAGGGTTGGAGGCGGTGCGTGAATACCTAATAGAGTTGGATTGGAATAATGGAACGATTCAATTCATCTTAACATTGCTTGAATTCATCTTGACTAATAATTTTTTCATCTTCGACAATGTCTTCTACCGACAATGTTGCGGAACCGCAATGGGGTCGAATGTGGCCCCAACATATGCCGTGATTTGTATGAACTATATTGAGAAGAAAGGGTATTTACCTCCCCATCCTGGCACTATGTGCGTGGATGATGGAGGTATATTGACGATGTTTTTATGCTTTGGGACGGCTCTGATGAGGAGTTGGTTTCGTTCCATAATGAGCTTAATGGCATTCTTCCGGAACTCAATTTCACAATGTTGACATCAAAAACTGAACTACAATTCTTGGATGTATTAATCATTAAGAACTACCGGTAATATATTAGAGACTGACCTTTTCACCAAGGTGACAGATAGAAATAATCTGTTGGTATTCGATAGTTTTCATCCAAGAAGGACCATTGAATCCTTACCCTGGAGCCAGCTTCTTCGGGTAAGACGTATTGTCAGTAACGACAAGATTGATGAGAGATTGAAGCAAATGTGCTCCAAATTTGTGGCAAGAGGTTACCCATGTGAATTATTGGCACCACTTGCAGACAAGGCTCGATCACTTTCACGAGATCAATTATTGATCCCTAAATGTAGGGAAACAGACTATCAGTGTCCCATTTATATCAAATTACAGCCCTATAAGCGACCAAGTAATGAGAATTATTAGGAAGCATTGGCCACTACTGTCTAGGGGCTGCGGAAATACTTCTGAGTTTCTTTCTTTCCCTTTAAAGGCGTACCGACGCGGTCAAAATCCTAAAGACCGATTAGTGCATTCCTATTTACCTGATGTCAGTCCTCTCAGTCAACGTACCTTTCTTCCAACTAAGAAAGGGAATTTCCCCTGTCTCCGCTTCACCTGTTGCAGCAACATGAGCAGGGGTAATACGTTTAACCATCCCAGAACTGGGAAAGTCGTCTACATAAGACATAGATATACTTGCCAGTACTCTTATGTTGTGTACTTAATATCCTGTCCATGTGGCTTATATTATGTGGGCGAGACGATCCAAGAGATCCGTTCCAGGATCACTAAACATAAGAGTACGATTAGAACTAAGGACACTGTATTGCCCATCCCTAAGCATTTTTTGGCCTTGGGGCATAGTATTAGGCCTCCTTCAGACGGGCGACACCGCATCGCTGTGAGAAAATCGCTGCGATATTGCATCGCTGTACTGTATGATATTGCTGCGATTTTCTCGCAGCAATACCGCGATTTTGTAACGCTACAAAGTCGCAAGTGACGCTCCAAAATCACGTGACTTTGTAGCATCTGCTACTGTCAAAGTTGCATCGCATCGCATGCAAACCACGTTTTCGCGCGATGCGATGCAACAGAGAGGAAGCCTCCATAGAGAAACATGGGCTACAAAACCTAGCGAGTCGCGGGCATATCACCGGACCTGCGAGGTTTGTGTGTTGTTTTGTAGCATGCTACAAAACATCTCATGTGTGAAGGAGCCCATAGGAAACCATGGGCTTTACATACATGTGATTTGTAGCATCGTAGCAATGCTACAAAATCGTGCGACTGTCGCCCATGTGAAGGAGGCCTTAGCCAACTTAAGTTCAGGGTGCGGGCACACGAGCGTCGTCATTTTAGCGCGAGCGGCGTAAAAACGTTTCGTCGGTCGTATATTTCGTCGATTTTTAAAACGCTGTATCGCCTGAACACACGATTGGCGAAGCGTTTACGAAAATACGTCGGCTAGCAATTAAGCGACGCAAGGGTGATTCCAATAATGGAATAATGTTGTTGGGCGGAGCATTGTAATTCCATTTAATGCAGAGCACTCAGTTACTCTTCAGAACTTTTCACCCACGAGAGTTGTTGTGTATGTGCGTGTTAGTTCTGCACCACGAAGATTATGTTTCCGTTGTCACGGGAAGAGGCAGCCTTTACATGGCTGGTGCATCGCCGCCTCTGCGCCAGGTGTAGAAGACGGCGACTTCTGGTCGGGAGTAATTATGCTCCTCAGACTTTGGTGCCCGACTTTGGAGCCCAACTATTATTGTTAGCTGTGTAGTCAGCCTTGTAGACCATTAATTGTCATGGTTTTATAAAGAGGGCCAAAATGTGGGACTGCAAAGTGGTACCACGCTTAAAGATGAAAGGCGACGCGGTGTACGTAGGTTAGCAAATGAACACCGTCGATCTTGCACCATACACCTGTGCATTTGTTGAAATGCGTAGTGCCACTCCGCACATTATTAGGCCATTACGCATTGCATTCAATTACTTAACTGTCGAAGCCCAAAGCGTAACACATGGTATGCAATGCAGAACAGCAATAGCGGATCTCATTGTTGCCTGCTGCAGCGCTCTGTTATTTTTCCAATTTACAATGCAGTCACATTATTATAAGCCTTTAACGTTTTGTACGACACGGTCCAACTACTGTCGTAGTGTAAAACGTTATGTAGCTGATTCTTTAGTCCAACTACCTTTACATTACATGTTAGCCAGTAGTAAGTTAAGGGATTACGTATGAAAACTGATACGTTACTATTGCTGCTTGCGCTACAAAAATAAAAGTACCACGCAACCTATGAATTTTGTTAATTTTTAGTTGAGTTGTAATTAGAGATGAGCGAGCGTACTCGGAAAAGCACCACTCGCTCGAGTAATTTGCTTTATCCGAGTATCGCTGTGCTCGTCCCTGAAGATTCGGGTGCCGCTGCGGCTGACAGGTGAGTCGCAGCGGGGAGCAGGGGAGAGCGGGCGGGAGAGAAGGAGAGAAAGATCTCCCCTCCGTTCCTCCCCGCTCTCCCCTGCAGCTCCCCGCTCCGTGCCGGCACCCGAATCTTCAGGGACGAGCACAGCGATACTCGGATAAAGCAAATTACTCGAGCGAGTAGTGCTTTTCCGAGTACGCTCGCTCATCTCTAGTTGTAATTCATTATAAGCAACACATCTTACGCCTCTTTTGTTACGTACGCCTCAGCAATTGCCTATTTACAGCTTTAGTGTGAGGGTAGTCGAAAGTGATTAATGGGTTTTTTCCTTTTTTTTTTCTTACAGCTTTCTGGCAACAGGGAATTCCTATGCGGCCTTAAAATTCAGTTTCCAACGAGGCCGTTCCACTATTGGGAAAATTGTACCGGAAACGTGCATTGCCATTTGGCAGTATCTTCTTCCGATAGTTATGGCCCCTCCATCGCAGCAAGATTGGCAAGAAGTTGCGAGTGCCTTCTGGGAGAGGGCCGATTTTCCAAATTGTCTGGGGGCTCTGGACGGCAAACATATACGTGTTCGAAAGCCACCCCACTCAGGGTCCCGATACTTCAAGTATCGGCATTTTTTTTCAGTGGTCCTTCTTGCCGTTGCCGATATCAATTACTGCTTCCGCATAGTTGACATTGGTGCCTATGGTAGTGCTGCTGATGCACGCATCTTCAGCGCATCCAGAATGAGCAGGAGGCTTTTGGCCGCCCAGCTATCCCTGCCAGAACCACGTGCGCTTCCTGGTATGCCAGAGACGCAACTGCCTTTTGTTTTTGTTGCCGATCTGGGATTTGGCCTCGCCAATCATGTCCTGCGGCCCTTTGCTCGGCAGGGCATCACAGCCAGGAAGCAGGTATTTAATTATCGACTTACACGTGCCAGGCACTACGTTGAGTGTGCTTTTGGCTTGCTTGCAAGTCGCTGGCGTGTCTTTCACACATCAATTCAACTAGCGCCTGTGCATGTGTGTGCTGTTATTAAGGCAGCCGTGGTTCTGCATAATTTTTGTAGGCGCCGTAATGTTGTTTGGGATGCTGCTGAGGGTCCCGCAGAAGTCCAGATTGGACATCTTAGCCTAATGCAGTCTCAACGGGCTCCTTCTGCTGTGCGAGTGCGAGACCAATTTGCAGACTTTCCCCTAAGTCCACATGGACACGTTCCCTGGCAGCAGGACCATGTACAGGGAGGCAGTTGAGTAGTCCTTCCCTTTCAGCATTTTTTTTTTTTTAAGCCTAATCCAAACTACATATTAGCTTCATTGTCAAATTTTCAACAAAAGTTAGGGACTCGCAAGCACCGAGGATCCTTGATGTGGATTGCGAGCTTAACAATGCTCCACACAAATATCGTACATCTGAAACACGTATGCGAATTTCAGCATTTTGTGTGTGGCTCATTATGGAACTAATACCTCATCTACAGACATCTAGCAAGCAAAGCTATATTACTTTGTTTCTCTTTACGCCAGTCAAAAAAAAAAAAGGTCTTAACACTTACCTCGTCATTCTGCATTCACATATAGTAAATGCACTATTTCAAATCTATTCATCTGTGCAAAGTTTATCACTTTAGCTGACAAAGTAGTTTGATTACAATGGGATTATTCCTGCACTACAGATTTTCATTTCTGACTATAGGTTCGCGGCTTAAGGCGCCATTGATGCAGACCTCACTCATACAACACAACCACGTCATACCTTCTGTTTTTGGCCCCTGCTGACTTTCAGTTTATTATTGGTAATGCTTTGAAGGCCAAGATGGCTTGTGCATAATGTTCTTTTCTCTCACGTCCATATAGGCATGCAACGGTTTACAGCTTTGAAGATGTGGCCCTGGACTCATCGGTCTGTGCAAATTGTAATGCTGTTTAGTAGCGTCACAGGAAGTTACTGGCAAACATAGGTAACTAACGAATTAAAATGTGGGTGCAGCTTAAATGCTTCTTAATGTGCAAACCCCAATAGCACGTTCACTGTTGCGTTACTCTTGAATTACACTCTTGGATCAGTATATCTCTGCCCATGCATCACCTTACTGTATTAGCCAAGGCAAGAAGCCCAATTTTTCTCCCGTTTTTTTTTTTTTAAATTTTCCCCTTGAAATGTTATTAATATCATCGTGATGTATTAGGTTGTCTACCTATAGGCAGAGTTAGGAAAATTTTGGACATATGCAATCATCTTTACAGTTCTACTTTCCTTTTTTTTTGGTAGGTTTCAACATTTTCATTGGATTCAAAGGACAAAAAGTGGTCGTGGGGTGCAAGCTCCAAACATTGCCATCCACCGCTTTCCACATAATCGTTGCAGACAGGAGTGTAAAGGCAAGAAGACCATAGCGGAGCTTCTGGGATGCCTATTGAAGGAGTTTTAGTAAAGTTTAAGAGTTGGAAAACAATAATTGTGTTCAACCTTTTTTTTCCTATGTGCCCAAAAAAGAAAATAATTTATGCTTGTAGATGGTAAAAACATGTTCTTTAAAATCAACTTGTCTTTTGCATTCCCATTGCAACCGCTCTGTATGGCTCTTAGCATTACAGTAGGTTTTGTAAAAAACATTGGCAATACCAAATACACTTAAAAAATCCCTGCTTCTAAAATACTCCTTATCAGCTATTTTGTAATCCTATGCCTCTGCAGTAAAGCCAGACAGACCGATGACAGTACTGTCAACTATGAGCACACGCTACAGTCCGCACGCTCTGCTGGGGTCGTGCACCAAGTACTTACATTTTTTTTAGTAGAGGGTGATTCCAATAAGTTGTGAGATGTGGCCTTTTTTTTAGGTGCTTACTCATCTATGCTAATGACTGTGTGCCTTCTCAGTACTGCAACCTGTGACATATGATATCTATTCAACACCTTATAGGGGTTTTTTCCTCCAAAAACACCATGCACATCCATTGCCAGTGTTTACTTTTTTTTGGCTCTTTACTAGTAACTGCAGTGCGGCTATGACGCGGGCCCTGTCAACAATGTTAGCAGAATATCTCATCGGTACATGGCTTGGCAATAACGTATTCAGTAATGGTCTATTCAGGGCAAATCATACACTTACCGCAGGAGTTAACAGAAGTCTTTGATCTGCACAGACACTCTCCCGCATGTTGGTATCTCTGTGTAATACCGTCACGCACCAGCTTAAGAAGCTCGTCAAACATAGGCACGGTCAAGTGGCAGAAAGATACAATTTTTTCGGGGTATCGCTGTAAATGAGCATAAAGTGTGTGGAACTGGCTGACACTAGCACGCTGAGCCAACATTGGATGCACCCAGAACCTCCTAGTCCTCCTCAGCGGGCCACCACTATTGCTAGTAGTAGGCTCACCACTCGGAAGGTCACTTGGCACATCCTCCGAAGTATCAGGCAACTCATCTGTAGCAAGCAAGAGCAACAAGCCAAAAAGAAGATCATCCACAGATGACATATCTCTGAAGGCACAACATAGCTCTGAGATGCCGGTATAACCAGAGCAATGTATAACCCCACCCACAATGGATAGAAGTGAAAGGGAAGAAGCAAGTAGCCTGGTCCAATGTGCCCCTCGCAGGCAAGAACATCACGCCTGTGTCTGACTCGTGTGCAGCTCGTCATTCCCTAACGATGTGAATGCGCTGAAATCCTGTTATCTGCGCCAGTCACTAACGATAAAACCACCATATAGGACTATTGTACCAATGATTGTGTTCGCCCACGCACTGTTAAACCACACTGATAACCTGAAAAGTATGTGTGCGAAAACATCAGCACACAATAGTTCACTGTATACATCTTCGCCGCGAAACATGGCAATAACCGCGGCCCTCAAACGCAGAAAGGCATATGCGACAGTGTGTTCGCACTGTAAAGACACGTTCTGCATGTATTTAACGAACGCGCATCGCCTGTTCAAAACCCATTTAAAAGCGCCACAATTATGGTCTTTACCATGTTCGTTAAATGCACCTTCCACGCGCGAATACAAATATACAGTATGCTAGGGCTTATTCACAGGGGCGTACCTGTGAGCAGTATTTTGTGAGCCCAACCAGCAGTGGAATCTGAAAAGACAGTGTAATGGAAACAGCGGCATTTCTTCTGTATTTCCGACCCGCTCATGGTTTTAGCGCTCACAATACTGAGGGAAAATAAGCCGATGTGAATAAGCCCTTAACGCGCAACTCGCACCAATAATCCCTACGCAAAAGCGCCCATGTGATCGCTAATACCCATCCGCATTTTTCTCTGCTGTCCAAACATACCTCTGCCTTTTGTCGGCTAAGCAGTGTAATGTGGGCGCTAATGAGGCACTTTTTAGCGGTGTAGGTTGCGCCCTTCTTGCGCACGATATACCGGCGTATTTTTTATAATATAATCCTTTGGCAGCATTATCGGGGCTCCAGTATTTCCCAAAATCTGGTGTCACATGGTATAAGTGGTATCATTACTTGTGTGTTCGCTCACATTATGCAATTGGACACACATGGGGCCATTCTGCTTAGGGGAATAAAGTTGTGTGACCTAATTAGGCAATTTACCGAATCTGACTCACGTCGTTAACATGTGCGCACGGGCCATTTGGCCTCTCAATGTCAAATAATTATGCGCACACCTTCGACATTTCGCCCGCCCCTATATAACGCGGAGTGTATGGGGGAGGTGCGGCTTTTGGCGTTATCGTCGGAGCGTAACATTAATAATAAGCCATGAACAAATGGGTGATGATCGGAGCGATCGAAAACCGGCCAGCGCTCCAGGACGTCCGCAGCGAGGCCTACAAAAACCGTGGGGCAAAAAAACCTCCTATGGATCCAGGTTGCAAAAAGGGCTTACCCGCATTGGGCCACATATAATGATAGTATCCAGAACAAATGGAAGGGTTTAATAATGTTTAACTTGTATGGTTTAGTATTTTACGTTAAAAACCGTATCAGCAGCTTTAAGTTTTTTACACACTGGGGGGCGCCAGAGACACCTTTTTCAAAAGATCCAAAAAGGCGGGACAAATAGGGGTACAACTCACCGCTATAGCAAGACGCCGTTCACGTCTTCAAACGAGGAGGTGTCTACAGAGCGGGCGTCCTCGCAACACACGGAACAAGGACCATCAATATGCCAGGCAACACAAGGGGTCGGGCCGCAATAAAGCCCCGCATTCACCGGCCACGTGTGTCAGTCAAAATATAGCGCTGGGCCAAAAGCACTAAGGTATGTGTGATGGAAATAGTAAAGCGCTTGTGTCAGTCTCTGGTGTTTACAGACATGACTAAGACCAGAGTACAAGCCGAGATTATCTGCACAATAAAGGGGCTGACTGCGGAGCCGTCGCCTTATAATAAGTCATGGCAGAGCTGGCATTGACATCAATGGCGCTGCTCCAGCGATAACAGCATCCCCACTGCTATCGCTGGAGCGCATCTTGGCGCTGTCAGGAATGACAGCGGTGCGGAGTGCTGACAGGGGCCACACAAGAAAGAAGAAGAAGGGTGCAGACAGCACAATCTTTACATTGTATTCAGCCGGGCAAGAAATATGCAACAGCCACAGAAGGGGAACTTATCCAAATAGGTCCCCTTCAAATGCCCAGTATGTACAGATAGGAGAGCGGCGGCATCCAAGGTGCAGCTCAAAAAAAAAATCTTTATTCTTCCCAAGGAATAAAAAAGACGTTTCAACTCTGTTAGTCTTTTTCAAATATATACAGCGGGAATAACTTGTATGCTTTGGGAGAAGCACTTTGTATTATTGTTTTCCATGCTTTGTGTTGCTACTGTGAATTGTGACCCTCTGTTTGCTGGTTTCGGATGTCCCCTCTGTGCAGCCGTCAGTGCTTACGTTCACACAAGCTGCCTTTAAACACTAACATACGTGACCTCTGTATAAGGACACACACTATAGCTATAGGTGCCCATTTAGTACACTTGTGTGATGTTTAGCACAATGTGAGATGCTTGGGCTTGGCTCGCACATCAGCGCCCCGTAGTTGTCATTTTCACCAACTGCATGTGGTATAATGTGTTATCTTTATGTGTATTAATTGCTTTCTGGGGTTTTCTGTCTCCCCAATATTCACCCCTTTAGTGAAAGCCCTCCGGACTGCCTGGCGTTCGATTAGGGACCAATACACGAGGGTGCTGCGCCAACAATTTACTGCTGGCATGTCACCTGGCGACCCTGTGCGGTATAAATTTGGCCATGTCCTGGTTTTCTTAGACCCGTCCTTGAGCTAAATATGTAAGTATATTGTTTCCTCTGTGAAGTTCTCATATACGGATCTGTTTAACATATACTTAGAATAAACGTTACAAACACTTCAGCAGCAGGGAAAGTTGTGTCTCAGTACTGTGTTGCGGCGGCACTGCTGGTAAGTGTGTCTCTAATTGGCGCTGCTCCCTGTTTAAACTGGAGATGCCGAACTTAGAAGAATAAGGCCAAATGCTGTAATACATACTCTGTAGTGTGCATGTAGCATGCCACCATCGTACTGTCCAGCATGTCTGAGGATTGCCTCCTGCTCCATTGACAAAGCCGTAGAGTTTACTATATTGGGCATTTCAATGTAGGCAAGCAACATATGTAGCCTCATTGCGCTGCACTTCCATTAAAACACTCTGTAAGCTGCAGGACTCTGTAAGAGGCAATAGGCTTTGGCACTTTAACCTAAATTGACCAAAGGATATAAGGGTGGAGCGCGGTAATTTGCTAATTTGGGAGTGAAATAAAAAAATAATGAACTTGTAAAAACTTTATTTTCTATTTTATTTACATTGAACAGTAGTGGAATTTACAAATTATTTGGTTTTAAATATTGTATCTGGCAAATGTTGACCTTCGCTATCCACACACTGCTGCATACGTTTTCGGAAGTTCTCATGCACTCTTTCAAGCATGTCGACTGGTATTCTGGCAATCTCAGCGTCAATATTGTTCCTTAGGTCTTCCAGGGTGTTGCTTTTTTGAGTTGCAGGTTGTGGCAGCGCTGTTGGTCGAAGAGAGGGGAGAGTGGGCGTTGCTTATAGTGGCTGACGGGAAGTTTGTCTGCAGCTGCTTTTCAGTTGCCATCATGCGGTGGACACGTGAGGAGCGTTCATTTTGTGTTGAAGCGTATTTTTCAAATAACCACTCGATCATTGCAATGCAACGTGCTTTTCGTTTGCGATTCGCTGTTCCCCCACGCGGACGTGTTCCTGGACGGCAATCAGTTGTAAATTGGCTAAATGCATTCAGAACAGCAGGGAATGTGTCATCTGTACGAAGAGGACCTGCGAGAAGTGTTACAACACCACAAAACATCCAACGAGTTAGAGCAGCAGTATTGCAATCTCCGAAACGCTCTGCATTCGGACCGCCTCACTGTGTGGTGCGCCTTATCACCAGTAGGCATCATTGGCCCTTACTTTTTTCCGGCAACTGTGAATTCCGAACGTTACTTAACTATGCTGCAGGATCTTTTCCAGCCAGCACTCGAGGCAATGCAATTAGAGGATACATGGTTTCAACAAGATGGTGCCACTGCACACACAGCGAGAGTTACCATGAATTTTTTGAGGCAAACGTTTCCTGAACGGCTTATCTCCCTGAGGGGTGATCTTAACTGGCCGGAACGCTCACCAGAATTAGCCCCATGCGATTTTTTCCTTTGGGGTTACCTGAAGTCTAAGGTGTATTGCAACCGTCCCAACACCCTGGAAGACCTAAGGAACAATATTGACGCTGAGATTGCCAGAATACCAGTCGACATGCTTGAAAGAGTGCATGAAAACTTCAGAAAACGTATGCAGCAGTGTGTGGATAGCGAAGGGCAACATTTGCCAGATACAATATTTAAAAGCAAATAATTTGTAAATTCCACTACTGTTCAATGTAAATAAAATATAAAATAAAGTTTTTGCAAGTTCATTATTTTTTTATTTCCCTCCCAAATTAGCAAATTACCGCGCTCCACCCTGTATATGTGCTCTGACCTTTCACTGTGCATGACTAACCCATACACAAAGTGCCTTTGATTTGCAGGTTGCTTGGATTAATAGGGCAGCTACAACTTACATCTCAATATTATCATTCTGCATGTCCATGTTGGGCGTAAGGCTTTCCCTGCTGGTCGTGGGAAGAACACCAATAATATTACAGAAGCTGCCATTCGCCTTCTAAAAGACAATATTTTGCTCCATAACAGAGCGCACAGCATTGTGGGGTTTGTACAGCATTGTGCAGCTGTTGCAGTTCCTGGTTTCTGATTTGGCCATGTACTATGAACGATAAATAATTCATGTGATTAGTGGAAGGTCTGAACAATCTTTACAGTCCAGATATAAAATCTGTGAGAACCAGTGCAAGGAATTGTAAAAAAACATTCAAAAATGCTTAGTATAAAGTGAAGTCCAGTCCAAGTGGTGCGGCGCGCTGTGGGTTCACAGGTCTGTGTGATTGTTATGTAGGCAGCAATGGGGGCCCAAACACCAACATGCAGGAACTGGGAAGGAAACCATCAGCTGTCCTAATATTCTTCCTTCCGACTCAGAGACATAAAAAGCCTCCAGTTCTGGGGTTGCATCTGGTAAGAATAATGTTCCCGTTGGTTTGGATCATTACGGATGGATAGTCCTCAAAAGTTACACGCACAGGTGGAAGATGATGCGTTAGAAGTAGAGATGAGCGAACATACTCGCTAAGGGCAATTGCTCGAGCGAGCATTTCCCTTAGGGTCATTCCATGTCAGTTCAACCAACGCTCCCAGTCGACCATCTCAGATTTCAATGAAACTTTGCACAAAGATAGACCCTGACCCTAAACTAAGATAGCCAGAATATTAGGCTTCAAAGTGCTTTGGTTCACGAGCTACAGGTCTTAATCTAGGGGGTTGTCATGTGATTACAGCCTACAGGTCTTAATCTAGGGGGTTGTCATGTGATTACAGCCTACAGGTCTTAATCTAGGGGGTTGTCATGTGATTACAGCCTACAGGTCTTAATCTAGGGGGTTGTCATGTGATTACAGCCTACAGGTCTTAATCTAGGGGGTTGTCATGTGATTACAGCCTACAGGTCTTAATCTAGGGGGTTGTCATGTGATTACAGCGCGCAACCTGAAAAAAGTGGTGATTTCAATCCATTGCCAAGCCAGTTCTAATGACTCTAGAGCAATGAAGCTTCACACACTAGGAGAACTTTTGGTGCTGAATCCAGCTAAGCTCCTCAGACTGCCCCTCTTATCATCATTCTGCCACCATTGCATGTCAAAGGAGCTGAAACATTCTATCGCACAAAATAAAACTCATATTTTAAGCAGTAATAACTCATAATCAATGCGATCCAACTCAGCTCTGAATGTATCAATGTGTACTCCATGGAAATGGTTCTCATTCACATTATGGACCCAAAAGGATGCAGAGCTCTTAAGATACAATGAGTCAAAAATGGCAAAAAACATTTTTATGCAAATTTTTAGCTTTTTCAAAAGGCAAAAATCGGAATGTACTCCACTTTTATTTTTTTTCATTTTTGTTCTATTTGAAAGAGAATTTTTTGCTCTACAAGATTCGATGTTTTTCATTTTGTTCCCAGACCTTCTATCAATGTCAGTCAAAGTCCTATGTACTCGGAGGTCAAATAATAAAATAAGTGTGACCTTGGCATGGATGTATTAGTTTAGTAATCAGGAGAAGGTGGATAATTTACAAAATGGGACAACTTCGTATGCTAAAAATGGCCACAAAAGGTTACTGTGTGACATAATGGTAATAATTTAGTGCATTTATCTTGACTGTTTCAAACCGTGTCTTTACATGTTTAACCCTTTCCAATCCAATTTGTATCCTGGTTTTGCTAGGGGGCTTACTCTTTTTCTGCTGTTATACAACGGCGCTATATGCTGGCTAAAGCCAGTACTGCATGAGGTGACATGTTGGATAGGCTCCAACAGCAGAGAGGCTGGCAATATACAGTAAGAGAACCCTGACAGACGTCTTCCAACATCGGAGCTGTACTGCCTTAAATCATAATGTCTTCAGAGGTCAGACAGTGGATTGGAAAGGGTTAATGAGTAAAATATTTATTCTGCTTGATTCGAATTCTTTAGGTACTAGCATTTTACAGAGGCAAATGTTGGAATGTTTATCCATTGTCTAATATGTTTGTTTTTTAAGGAAATTATACTATTAGAATTTTATGTGCGATGGATGATTCTAGCTTGCAAGAAAGAAGCATGGTTGGAACCAGCAAGGATGACAATGAAGAGAAGGAAGAAAGCAGAGCTGAAGTTTGTCAAATAGGGCAAGCAGATAAATCCCCATGTCATTCGCCGTCGGTCTACAGAGGAAAAAGTATTATCAAGTTTGTATGTAGTTTGCCAGCTGATCAGCAGATTCTTTTGAGCAGAAGGACAGGGCTTGTGTTTGATAACTTGTCAACTATCTGTTCTTACCATCAGGCCATATTTTTGACCAACTATGAGCTGTTTCAGAAAAAATGCTGTAATCCTTTCTCAAAGGAAAATCACAACAGTGTGAAGCGTCTAAGAGCCATTGATATTGCAACTGCAGATCAGGTGAATGCTGTCACCAAGAGAAAAGATATCAACCCTGGCCAGAAACTGTGCACCAGGTGCATTGCTGATCTTTCTGTTGCTCCAAGGGCTAAGGAACCATCTGACATCAAGAATATATATATATATATCAGACTACATGACATTGTGTCATCTTGATATATAAATTATACAGAGTCACAAAAACGGTCTTCCTACTTGGTGCGAGCATAAGAGTATCGAATACAGTATCACGCACATATGCACAACCTATATTGTTGTGTTTTTTATTATTCTTGTTTTGTTTGTCACGTACATTGATAATAAAAGTTACGTTTTATTCTATTAGTGGCTCCCCACAGTGATAAATATTTAACCTACGGGAACTTATTTGCCTCGGTGATACCCAACTGAATTCTAATGGCAGGCTTCCTATCTGGAAGTATCAACATAGCCTCTTGGCTTGTGGAAGCACAATCAGTATTCTCTGAGAAGGATATGGATACGTATTCACAAACGACCTCAATCAATCAAGCGTTTAGGAACATCACTAAGATGTACAAAGAGTTTGTCAAATCGTGGTGGGAGGTGCAGGGTCTCACCAATTATCTAAGCAACAAAATAGTCCCCCGGGGTCTTAGAATTCAGGTTTTACCACCTGAAAAATTACGAACACCAGAATTTATGAAAAAATGGGAGAAGGAAGCTATAGATAGCTCACTCCGTCTCATGAACCTCTTGCTTGAGGAAGAAAAAAACAACTTAGAAAAACACAGCAGAAATCTTGAGGAACTTATAAAAGAAGCACAAAAATTCTTAGCAGAGAGTGAGTTTGAGAAGAAAGAGAACACGCTCAAACTAACTATAGAAAGATACACGGGTTTCCTGAAGGAACGGAAACATTACCAATATACCAGAGACCTAAAAGACTTTGTTGAAAATAAAGTATATGAGAATAGATCTTTAACAGAGTCTGAAATAAGTTCCTCAGATGGTGAATATCTAAATGCTGAGCCCTCAAGAAGAGGCAGATACGGAGATAAACGAAGAACAAAACCTCAAAACCGAAATAGAGCCCGCAGGAGGGGAAGAGCTGCCCCAAACCCAAATGACACCCATTTTTAGGTCCACCCATATACCAATATATGACCCGCAATCGAGGGGGACTACATGCACCCCCCCAGTATTAGCAACAAACTCAGTGGATGTTCACCCACAGTCAAACTTTGAATTCTGGATCGTCATCTTTGCAAGAAAACCAACTACAAATTGTTAATTTGTCCTCAAGAAAATTGACCCTAAATGAAGAGACAGTCCTAAAGAAGGGTCTCTCTTTTATACCTACAAACAAATATGATCCGTTTGGATGGGTCAAAGATGTCAATCTTTTCCTACGAAAACTCCGTTGGAAGAAGTTTCATATTGTCCAAGGGAGAAAAAAATGTTCTGAATTGGGCCTAGATCCCCAAGACCTAGACATTGTTACGGCACTAGAAGAACTTGAACGGGAGAATGAAAGAGATCCTAGTAAAGGTCCCTTCAAGGGACTCAAACCAAAAAAATACATCTTACCCCCCAGCAATTGACTCAGCATATCTTGAAATCTTTGAGACAATGGTGAACGATGAACTAAATAAACTATCTAAAATCAAGAGATTTAAATATCAAAATCTAACGAAAGCCGAAAAACAAGCCCTAATTACCATTGAGAATGATATGGAAATAATTATAAAACCATCAGATAAGGGCGGCAACATCACCATTCTAGACCGCAGTCAATACCGAAATATGTGCCTGAAAATCCTACTTGACAAAAACAACTATGAAATTCTCCCAACGGATCCTACGGACACATAACAATGAACTAAAAAATTCTCCTGAAAGCTAAAGAAACATCATTAATCTCTGACAATGAATTTAAATTCCTGTACTCAACGACCCCTCAAATCGCAACCTTTTATGGATTGCCTAAAATTCATAAAGGGTTGGACCCTCTTAAGGGACGCCCAATTGTCTCTGGGATTGACAATATCACTCAGGGGATCAGTAAATACATCGATATTATTCTGAGACCCTTTGTGGAGGCCCTTCCGGCTTATGTCCAGGATACGACAGACGTCATCAAAAAATTGGATGGCCTTACGATATCCCCCGACACTAAACTTGCCAGTTTAGATGTCGAGTCTCTGTATAGCAGTATACCCCATGAAGGGGGTCTTGAAGCAGTTAGCTTCTTCATCAAACAGAGGGGAACCCAATTTAGAGCTCACAATACTCTGCTCCTGGACCTTCTGTCGTTTGTCCTCACTAAGAATTATTTCATCTTCGAGGGGCGGTACTTCCACCAGCTCAGGGGTTCAGCTATGGGGAGCCCTTGTGCCCCCACTTATGCCAACCTGTACCTGGGCTGGTGGGAGGAAACCCTCGTCTTTTGTGAGGACAACGAAGAATGGTTGCCATCCATAGAACTTTGGATTCGCTTTATTGACGATATCCTGATACTATGGACTGGGTCAATAGAGGACTTCCATCACTTTGTCAAGAAACTTAATCAGAATAAGTTGAACTTATTCTTGACATCAGAGATCAATCCGATGACTATAACTTTTTTGGATTTACAGATTACCAAAAATGAACAGGGCTCCCTGGATACCACTGTTTTTCGTAAGAGTACAGCTACCAACACATTACTCCATTGGGAAAGTCATCACCCAATAGCTCTAAAACGTGGTATACCTAAGGGTCAAATTATCCGAGTAAGGAGAAACTGTTCCTCGGATGGAGAATTTCAATCCAAAGCACAGGAAATGTCACAACGCTTCAGAGATAGAGGCTATCCATCATCTGTGATAACTCAAGCAAATGACTTTGTTAAAGAAAAGCAAAGAGACGAATTCATCCAGAAGAAGCCACAAAAAACTGGTGACAATAAGATTCGCATTGTGGGCACATACGACGATTGCTCCAAAGAGGTTCGAACGATCTTTGAAAAATTCTGGCACATTCTCCGTCGTGATACGGATTTGGCCAAATACTTACCTGAAAAACCTCTAATTACCTATAAAAGGGGGAGACATTTAGGTGATCGGCTGGTACACAGCCATTTGAGCCAGAACTTGATTCAACAAAAAACGTGGCTAGGGTCTGAGTTACCGAAAGGTTGCTACCCATGTGTGGGATGCAAAGCCTGCAAGTTTATTGAGAGGCAGCATCTTCACAAGTTCCTCAACAGGGAAAGTATACAATATTCGAGACTTTATCAACTGTAGATCTCAATTTGTAGTATACAAAGCAACATGTCCGTGCCCCCTTGACTACGTGGGTAAAAAACCACACAACAACTACGCCGACGGTTGCTGGCTCATATTGGGAATGTAGAACGAGGGGAACCCACGAGCCTATCCACCCATATCAAGGAACATCATGGTAATGACCCTAATGTCCTTAAATTTCAAGGCCTAGAAATCCTACGGGATAATGGGAGGCGCGGCAACCGGGATCGACGGTTGCTGCAAAAAGAGAGTCAATGGATTTTTCGCCTTGACTCATGTGCGCCCAGAGGCCTTAATGAATGCCAGTCTTTTTCCTCATACATTTAACACCCCTCAATAAATGTTAATATTGACAATAAAAATTGGGATCAACGATCCCGATTGATATATATGGCAGCGAGAATGATGATATCTATAACCCGATTAGAACTAGGATCAATGATCTTGAGTGACATACATGGCAGGCAAAATGATGCGATACTTATAACCTAGGTGGCTACTTTCATCTCAAGGCTGATGATCTATATCCATATATAAATCACTATGATCCTTGCTGACTTTCATGCCAGTAAGAATGGTGCAATACCAACAACTTATGATTCGTGCTGACTTTGATGCCAGCAATAATGGTGCAATATCAACAACCTAAGTGGTTACTCCTACTGTATGATAAAATAACTATCATCGGATTATATATATTTTTGATTGTAGGCTAGAGCATCATATATGCACCCTATACTGACCCCCTATATTTTAACATAGGTGGACTAATAAATATAGAACAAATAGAGGTTACAACATGACATGTAACTCTAGTCCTTAATACTGCCATATGTACAACAATCAATGCATCACTGTCAATGTGATTACTACATCAATACCATTACGATCCTTAAAATATAAATATATCATCTGTTCCTTTCCTTATGGTACCTATCACTCTCCTATAACTGCATACTTACCTCATTATATTGTCAGTAATAGCAATTGCTCGAACATCAGGCTATATCAGATGTTAGAATGAGGACTTTTTAATCATTTGTACTACTGTGCTTTCACATATTCCTCCTATTATCTGACCACATACAGGGGACTAGTACACCTGTCCCTCCACATGTCGCTGCCCCAAACCCTCACGCAATGCTGTTACCGGAGCGATGGATCACAGCTACACCAACGGATATTTTCTATCTGGTTGGCAATGGTTGGCAAATTCACGCTCGGAGTCTACTGCGCATGCGCGAACCCGCGAATTATCGCGAGATTTCGGGAGAAGGTGTGCGACGCTCTAGCAAGCTTATTGGAGGCATGGTATGTGCAATATAAACCCGGATACCGGGACTACAGGTTAAGGCAGTAACGTTGGGGACAGAGGCCCCATATAGTGGAGGCCGCACATGACGCGGGGGGGGGGGGCAGACAACTTAAGCAGTAAGGGAAGGTAAGGGTTAATGAAAGTTAGGGGGTTTGTAGAATGTTCTGGGAGGTAAGGTAAGGGTTAACGAAAGTTAGGGTGTATAGTAGAATGTTCTGGAATCAGGGGGGGGAAGATAGTGATTGGTAGAAAGGGTAGAAGGCGGGGGGATATATAAGCAGAAGGGTTAGAGGCAGCGCCATCTTTTCCAGAGAAATTTGCGAGTCAGAAAGTACGGGAAAAGGACTTACTATGGCTGAGATAGATAGGTTGTTGCAGGAGCTCAGGGCAGCGGCGTCTGTTCATGGCCAGGACTGGCTGCAAGCCCAGGTGTCTGGTCTGCTAGGCAGTGTCGGTGGAGGAGAAGCAGTTCCAGCAGTGCAGGAGAGGAGGTCGCGGCGGGCTAGACCTCCGTCGCGGCTGCGAGACGATGACGTCACCCCTCCAGCTCGTCGGCGGCTCCGGAGCCCCTCCGGGGACCCTTTGGGCAGCGGTTCCCTTCCTAAGCCTCGGGGAGAGGAGCAGCGGTCCAGGAGGAATCCAAGCAGGCTGCCGGTGAGCACGGTGAGCAGGGGGCTCCCGCTCCGGTCAGGGGGCGGGGCCTGCAGCATCAGTCGGCACAGAGCAGGCAGGAGGAACGGAAGCCTCCCCTGGTGATGCACCGGCCGGGGGAGCTTCTGGCAAGCGTCCAGTAAGGAGAGGAACGGCCGCAGGGGCTGGTGGCAGCGACAGGAGCAGTGGGAGGAGGAGATTCCCTACGGCGGCCCCCCGTGGTGATGTACCGGCCAGGGGCCGGACCAGACAGACCAGGTCAAACAAGCAGTCTCCGGTGATGGACAGTGGGCGACAGACTTCGGAGGGTGCTGCTGGCAGCGGCACAGTGTGAGTCCGGTCAGTCGTGGTTGTTCCGGGTCGGGAACAACGAGCGGGGACCAGTCAGAGCGCAACGGCCGGGCTGGCAGGACAGCGGCTGGAAGACGGCGAGCTTGCAGAATCGGGGAGCGACGAGGATCTGACGACTTCCCGGGACCCGGCTGGTGGTGACACAGCTTCCATGCAGCCTGGTGAGCATAGCTCAATGTCATGTTTGTCAAATGCATTATGTGCTAGAGAGTTAGTGAGCAAAAGTTTGGAGGTGAATGCTAGTAACTTGAGAGGTGAGTTTGGGGGTGAATTACAGGAGTTGTTAGGTAACGTTAGGGAGCTTTTGCAGCGGTGTGATAGGGAGAGGGGAACGGGATTACCAATCCCGTCTCCGGTGGCGGCGTGGGTTCCGCAAGGGGGTAGAAGCGCAGTGGGGTTCATGGAGGGCCCGGGTTTTTTAGTGCCGGCGGAGGTTCAGCGTGGTGCGGGGGTGACGGTAGCAGTGCAGACAGAGAAGGATGGGGAGGCAGTAAGGCTTGATGACAGGGCAAAAGGTGAGGTCTATGTATGCTTTGAGGGCCCGCTAGGGGCTCATTTAAAGAAGGAGGTGCGTGAAAAGATCTGGAAAGACGAATACGTCGAGATCTTTTCATTGCTGCCTCTGGAAAAATTTAATTTAGAGAAAGGGAAGAGAACGGAGACCAAAAAAGAGGAGGAGGAGAAAAAACGCTGGAGGCTGATTCCGCAAACGTTTGCGAACTGGCTTCAGGCGTTTGCTATTTTGGCTGGGGTCATTGGGGAAAAGGCGCCAGAAAATTGTTCGGCCCTTTTCTGCTACATGGATTCCATAGGTGAGGCATATAGGACGTACGGGGGTCAGGCGTGGTTGCGTTATGATGAGCAATTTCGTCAACGCAAAGCAGTGCGCCCCAATATCCGGTGGGATCACAAGGATATTGGTTTGTGGCTCAAGGTCATGGCCCCAACACGGTACGGGCAGTCCTTTCCTGGGAGTGCCGGATCTTCCGGCACAAGCAGTGGAGGAAGTTCTGCCGCGAGCGGCGGGGCATCAGGAGTGCGGAAGGCGGGTTTTTGCTGGCAATTTAATGAAGGCCAGTGTAAATTTGGAGCAAGTTGTCGTTTCAAACACAATTGCTCCGTGTGTAGCGGAACGTCCCATGGAGCGTCGAAATGTTTTAAGCGCGGAAAGGGAAAATCGGCAGGGTCGGATAATAAGAGGGAGGACACCGGTGAAGGTTCTAGAGATGGCCCCCTTTCTAAGTAGGTATCCAGATGTGGAGAAAGGGCGTCTGCTATTGTTGGGGTTTTCCGAGGGTTTTAGAATCCCGGCGCCTTTGCATCAGGTTCCTTGCGCGCTAAAAAACCTACGTTCGGCGTTGCAATTTCCGTCGGTGGTGAAGGAGAAGCTGGAGAAGGAAGTCCAGTTAGGACGTATGGCAGGGCCATTTTCGGCCCCCCCACTTCCTAATCTGGTGATTTCTCCATTGGGGGTGGTTCCTAAGAAGGAGCCAGGGAAGTTTCGCCTTATTCACCATCTGTCTTTTCCAAAAGGTGAGTCGGTGAATGACGGGATAGATCCTGAACTCTGTTCAGTGGTCTACACGTCATTTGATGCAGCGGCAAAATGGGTGCAGCGCTGCGGCAAGGGGGCGCTATTGGCAAAGACAGATGTGGAATCGGCGTTTCGTTTGTTGCCAGTTCACCCCGACAGTATTCATTTGCTGGGGTGTGTTTGGGAGGGTCAGTTTTTTGTTGACCAATGTTTGCCTATGGGGTGCTCGATTTCTTGCGCCTATTTTGAGGCATTTAGTTCGTTTTTAGAGTGGGTTGTTAGGGACGTGTCCGGTTTGCAATCCATTTTGCATTACTTGGACGATTTTTTGTGTATAGGTCCGGCAGGTTCGAGCGTGTGTACTTCCCTTTTGTCTACGGTGCAGTGGGTTTCTACAAAATTTGGGGTTCCATTGGCACCCGAAAAGACGGAGGGTCCAGTTACTTGCCTGAGTTTTCTTGGTATCACAATTGATACTGAGAAGATGGAATGCCGGTTGCCGGAGGAAAAATTGATTGCGCTACGTTTGCATTTGGGGAGGGTAGCTCAAGCAAAGAAGGTTACCTTGCGGGATTTGCAGTCGTTGCTCGGTAAATTGAATTTTGCTAGTCGAATTATACCGATGGGGCGAGTATTTTGTAGAAAAATGGCGCGAGCGACGGCCGGTGTTAAAGCAAGTCATCATTTTGTGCGTATCTCTACTGAGATCCGTGCAGATCTTTCAGTTTGGTCCTCCTTTTTGGTTAAGTATAATGGGAGGTCGTTGTTTATTGACCAGGCGGTGGATAATTTTGATTGTGAATTATTGACAGATGCGTCTGGGGCGTTTGGTTTCGGAGCATTTTTTCGGGGTCAATGGTGTGCAGGTCATTGGCCGGACGAATGGCGGCTATGCGGGGCTGTAAAAAATTTAGTATTGCTGGAACTGTTCCCAATTGTAGTAGCGGTGTCGGTCTGGGGTGAATGGTTTAGGAACAAGAAGGTGCGGTTCCATTGTGATAATTTGGGTGTAGTGCAGGTGATTAATAGTGTGTCGGCCCGGTCGCCGCCAGTGGTGGATCTATTACGGCATTTAGTCTTGGTTTGTTTGTCTTTGAATGCATGGGTGGTAGCGGTCCATGTTCCGGGGGTGGAGAACAACATAGCGGATTCTCTTTCTCATTTCCAGTGGGATCGTTTTCGGGAATTGGCGCCGGAGGCGGAACAGGAGGGTCTGCGTTGTCCACGTGCGGCGGAGCAGTTGATTATCGGTTTGTTGGCACAGGTTACATGGTCGGCTTATTTATCGGCGTGGGAGCAGTGGCAGGGATGGTTGAGTGGGTTGAGAGGGGATCTGTCTGAGGATGATCAGGTGACGGCGTTACTTGCGTGGTTGGGTAATGTGTCCCTTATGGAGTGGTCAGTGGCGAGGGTCAACCGTTTTATGGCTGGGTTGGCTTTTGGTTTTAAGTCTCGAGGGCAGCGAGATTTGACAAAGGCCTTCTTGGTGCGGCAGGCGTTGAGAGGTTTTCGGAAGGATAAGCGAGTAAAAGATAGGAGGAGGCCGATTACTTTTGAATTGTTGGAAAGGATGGGCGTGGAGTTGGGAAGTTTTTGCACAGACGCTTTTGAGTTGCGGCTATTTCGGTGTGCATTTGCATTAGCGTTTTTCGGGGCTTTTAGATTGGGGGAATTAGTCTCCCCCAGTAAGGCAGTTCAGGGGGGTTTAGCTAGGTCGGATATGGTCGCGTTCGGCAACGGGTTGCAAATCTGGTTGCGACGGTCTAAAACGGATCAAATGTGCAAAGGCAAAAAAATTTCTTTGTCGCAGGTGCCTGGGGCATTGATGTGCCCGGTACGTTGTTTTAACGAGTATGTACATTTGCGGGAAGGGGTTACGGGGCCGTTGTTTTGTCATAAGGACGGGTCTTTTTTGTCTCAGTATCAGTTCAACGCGGTGTTGCAAAAAACTATGTCGGTTTTGGGGTTGGCAGGAGCCGGATATTCGTCTCATTCTTTTCGGATTGGGGCCGCAACGGAGGCCGCACAGTGGGGCTTATCAGCAGAAGCGGTAAAAAAGATTGGAAGATGGGAGTCCAGTAGGTATCGGCTGTATGTTCGGCCTGAAATCGGTGTAATCGGTTGTGGTAAGAGTGGTTTGAGTGTTGTCATAAAAAAAAAAAAAATTCCGTTGTAAGATGTCATACAGAGGAGGAATAACTGGATTATGAGTGATTCGTGGTTTTGTATCCCATTTCAGGTCCCAGGTATCCAGTGTTGCTTTGGCTGATGGGACACTCTTTCGTGTACTGGGCTGCAGAGAGGGCAAGGGAGAGACCGACAGGGAGGCAGTTAGGGTACGCGAAGGAATTAGTATCAGTGCATTGGTTGGGTGTGAGGGGCATGAAGTGGAGCCAGGTGTTGCGGGATGTAGATAACTATGTGAGATTAGACAGGAGCCCGGACATTTTGGTCTTGCATGTTGGGGGCAACGACCTGGGGAGTCGCCCGGCGCGTGAGTTGCGCCGTGACATCACGTATGACTTCCTTCGCTTGCGTTGCCTCTTTTCATGCATGATCATTGTGTGGTCAGAGATTATTCCGAGGAAGAGCTGGAGGGGGGTTCGCTCGATTGAAGGGATTAACCGGGCCAGGGTAAAGCTGAACAGGCACGTGTCAGCTTTCGTTGCGAGGAATGGAGGTGTCAGCGTTAGGCACATCGACTTGTAAAAAGGTGAGGGAAACTACTGGGCAGCCGATGGGGTCCACCTTAACGATATTGGGACCGATCTGTGGGCAGTTGCCATTCAGGAAGGCGTAGAGAGGGCATTAGGCTTGTTGGGGGCGGCGCAGACTGAGGTGTAAGTCGTGCTTGCTTTGGCGGGTGGGGGGTCCTTGGAGTAGTTGGAAATCGTGGGGGGGGGGGAGTTGGGTGGGCATGGGCTCACCTGTTTAGACTCCCTCCTTAGGTATTAAGATGGTGTCTGGTGCGATTACTTGGGCTGTGGAGGGGGCAGTAGACTCCCTCCGCCTTAAGTGACGGTAGTGGTAGCCACCCAATGGGCGGCCTGCTGCCCTTGAGCCTGTATGCCGGCTGTGGGGTGAAGTTCTGGTTTTATGGTTTATTGTCGCACCAGATTTTGTAACTCCATGGACTCCCCCTCGTGCGTTGGTATAATCTTGTGTGTTTTGTTATATATTTGTTAATAAACTGGCTGCTGTGGCCAATTTAGCCAAAAATAAGTCTATTTGTGATTTTTGGGGGTGAAGGGGGGTAGATGGCTACAGCAAAAGGGCGTTCTGCCCTCCCCGGGTCATGACCATCTATGCTCATTTGTCTGACAGCCACTATGCTGAATGGTTCTCTTGCTGCACTTGCAGCTCCTTGTCCATCCTGATGACACTGCTAGTTATTACTATGCAGTAGAAACGCCTTGCTGGACATTTCTCTATCTCCTAGTGTGTTTAACATCAGTCTTTAGCCTTCAGCTAAACAATTCACCTAGGTAGATTAACCCCTGACTAACTGGACATCTATCTCCTAGTGTGTCTTATATCAGTCTTTAGCCTTCAGCTAAACAATTCACCTAGGTAGATTAACCCCTGACTAACTGGACATCTATCTCCTAGTGTGTCTTATATCAGTCTTTAGCCTTCAGCTAAACAATTCACCTAGGTAGACTAACTCCTGATTAGCCATCACCCGGATTGACACTCAATCTAAGTGATAGCTGGGTGATGCACGCTGGAAGATGTGTGCTTCATAAGTGCATGATTAGAAATTGAATGCACCTATCTATCCACGGACAAAAATCGATGCTAGACCTATATCGATCTATCATCTATAGGGAATTCCGCTTTATGCAACCAGAGAATTGAATAGCCATCCATTTAATTCAATTACCCTGCTGTTATATGTTTGGAGATAGACATGTTTTTTCCCCTTGCTAGTACAATGAATGGGAATCTAATGTCTATCAAACATTCTATTCAGTGATAAAAATATCCATCTACCACTGATATATGTCCTTTATTTCTCTGAATATTAAATAGGTGTCTCCTAGAATATTATTACCTAGCACCTTTAACTCAAGGGAAATAACAAGTATACAATGCAATGATTAACGTATTGATGGAGATGCGTCACTGATCCAAGGATTCTACATATACCTCCACTTGTGTGGCAGAGGAGAGAATCTCTATCAAAATAGATGCATTCTCCATTCTCCATCATCATGAATATTCATTGCTGAAGATTACTGTAAAAACTATGTGCACAAAATCCAATATAACACATGGTTACTTGGGTATATATTCAGGAAATTAGGACTTTAGTACGACTCTGGTTATTGATATAATATTTATATCAATCGACACAATAGGTATATATATTTACCATCAAGAATATATATATATATATATATATCAGACTACATGACATTGTGTCATCTTGATATATAAATTATACAGTCACAAAAACGGTCTTCCTACTTGGTGCGAGCATAAGAGTATCGAATACAGTATCACGCACATATGCACAACCTATATTGTTGTGTTTTTTATTATTCTTGTTTTGTTTGTCACGTACATTGATAATAAAAGTTACGTTTTATTCTATTAGTGGTTCCCCACAGTGATAAATATTTAACCTACGGGAACTTATTTGCCTCGGTGATATCCCTTCAAGGCTATGCCCAAGCAAAAAAGATTTTGTTTCTGTTAGAATCAATGGAGAAAAAGTTCATAAACAGAAAAGACTGCTGCTTATCGTCTGAAGAATGGATTGGAAATTGGATTCTCTTAATTTTGTGAGCTGCGTCCTAAATGGTGCGTGACAGCTGGAGCTGCTGGAAGGCATTCAGTCTGTGTTTGCACAATGCATCAGAATATTAAACTGATGTTGTTTTCGAGTCCAATAGCTTTGGGTTATAAAGCACTGATGGAAAAGATGGTTTGTGACAGAGTCCAAGGAATGCATGCTCCACAGATGTGAAGACTGTGCAGGAAAAGAAGGAATTTCGGAATATATAGCTAATGTAGTTAGTGAGTTAGATCCTGACCAACCAGTTGACTTCAAACAGTGGGTCCATACTGATCGAGACACAATTGAGACAAGGCAGCTGCCCCTTGATGAATTTATGTCAGACTTGAGTGAAAAAATATTCAACCTGACTAGCCATCATTATATTGTAAAGCATCAGAGTGCATATAAAGAAGGCTTGACAAATGAAAAGCTAGTGATACTGATGGACTATTCATTTGGAGTACAAGATGCAATTCAAAGTTTTCACTGGGAAAACAGTCAGGCGACTATGCACCCATCTGTTTACTACATTGACTTGGATAAGCAGATTGAAGCTTGAGTTTCTGCATTGTTAGTGATAGCTTAAAGGGGTTCTGACACAAATAATGTTTTTATGCTTTAGCAGCCATTGTTCCCTGGTCTGCCTAATGGACCCAGGGAACCCACGGTTTAATGGCTGCTAAAGCATAAAAACATAACACTTACCTGTTCTTCTGTTGTTGTTGATATCGGAGGGGTCATCTCCCGGCAGGCGCTGCTCCTCCTCTTCTGTCTGCACGAGCCGCGCAGCTCCGGGATCACGCGCATGCGCAGTGGAGAGGTGCCCTCTGACAGGAGTCAGGACGGGCTGCGTCTCCACTGCGCATGCGCAGCACTCCGGAGTTCAGCAGGACGGACGGGCCGCCCACAGCAAGCACTGCTTGTGACGTGCTTGCTGTGGGCAGTCCGTCCGTTAACCTCGGAAGTGCCTGACGGACGGACCAGAGCAGGAAGCGGTCTTTTTGACCGCTCCTGCTCTGCTTTAAAGGCACAGAAGAAGATGCGGGCTGGAGGGGACATGCCTGGCGATCGGGCCAGGCCAGGCAAGGTGAGTACAATTTTTTTTTTGATGTCAGAACCCCTTTAAGGCATGACACAATAGCTGTTCATGTTTTCCTGAATAGACTCTTACAGCACCTTCGACAGAAATTCCCAGATGTTAAGCACGTTCAATACTTTAGTGATGGTTCAGCAGCCCAGTATAAAAATTTCAAGGATTTCATCAACTTCTGCTACCATGAGCAAGATTTTGGGTTGAGTGCAGAATGGAATTTTTTTGCAACTAGTCATGGCAAATCTCCCTGCGATGGTATTGGTGGTACTGCAAAGCACCTGGCAGCCTATGCAAGCTTACAGCGACCCTTTATCAATCAAATCCTGACTCCTGCTGATCTCTTTGCTTTCTGTAATGAAAATGTGCAAGGAATCACATCTCTCTTTGTAACTAAAGAAGAAATTGAAACAAGCCGGCTTTTGCAAGAAAAAAAGATTTGAAAAAGGTCAAACAGTTGCTGGGACACGAGAATCACCAATTAACGGTGCGGGCAGACGAGCGTTGTCGTTTTCGCGCTGCAGCGTGTGCGTCGTAAAAACGTTTCGATGGTCGTATCTTTCGGCGATTGTTTACACGGTGTGTCGCCAGAACACACGAGCGTCGAAGCGTCAACGATAATACGTCGCCTAGCGATTTAGCGGCACACGGCTGTTTCGAATAATGCAGTAATGCTGTTGGGCGGAGCATTGTAAAACCATTTAAAGAACAGCTCTTTGTTAATCTGCCGAACTTTATACCCACAAGAGAGGTCTTCTGTGTAGGTGAGAGTTTGTTCTGGCTGAAAATGTTTCCAGTGACACGGGAAGAGGCAGCCATCACATGGCTGGTGCATCGTCGCTTCTGTTCCAGGCGTAGAAGACGGCGCATTGTGGCCGCAAGTGAAGCTGCTCCTCCGAGTTTGGCGCCCAACGCCGCTACTAGAATGGCTTACGAACGGCGATATTGGGTTCACCCAATTATGCAGGCAGCGCACGCTTCGGGATATTTCATTGAAATGTATGCTGCTCTTCGAGAGTATCCCGAACAGTTTCAACTGTTTTGTCGACTAACAGTTACAGCGTTTGACGAGCTTCTGAGTGGAATCGAATCGGCGATAATACATCACGATACTACAATGCGAGAATCTATTCGACCTGAAGAAAGGCTACTCATAACACTCAGGTAAATATTTGCTCCATGCAACTCCCACGCTTTGGACGTGATTGTACATTTTGTAATTGCTGACAGTGCATCCATCAATGCTGTAAGGTGGCACGTGTCTAGCACGTTAGTACTTGGTTTTCTATTTATTTGCCGCTGTTTTTGTAACCCGAAGTGCTATAACATGTAATGTGGCAAAGTATTGCACATCTTCAACTACTATGCTGTACAGTACATATTGGTATGCCATGCATACTTGTATGTTGCTGTTTGCAAGATAGTACAAAACCTTTGTTTTGTATCACGTCTGACATGCACAGCGTTAATTGCACTGTGGAGTTCAAAAAGGATCAATCTGTCCCACTGTTAAGTAGTACCAAACTGACCAATGAAATACAGTGTTTACAGTTGTTTCAGTTATGTGTAATGTTAATAGCGTTCAGTGTAGTACTGGTCTTGCAGACATGTGTAGTCTTAATCCCTGACTACCTAAGGCCCAAGCACATTGCATAAACTATTATATCTTTCATAGCCGACATTCAACATGACGATATGTTATACTGAGTTACAATAGCACATCGCATTCTGATCTTATGCAGTGGCCTATGCTTCTATCTAAATTAAGAAATAGAACCATTACACAGGTCAACATTGATTTTGCATCAGCTTTAATTTTAGGTGTACTAGATGTAGTTTTTCTCGCTGATTCCAAATCTGTCTTCAGATTTTTCCCCGCACGTCTGAATCTTGAGATACACATGTCGTTTTTGTGCTAAGATATGGTTTTAATGCAAAAATTAATCCAGTTTTCTCTTTTTCAGACTCATTGAATTTACTCAAATTGCCTTATAATGGCTAGAAATTGCAAAAAGTCACCAGACGCCTTTTGTTACATTTGTGGGCAATTTACGCTATTGTCACAGCGAAGAAAAATTACACCCGAAATTTCGAAAATTTATAAATTGTATTTTGGTTGTCCATTGGAAGATCAGGACAAAAAGTGGGCGCCACATGTGGTTTGTACCGGTTGTTCCAGCCTATTACGAGATTGGTTAAACAAACGGAAGCCTTCTTTTCGATTTGCTGTACCTATGATTTGGAGAGAACCGAAAGACCATCTTACTGACTGTTACTTTTGTGCTGTTAATACCACCGGATTTTCGTCGAAAAATAAGCACCTAATTGTGTACCCGAATTTGGATTCAGCCATTAGACCGGTTCCTCACGACAGCTCCCTGCCTGTTCCACTAACACCGACCGATGGTTTGGACTCTGTCGAAGACGAATTGGTGATTGATGATGCGTCTAGAGATGCGACTGATGTCGAATTTACACCTGACGACGATGGAAAGCCGAAGGTTTTTACGCAAGGTGAACTGAATGATTTGATTAGAGATTTGTCTCTCTCTAAAGAAAAAGCTGAACTTTTGGCGTCAAGACTGAAAGAAAAACATTTGCTTGCAGCTGGTGCTAAAGTCTGCCACTATCGAAAGCGCAACAGTGATTTATCTAGATTTTTCACCGTTGATGGACCATTGTGTTACTGCAATGATATTAATAGCCTTTTTGAAAATTTATCCCAGGTACATTTCCCTGGTGATTGGCGTCTTTTTATTGATTCGTCGAAGACAAGTTTGAAAGCCGTATTGCTGCACAATGGCAATGAGAAGCCGAGCATTCCAATTGCTCATTCGGTACACTTGAATGAAACTCACGAAAATATGAAAATACTACTTGAAGCTATTGATTACAAAACTCATCAATGGAACATTTGCAGCGATTTGAAAGTAATTGGCATGTTGATGGGTATGCAAACAGGATTCACCAAGTTTTGCTGTTTTCTTTGTTTGTGGGATAGCCGTGCTGTAAACGACCACTATAAAAAACGCGATTGGCATTTGAGAACTGAATACGAACCCGGTGTCAGCAGCGTCCATCATACTCCATTGGTTGATCCACGTAAAAAATTTTTGCCGCCACTGCACATCAAGCTTGGTTTGATGAAAAATTTTGTGAAAGCGATGGGTAAACCTGAAATCGGCAGGTTTTCAATTTTTGGTTGAAAAATTTCCCAAGATTAGTGCGGCTAAATTAAAAGAAGGCATCTTCGTCGGTCCTCAGATTCGAGAGGTTATGAAAGACGATCGATTTGAACAGTCACTAAACCCAGACGAAAAAGAGGCATGGAAAGCGTTCGTGTGGGTGTGCGAGAACTTTCTCGGAAATCATAAATCGCCTGAATACGAAACTGGAGTTCAGCGGCTTCTGGAATCATTTCAAAAGATGGGCTGTCGCATGTCACTAAAAATGCATTTTTTACATTCGCATCTGACATTTTTTCCAGAAAACTTGGGCGCTGTGAGCGATGAACAAGGTGAACGATTCCACCAAGATATACAGGTGATGGAAACACGTTATCAAGGGTTTTGGAATGAAAGCATGATGGCTGACTACTGTTGGATGCTTTATCGTGATGAACCAGAAAAAGTCTACAAAAGAAAGTCCTATTCACAGAGATTTTGATAGATAGGTGTGATGAGAATGTTGCTTTTAATTTTATATTCGTTAATAAAGTTTGAATGGATGAAAAATGTTTTAAGTAACTATTCAGTTCTAAATAAATATTAGATAATGAATTATATTTATATGCTTAACGATATACAGTATGCCAAAAATGGAATTTAGAATATCTCAATAACTGGACGTGCTGGAAAAAAACTAAGAACAGATTTGAAATCAGCGCAAAAAATTGATTAAGAAAATCGTGATTTTAAGCCTGATGCTTCCAAAAAGGTTTTTTTCTGTTGACCTGTGTTATTATAGGTCATTCGGTGTAGAATTTTATTATTGTTATAATGTGTATCTTGATGGAATTTACCGTATATTCCGGCGTATAAGGCGACGGGGCGTATAAGACGACCCCCCAACTGTTACCTTATACGCCGGGAATACGGTGTAGGGAAAAAAAAAAACAGTACTCACCTCCCACAGTGTTCTGCGACACTGCTGCAGGCTGTCGCTCCCTCTTCTTCGCCGATAGAGCATTGAAATCCCCGCCTCCAGAAAGCTAATGCTGTGATTGGCTAACTCAGGCGGCATCAGCCAATCACAGCCATTCAATGACATCATTGAATGGCTGTGATTGGCAAACTCATGCGGCGTCAGCCAATGAAAGCTGGCGCTGCGTTACCCAATCACAGCCATTCAATGATGTCATTGAATGGCTGTGATTGACTGACGCCGCCTGAGTTAGCCAATCAAAGCATTAGCTTTCTGGAGGCAGGGATTTCATCCAGAAAGCAATGCACTGTCGGCGAGGAGGAGGGAGAGACAGCCTGCAGCAGCGCCACAGAACGCCGTGGGAGGTGAGTACTGTTTTTTTTTTCCGGACAACTGTATACCCGGCGTATAAGACGACCCCCAACTGCAGAGCAGATTTTTCGGGGTTAAAAGGTCGTCTTATACGCCGGAATATACGGTAATTAATTTAAAAGATTATAGGTCATAGTGCAAGAATATATTAATATGTAGTGTTTATGTTATTTAATGTATTTATATAGGTCTTAGTGAGTGTCTAGTAGGTTTATATTCATGGTTAATATTGGAAAATTTATGCGATATGAATTTTTAGTTTAATTTCGTTTTATGATTCCGTATTGATTTATGGGTAAATAGAGTGAAATATTTTAAAATATTGTTTTATCGTAATATATTAGGATTTTTTATTTACTATAATAATTGATTATAACCGCATAATTCACAACATGCGATATATTTATTAGCCTGCATAGAAATAAGATTTTTTATTTTGTCTTTGCTTAAATATTTATTCATTAAGTCTTTTGAATATTGTCTAGGTGAGAGTTTTATTGAAAATGAAGAGATTATTACTAGTTTATAGCTAGTGCTCACATAGCGCTGGACGAAGCCTGCTGTCTGTCAGCAGTCTAAATAAAGTTTTATTGAAAAACGTGGAATGCAACGTGCGTTCCAAGTGCCGTGCATCTGTGACGTAAGGATTAGTCAGGAGGCTCTACCCCGCCTCCTCTAATTACGGAGCAGCTCCTTGGCGTGGCTGCAAATAATCCCGTGGTTATGTAAGTCCCTTTTATGTCTGTGTTGATTGTGTTTGTTAAGAGCTTGAAAAAGGTAATAGTTACCGAAACGCGTTGTTCACTGATTATTATTAATAAAGAAGGACGTATCCTTAGTTTGATTACTTTGATCCTTGGAGCACGGATTTTTTTATTTTTACTTTGTGCACGGGCTGACTTGTAGTTTACTTAGTAGCCATTGTGAACTGCTAATTATTGCTGCACTTCCATCCCACATGGAAAACCATGAACTTGGAGCGCTACACTAATCTGCCGAGCAGCACGGCTCATGCGTCCAATACTAGGCCAATCTGAATGGCGAGGAGTTATTATGCATTTCCCGGGGACTTGCAGTTCGGCAGCCATGTGGGTAGTTGAATAGCGATAACCAAGCAGTGCCTAAACGTTTTTGTCATCAAGATGGGTATTTAGGCGTATCTGTCCTAAATAATGTTTCACACAGTTTTTTGTTGCAAAAAAGGCTGCGCTGTTATTTTTCCAGACTAGTTTTATGTTTGCCAGCTATTTGCTAACCATGCACAAAGGGCCTGATTCTTTTTTTTTTTTGTGTCACAGGTTTTTGGCCACCGGACAATCGTACGCATCGTTAAAGTTTGCGTTTCACCATGGATGATCTACAATTGCTCGCCTTGTCCCAGAGACATGCAACCTCATATGGGACTTCCTCGTTCCCACTGTTATGGCCCCTCCATCGCAACAAGATTGGCCGGATGTTGCGAGTGCCTTCTGGGATAGGGCACATTTTTCAAATTGCCTTGGGGCGATGGACGGCAAACATAACAGTGTTCGAAAACCTCCACACTCAGGTTCACGATACTTCAACTATAGGCAATTTTTTTCTGTGGTCCTTCTTACCGTTAGCATTTACTGCTTCCGCATAGTTGATATCGGTGCCGATGGAAGTGCTTGTGATGCTCGCATCTTCAGTGCTTCTCGAATGAGTAGGAGGCCTTCGACCTGCCAGCTTGCCCTACCAGAACCACGTGCGCTTCCTGGTTTGACAGAGCCAGCTGTGTCTTTTGTTTTTGTTGCAGATTTGGGTTTTGGTCTGTCTAATGACGTCATGCGTCCCTTTGCTCGCAGAGGCATCGACACCAGGAAGCAGGTTTTTAATTACCGGCTTGCACAGGCCAGGCGCTACGTGGAGTGCGCATTTGGCTTGCTTGCAAACCGTTGGCGTGTGCTCCACACCATCGTACAGTTAACGCCTGCGTATGTGTGCGCCGTAATTAAAGCCGCCGAGGTTTTGCATAATTTTTGTAGGCGCAGCAATGTTGTGTGTAATGCTGCTGAAGGACAATCCAATCCACAACATACTAATTTTAACCTGATGCAGTATCCAAGGGCAGCTCCATCTGCCGTGCGACAGTGGGACACATTTGCTGATTATTTTCTTAGCCCGCATGGACACGTTCCCTGACAGTTGGATCATGTGCAGGGGGGCAGTTGAGCTGTCCAATCCTAGCAACATTATTTTTTTTTTTAAGAAACAGCATTACCAATTTGATTTTGCATTTTAAATTGTTAGGGACTTGCAAACTTCGAGGACCCGTGACGTGGGTTGCGAGCTTAACATAATGTGTCAAACGTGTAGCCAAATTACATGCCTGATAAGATGTAAAAGCACAAGTGGGTCAAATTATGGACCAATACCTCGAAATTAAGTGTTGCGAACGCTATGAAATACTTTGTGATTTCTACCTCACTTTGCTCATTATATAATACACAACTTTGGGGCTCTTTGCGGAGGTTGCTTGGAAGAAAACACTTTTTCGTGTAAGCTTGGCTCTACAGTTATAGCTGCTCTTGCACACTGTTCTACACGCAAAGTGGACGTCTAGCACTGAAACGGTCTGCATTCTTGGTTTACGCTTCAATGTTAATAAGCAACTGGATAGAGAAGTGTGTTGCCTTTAACACTTTTCTTTGCATTACATGGCTGTTGTATTGTCTCACTAACTGCTCATCTTTTTCCATTTTTCTGGACGTCAACATGAAATGTAACCAAAAAAATAGCATTCCACGTATTATGTTGGCTTGATTGCTTTAACAGTATTTTTTTTTTTGCTAATGCAAAAATCAATAAAAAAAAATAAAGACGTAAGCAACTCCTCTAGCAACACTAGCGCTGCTGTAATGTCAAAGACCTTTCTCCTTTGTGTTTCGTTGCAGTCTGATACTACCACTGCGTACACAGTGTATCACTGTGTCATCCTTTTCTTATCACATGAAGTGCTGTTTAGCTGTGCAGATGGTTCTATCCAAAAGTTTGATACACAACACGTTTGACAAACCATATGGCAGGGTCACAGATCAAGGCATTGCTCTTGAATAAAAGGTCAAAGTGCTCAACATTGTATTGATTGAAGTATGTAGTTGTACCGTTCCTTTGCTTTAATATGCACAGTGTACTGCCTCAGTTGATGCGGTGGCCCATATTAAACACTAAACGCTCCCCTTTTTAAAGTAAAAACTCAGGACACATTCATTCTGCATATGTATCTAAGTAGTCTCTAAGGATGGCCTAAAGACCAATAGCATTGATCAAATTGCACTCCCAAAAAAAGCAGCAACAAAAACTATAATTCCGAATCCAATGAAAGAGGATAGAAGATCTTCCAATCGGAAGCAGTGCCTTTGAACGTTTTAATTGGTCTCCTTTCAACGTGCTCCTAGCTTTACAGATAGTTGCATAAGAGTGTGCCATAGAAATTGTGCGCAGCAGTCAAACGCGTTACTTTCAACCTTCATCTCCGATGTCCGCGATCATTTGTGAATTAGTCTGCGCAGTTTCACGCGTCTATTGCTAGTAACAATATGTCTGCTTTTTCAACAGTTCTATCTATGGGTGGGCTAAGGCAGTAAAACGGGTCACACTGCATGTATGCAACAAAATTTTTTTCCCAACGTCTTTCAGCAAACTGCTCCAATTTGCATATTGCCAACTTTTAGGTTTGTAGATTTGTTAGAACTAACACGGGGACTTGACGTACATTATTAGTAATGTCCAGAAAGGTAAACTAACATTTGCCCCGGGCGAAGCCTCACTTTTGGATGCTCTAATACACCCATAAGAACACTCTCAGCTACAATAGTCTAATCCTACCAACTATTGCTTGTTTTCAAAAGGGAAGTCCTACAGTGCGGTATTAGTAAAACAATATCTATGTTCTGCATTGCCAACAATTCTGATGTGGAGCCGAACTTTGTCCTTCAGAAACGAGCATTACCCTGTAAATACACACATTCGTTTACGTAGTGCTGCGCAACCGTGATCACATGTTGTGGTAGAAAAGGTTTACCAAAGAACTTTAGTATATCTGCGGGGCGATCAGTGCGTACACATTGTGTACGTAACTATTTATAAATATTAATGAAGTGGCAATTAAATGTCTGTTTTTTTGTTTTTCAGTGATGTTCTACCATGTATTTGATGCTAAAGTAAGTAACGTTACTATAGTTTCATAAAACCTTTTTTTATTTGCTACCAGGATTTGTAGCGGAAATATATTTTCAATTGGAAAAAGGTTAACATGCTGGAAAGCACAGCACAGATATAAAAACAAGACGGAAACAAGTCCGTATAGACATTAGGGATTTTTTAAAACATTTTTTAACACACTTAGTGGCAAACAAAACAGAAAAAAAACAACTTAACAATTAGAAGGACATTGAGAAATGCTCAAAAGCTCAAAGGCGTGTGCCAATACTCTCCTCCCTCCATGCCTCAAGGGCGGCCAATCGGTCCAAAACTTCATTCACCAGTTGTTGCTGCGCAAGCATTACAGCTGTGCAGGCAACTATTTGCCTTTTCAAGGCGCCCATGCTGCGGTCGGTTGGGTACAAGTTAAAATCTACAAAAAAAAGAGAAAGGGTCAAGTTCAAATAGACTTTATTCTTTTCCAATCCTCGGGCATATTGCATCACGGTCTTCCCAATCATGGACCACTTGGATGGCTGCGTAAGTTACTCCTTTAACATACTAGCACTCCTGCCAGGAGACAACTTGTCATTTTAATCTTTTTAAATAAAGAAGGTAAAAAGCCAGTACATTAAGCTGCATTAGTGAGTTGGCCTTCCAAAGTGTGCGATTTATTTTGGGCCATGTGCTGCTGTTTGCCAATTTGCAAGGAGGGACAGTTTGCGCGATATGCGTTTTGAGGAGGCTAATGCAGTTGTGTTGTGTATAGCGGATGGTTGCAAACTGCGTTGGATTGGCGAGAATTATACAATTTGTTGGGCAAAGCTTCACTATTGCATCTCCAAAATACTCTTTTCTAACAAAGGTAAAAAAAAGCGGCGGACATGGCAAAGTAAAGAAAAAGACCAAACGCGCCCATCTACTTTGACCATTGCGCTCTGGCCACAAGTTATTGCAACAAGCTACACAACTGCAAAAGTGCTATGTTGAGATTTTAAACTTTGCTGGACATTACCATTAGTAGTGCTGCACCTTGGCCAAACGGAGACCATAGTGACTAATATCCTGTCCTATGGATGGCGGTATCCCATTTATAAAGCACCAGTTAAAAAAGTTATAATGTTATAAAAGAAGAGGACTTAGCACAATTTGATATGGCAAGATTTTGGACAACTTTTGTCAAAATCGCGCCAACAATATTTGCGCCCACCATTAGTCCAAAACTGTTTTGGACCAGAATTCCTGGTCAAAGTGCAAAATACGAACACAATGGAGTAGTCTTCAATAGAGATGAGCAGGCATACTCGGTAAGGCGATTTACTCAAGAGAGCATCGCCTTTTTCGAGTAACTGTTGGCTCGTCCCTGAAGATTCCCCCAAAGATTTCCCCCTCATCCCTGAAGATTCCCCCCTGGCCCACCTCCCCGAATCATCAGGGACAAGCCAGCAGTTACTCGAAAAAGGCGATGCTCTTTATCAAGTAAATCGCCTTACCGGAGGGTGATGAGCAAGGACCTCAACCTCGGCTCACACCCTCAGTAATCGTGGGCATAAAGCGGACTCGGATGCTGGTGCAGCTGTGAACATCTCAATGCAGTAACGCTCCTTTTGTTTGGTCCAAACTATTGTCTCAGATAACTGGTAACACAAGAGAAAATACATGTTGCCCAGTGCTGATCCCCTGACCCCAAGCAGGAGGAGGTGGCATAACAAGGCCAAGAAACCATGACCGAGGTAGGACCCACAATAGTCTGTGTGGGAAGTATGTGAGCGAGCCCTGAGTCAGGCTCGGTCCCAGCCTCCACCTTGTGTGACCCAAAGTGCCGCGAGTTACATAGCAACAGGAAATCCATGTGTCCACACACTATTTATTCTCTGTAGGTGTCAGATAGCTCAACACCACAAGGGGAAGTCTTTGAGTTCCTTGGGCTCACCTATGCTGTCAGTGCACAAAGATGGTATTACACAGGAAGAAATCAGAGTGCCCAAACATGGCAGAGTTTCACGCCGCCAAGGACCTCGGCCTCGGGCCACATTTCTGCCCTAGTCAGTCAGTGTATGTGCGCCATATAGTTAAAACACCACAATGGAAAGTCTTTGTGCACCCACAGTATAGGCAGACCCCAGTAACATTTCTGTAGCAGAAGTATAGGCAGACCCCTGTAACATTTCTGTAGCAAGAGAAAAGGGAGGCCCCAGTAACATTTCAGTAGCAAAAGTATAGGTGAACCCCTGAAACATTTCTGTAGAAAAAGTATAGGCAGACCCCTGTAACATTTCTGTAGCAAGAGTATATATAGGCAAACGTATTCAGCGTTACATCATCACCATAGTAACACCCTTACCAGAAAGTATAATTACTATTAACATATCATCTGCGAAACTTGCTGTTCTCGGTATACGGACCGGACGATCGCTGAGCCATGACAACCTAAATATATTAAACATTCCTACAAAACTCCAAAATTGTCTTAAAATAAACCATAATTAACCCTACATACATCTTACTGACAAACAGAGGAGATTATGAACTGATGAGAAAAGATTAATAGGCACATAAGGGGGGACTCAGGCAGCAACTGAACACGCAGATGAATGAACTGTCCGGGTTTAAAAGTTAATGAATGAATATAATTAAAAACTTATTAAAGATTTAAAAAAATGTGGCCGTGATATATAACAATCCTAAGAATTAATAAGCACACATATATATATATATATATATATATATATATATAGGAAAGAAAGGTTTCTTGTGTAGAGCTTACTATGCCTATAAAATATTCCTATTAGAAACTGACTTATTTGCTTCCGGTTTTTGTGATTGGGAAGAAGAAAAAAGTATTATAAATATTGAAATAAATATATTTGATTGGTTAAAACAACAAATATCTTCTAATGCCTCATATGGGCCCATGGGTCTGACAGTGCTTCATAAATTCATTGCAGTCACAATTGTGTTCCAGGTTGCCTGTCTGGAGCGGACACACACATACCCACCCCCGGATTATTTTTGTCAAATATGGGTCTTCTAGAAGAACCGATCAATAGGTTTTCAGAATCTTCCTGATGGTTGAGTGGGAAGAATAAGAAGTAGTGATAAAACAGAGGTTGAATGTTTCTGGATCTTCACTCCTTTCCCTTTTTTTTCTCGAGGGCTTCCATTTGGGATTCCCTTTTTGCTCTATTAGATGCTGCCGGGATCAGATGGTGCGGATATCCCTCCTCTTAATTATAGTACTCTGGGATACAACATCCTTCTTGTATAATTACACCGGAGACTTTAGGATTGACCACCTAGCATACTTGTTATCCATTTATTATGGTGAGAGCTTTTATACATAGTCGGCTGTTTGTTTCTGTGCATTTATTTAAAAAAAACTTTTTGGTGATCATTTTCTTCCTCTCCCGGTTTATTACAAGATCTAAAAGGAAACGAATATCTGATGACATTTTACCAGAAAAATCTAGGTTTAAATCATTATTCTGTAATTAGTAAAATCTTTACAATCTCCCATCGGGCCGCCCCAGATAAAGAACAGTTCAGCAATAAAACGTCCGTATAATCATTTTCTGTCATTGCTGGGTGTTTCTCAGATCCTTTGCACATATTTGCACATCCGGCGCCCCTCGCTGCTCCCACATTTGTTTAAAAAAAAATAGCATTGACGGAAAAATAATTCTTTAAAATGAACAGAAGCTCTTTAAAGTAAATACTTTCATTTTGTTGGTATATTCTGATGGAGTTCAGGCAGCGAGGCGCTCAGAGCCAGCCCTCTTGTGTGGAATATTTGACTATAGGGACATAATGTCTGGTGTGGCCAAACTATATGATGGCCATTCAATATCTCCTAAAAATGTTAAAGTGTCTTTCAAATAAGAGTTTAGTAACATGTCTGAAGGACATCAATATATTGGGAAACGTTTCTAGTCATACAGTCAATTTTGGATGTAATAGGCTGTGTCCTTAAGGGGTTAAGAAGATCAGTGTGTCTTCCAATCAGCACAAGTTCTCAACCTATTGCTAAACGGTATGTTCCCCGTATGCAGAATACTAGGGCCAAGAAAAAGCTGTCAGAAGATCAGAGAATAATACTGCGGCTGGCATATGAGAGAGCACAGAGACTTCCCATTGCTGTCCTCAGAGCTGATGGCATAGGTGTACCATCAGGGGCTGCCAGAATCGCAATGGTGACCCAGCACTGAGGGGACCCAGAGGCCGCCCTCCACCATATGCAAGTGCACATGTAGTGCATTACCGACAGGTCCCACACCCGGCCGGCCACGTAATTACTTTGGTGCGGCAGACAGAGCAACCAGCCAAAGCACAGAGAAAAAAATGAATGGTGTCTGATGAAATTTTACCAGAAAAATCTAGGTTTAAATCATTAATTTTTAATTAGTACAATCTTTCCCTGGGCCCCCCGAGATAAAAACCAATTCAGCAATAAACCGTCTGTATTTATATTTCAGGTCATTGGTGGTCGGACATGATATATATATATTTTTTCAAATTCTTGTTTGAACAAATTTGCAAAATTAGGCGAAAATCTAGAACCATCGCAGATCCCCGCATTTGTTTACAGAATTTAATATTAAAAAATCTATTTTTTTTAATGAAACCAATGCCCTCTAAAATAGATATTTTGTTTCCTTGGTATATTCCGATTCAGTTCAAGCACCAAGGAGCTCTTATCCAGTCCTCTTGTGTGGAATATTTGAATATAGGGACATAATGTCTAGTGTGGCCCAACTATATGACGATGGCCATTTAATATTTCCTAAAAATCTTATAGGGCATTAATGCAAAAAAAAAATAAATTTCACTTTGGGCGGCAGGACAGCCCCTTTAAGGGGTTAAGATGATCAGTGTCTTCCAATCAGCACAAGTTTGCAACCTATTGCTTACAAATACGTTTACTGTATGCTGCTTATTAGACTCAAGAAAAAGCTGCCAGAAGCCATCAGAGAATAGTATTGCGGCTGACCGTCATAAAGACTCCCCCATTGCTGTCCTCAAAGCTGATGGCTAGACTAAGATTCTAACACCAATTTTGGTCCAATTGAAAAACTATTCCAAGTATTAAAAAAATTCTCTCCAGTAAGCTGTAGATCTAAAGCTACGATCATGCAGAAAACAAGTATATAGTGATGCTACATCTCTAATGACAAGCCAGGCCTCTCTCTCTATTGCTGCCCTCCAATAGGTGGCACTGTAGAGGCTTTATTCCATCTCCCTACACGCTAAACTACTATACTGATCACACACTACAGATCAAAGCTTTACCAAGACAACTATTTTATACTTGTATCACTGTGAACATTCTAACGATCTTCACCTTTATCTGACAGTTTAATGACTTGATTTATCCTTTAAAACGAACCAATAGCATACAGATGGCATCTTGGGTCAGTCATAAATGATGGGATATTCTAGAAGATTCTTAAAACACTATGAACAAAAAAAACTTCTGCTCCTTACTAACAATCTAAACATCTATGAAACATTTTAAACATTTTCGCAAAATTACAAAATTCGCCTAAAATGAACCAAAAAATATATACATCTTACTTCAAACTATAAAAATATTTGCTTCTAAAGTGTCTAATACGTGGCTGCACAAACTCTGAGCTGAAGATCGGAGAACACAAGTCTCCCAATCAGCACAAGGAGGTCACATGTCAGCTTCCCATTCAGCTTCTCAAATTATTGTTACATCTTAAGGCCAACATATTCTGATTGCCCGAGTCCAGAAAAGGCCATCAGAAGATCAGAGAATAGTATTACAGCTGGCTTCATGAGATCAGGACTGCCCATTGCTGTCCCCAGAGCTGATGGGCCGTCAGGGAGATATAGTATCCCTGCCCGCCTGTTGTACTAAAATATATAATTTCAAGAACTGATGGTGTGTTCAGGGATCTCCAAGGACAACGAGCCTAACATTCCCCATTAGTGTCCATTATAACCATATATCCACCTTTGTCAGAGAGTTTGATGACTACTGATTTATCCTCTACAGGACTGACCTATAGCAGTCTTGTAGAGATTGAATTACACCTACTGTATGTTATGGCGGCTCCTCCAGTTCCCGAGTAACAACCTTAATATCTATCAATCTAAATGTCATCTAGGAATCTGCTCAAGAGAATTAAAAAAAACTCACATTTCATGTCAACCATCTTAGGGTGAATTCACACGAGCGTATATCGGCTCGGTTTTTACACTGAGCCGATATACGTCGTCCTCATACGCAGGGAGGGGGGGGGATGGAAGAGCCAGGAGCAGGAACTGAGCTCCCGCCCCCTCTCCGCCCCTATGAGCTATTTGCAATGGGGAGAGGCGGGACCAATTCTTGGCCCTTAGCCCTGCCCCATCCCCTCTGATTGCAAATAGTGCAGACGGGCGGAGAGGAGGCAGAGAGAGGACGGGAGCACAGTTCCTGCTCCTGGCTCTTCCATCCTCCCCCCCCCCCGCACATGAGGACGACGTATATCGGCTCAGTGTAAAAACCGAGCCGATATACGCTCGTGTGAATTCACCCTAAGATGGTTGACATGAAATGTGAGGTTTTTTTAATTTTCTTGAGCAGATTCCTAGATGACATTTAGATTGATATATATTAAGGTTGTTACTCGGGAACTGGAGGTTTCTCACAAAAAGAAGGACTGTCCACAGTTTCCTCTAAAGAACCATTTTTGGTTGGCATTTGGGGTGGGATATAAAAGATGGGATATTCTAAGAGATTCTTAAAACACTACGAACCAAACAATCTTATTAAAGAATACCCCTTACTAACTATCTAAACATCTAGGAAACATTTTATACATTTCTGCAAAACTACAAAAATGGTCCTAAAATGAACCATAAAATATTTACATCTTACTACAAACTATAAACAGATCTGCTTCTTGATGCTAAATATATGTAGAATCAAAGTACATAATACGTGGCTGCACTAATTCTGAGCTGTTAGAAGATCGGAGAATACAAGACTGCCAATCAGCACAAGGAGGTCACATGTCAGCTTCCCATTCAGCTTCTCAAATTATTGTTACATCTTAAGGCCAACATATTCTGATTGTTCGAGTCTAGAAAAGGCGATCAGAAGATCAGAGAATAGTATTACAGCTGGACAGCTGGATGCTGCGCTGAGAGACATTGCTGGATGGGGCCGAGGACAGCGGAGGTGAGGTGAGTGTGTGGGTGCAGGCCGGGAGGCGCATGTGCCTGTGCCCTGAGAGGGGGGATGGATCTGAGTGGCAGATTGGCGCCCAGGGGGAGAGGCAGCGGTGCTACCCAGGGGCAGTGATGCGACCCAGAGGCGGTGAACGGCCTTCGTCCCACCCATTTGCCTACGCATGCTGGTGGTGGCGAGGCTGGTACTGGTGGCTCCCCGGCTGATCTTGGCACGACACAGGTTGCACACCACTGTTCGGTCGTCCGCGCTTTCACTGAAAAACATCCACACCTTTAAAGACCTAGGCCTCTGCAGGGTGGCTTGGCACGAGGGGTTGCTTTGGGAAACAAACAGTTGGGGGAGTCTTCGCTCTGATCCTGCCTCTACCCCTGGCCACCCCACTGCCTCTTCCAACCTGTCCTGCTGATGCACTTGCCTCCCCCTCTGAAGACCTCTCCTCAGTTGGCTTACCAAGCCAGGTGGGGTCAGTCATCTCATCGTCCAGCGGCTCTTCCTCCGAATCCTCTGTGCGCTCCTCCCTCGGACTTACTGCCCTTACTACTACCACCTCACAGATAGACAACTGTGTCTCATGATCATCGACCTCCTCATCCACTGAAAGCCCTTGAGACAGTTGCTGGAAGTCCCCAGCCTCATCACGCGGACCGCGGGAGCTTTCCAAAACTTGGGCATCGGTCATGACAAACTCCTCAAGTGGGAGAGGAACTATTTTTTCCCAATCAAGGCAGGGGCCCGAGAACAGTTCCTGGGAGTCTGCCTGCTCATCAGAATGTGTCATTTTCATGGAGTGAGGAGGCTGGGAGGAAGGAGGAGCAGCAGCGAGAGGATTCAGAGTTGCAGCAGTGGACGGCGTAGAAGGCTGGGTGGTCGATACATTGCTGGATGCATTTTCTGCTATCCACGACAAGACCTGCTCATACTGCTCATTTTGTAATAAAAGTCTACCACGTGGACCCATAAATTGTGATATGAAGCTGGGGACCCCAGAAACTTGCCTCTCTCCTAATCCCGCAGCAGCCGGCTGCGATTCACCTGGACCCACACCCTCACTTGGACCTCCGTGTCCTAGCTCACGTCCACGTCCTCTAGGCCTACCCCTACCCCTCAGCATGGTGTATTTCGAATACAGCAGACACAGAGCGGTGTAAAAAAATTAGGCAATTATTTGCCTGCACTTGGAGGCTGACAGCGGTTATATTTCGCACACTGTAGGCCCAAAAAATTATACGCTAGGCTGCAGAAAGGCCTAGCTGGCTAATAGTGAGCAACTACAACTCCTAGCAGCCACGCAGTAAACTGCACACGCGCACAGGTGGCCCTAAGGAGGCGTGTATATGTCTTTCCCTCTTTCAGCGGCTGTGGCCGTATGCTGTGCGTGAAGTTGATGGGACGCACAGAGCGGTGTAAAAAATTAGACATTAATTGGCCTGCACATGGAGGCTGACAGCGCTTATGTTACACACACTGTAGGCCAAAAAAATTATACGCTAGGCTGCAGAGAGGCCTAGCTGGCTAATAGTGAGCCACTACAACAGTAATGCACACGCTCGCAGGTAGCCCTAAGGAGGAGCTTTTTTGGAGTACTTTTTGACAGGATTCTACACTAGCACTGCTGCCCCTATACTCTGTATAATTGGCTGCAGACTGACAACACAATAGTCTGCAGAGCCCAAGATGAAGAAGAAAAAAAAATAAGTGCAAAACTGCTCCTAGCAGCCACAACAGTAATGCACACGGTCAGAGGTAGCTCTAAGGACCGTTGGGGTTCTTGTAGACAGGATCCTACCCTACACCACTGTCCCTCCCTGACCAGCTCTTTCCGTATACTCTGCATAATACACTGCAGACTGAGAACGCTATAGCTGTAATGGCCTGCACAGCCCGAGAAGAAAAATAAAAATTGTCCAAAACTGCTCCCAGCAGCCACAACAGTAATGCACACGGTCAGATGTGGCCCTAAGAAGGACCGTTGGGGTTCTTGAAGACGCCAAGACTATGCCTGAATGAGCAACAGCACATCTCTGCCAGCGTGCGTCTAAGGCGAGCAGCGGGCGGGACTGCTTTATACACTCGGCGGTCACTTGATCTCGCCAGCCACTCACTCCAGGGGGGTGGGATAGGGCTGGAACGTCACAGGAGGAAGTTGTAATGCCTTCCCTGTATGTCTATTGGCCAGAAAATGGCGCAAAACATGCAGGGAAGGGAAGGAAATGGAATTGACTCGAGTACCGCTTGGTGGTCGTCTCGAGTAACGAGCCTCTCGAGTATCCTAATACTCGAGCGAGCATCAAGCTCGGGCGAGTGCGTTCCTTCATCTCTAATGAGAGCACACGGACTTCCCATAGCAATGCCCAGAGCCGATGGGCCATCAGAAGGAAAAAATATATATTTTGAGTCAATAGAAAAAAATAAATAGGAGTACTAAAAAACGTGGCTGTCCAAGCGGTTCTCTCCAGTTAGTAGTATATTCATACAGAATAGAAGTTTATACTGACTATTACCTCTAATAGCAAGCCGGGTCTCAAGCTGCACTTTTCGTAATGCTCATAGGGTCTCTAACAAACTATGCCAGACGGATGCTCCGAGTGTAGGTTATCATTTAATGTCAACACAAATCACCTCTAGGGGGAGCCAGACTCTTATTGACTTTGGATAGGTCATAAAAAGGTAAATATTTAGGGGGTTTTACTAAATTAAATATTTTCAGGAACTGATAAATGTATTAAGGGTTCTACAGGGACAATTAGCCAAACATGAGTTTGTAATTAACATTATCCATTAGTGTCCATAACAACAATAGTTCCACCTTTGTCAGAGAGTTTAATGACTACTGATTTATCCTCTACAGGACTGACCTATAGCAGTCTTGTAGAGATTGAATTACACCTACTGTATGTTATGGCGGCTCCTCCAGTTCCCGAGTAACAACCTTAGTAATATCATCACCCATCAGGGCTATTCTTTCTTGGCGCCGGGGAGCCTATGGAGGCTTGCAACTAAAAGCAACACTTGTGGCTGCAGGATGTCCTGAACATATCGCTGGGCAATCCATCGATGCGACCATCCAGCTCCTCACATTCCAATAATGCGCCCCTCCAACTGTTAACTGGGCGAAATCTCTTTTCTACGTTGTAGAGGCGTCTAGCGGGCAACAAGCTCTACAGAAGCGGAAAAAGTTCTACTGAACACAAGGAGCCTCCGAGAGCCTTTTATAGGCCAAGGGGGGAACCACTTTTAGGGCCTCCGGTGACAAGACCGTCCATCTAATCACCACAACTCTCATCAGTTACAGATCTACCTGCTGAGTTTTGCAGCAAAATGACAACTCCTTTGAAGTGATTTTTTTCTCCAGACAGTGTATATTAAACATTTCTAAAAACTACAACATTATCCTATAGTAAACCATAATCAAAACCTAAAACCATCTCACTTCAGGCTATAGAAATGCCAAATGTGTGTCAAATTGAAATCTTTAATACACATCTGCTCAATGGGCTGTATGAGAATTGTAGACTGTTGGGAGAGCAGAGAACATGTCTTCCAATCAGCAGAGGACGTTTAGCACATAAGCCTCCGAGTCCGCAAACTATTGTTAACACTTAGAATCTAATAGTCCATCTTATTCTGCTTACTAGAGTGCAAAAAAAATGTTAGAAGACTTGAGAATACTATTTTGCTTGGCATCTGAGGGTTCACAGATTTTCCATTGTGATCCCCAAAGCTGACGGTCGGACTTACAATCAAACACAAATTTAGGGTTAATTGAAAATAAACTCACAAGTAGTTTAAAAAAAACTGAATATACAAAGTGCTTCACTCCAGTAACTGAGAAATCTGAAAATGTGATCATGCAGAAGAAGTGTGCAGTGATTCTAATAGTAAGCCAGACCCCAACCTCCATAGACATCTAAACATTCCCCAACGTCCACAGTGTTTCTAACTAAATAAAAGTGTCAATAAACGAGTATATTAGAACATCTACGGTCCATGTAGAATATCTTATTTTAAAGGATAGAGATTTCGTATTTCCCGTTCCCTTTCTTAAGCCCATTTTTAAGGTCTCACACAATCAGTGACTGTCCACAGACCGAAACTACACAGCTGGGATATTCTCCTTTTGACTCATTTCTCCACTGACATTGCTCTATGGGACTTTTCCTCTGATGCACTTTTGATAGGACATGAAAGATCGGTACTTTGGGAGGATTTAAAACATTTAGAACAAAAAAAGATTAATGCCATTTAACGGTTTACATGAAGCCTCCTCACAGCCCAGGACGGTTTTTCACTCAGCATTAACCATTAGTGTCCATCATCGCCACATTACCATCCCTATCAGAGTTTAATCACTAGTTCTATAGAACTTGCTGATTCTCAGTAGTCGGATTGGATAATAGTTTTGCTGTGACCTTGGGTAACAATCGATGAAACACTTTAAAAACATTTCTACAGAATTACAAAATTGTCCTAAAGTAAACCATAAAACATCTATACATCTTACCTCAATCTATAAAAACTCCTTCTATACGGGGTTATTACAAACGGTCGTCCTGATTCACAACACTCATAACCCACACCTGATGAGGCACGCATGTTGTAGCGCATCATGATTCACTGATACCTAATTTTCCAGAGATTTTTAACAAATCTGGTCAGGCCGCCCCAATCCAATTCAGCGAAAATCGGCCCAATTTTACAAGCCAGAAGATCTTGACAACAAACCCTAATAAAGACAACACAACTAATCGAGTAACAACCTTAATATCTATCAATCTAAATGTCATCTATGAATCTGCTCAAGAGAATTAAAACCCCTCACATTTCATGTCAACCATCTTAGGCACATTTATAAGGTTTCTCACAAAAAGGAGGACTGTCCACAGGCGACTTGTCAGCTTGTATCTGCTGATTCTGATTCATTTCCCCAGTGACACTATGAGATGTTTCCTCTAAAGAACCCTTTTTGGTTGGCATTTGGGGTCGGATATAAAAGATGGGATATTCTAAGAGATTCTTAAACACTACGAACCAAACAGTCTTATTAAAGAATACTCCTTACTAACAATCTAAACAACTAGGAAACATTTTATACATTTCTGCAAAACTATAAAAATGGTCCCAAAGTGACCCATAAAATATTTACATCTTACTACAAACTATAAACAGATTTGATTCTTGATGCTAAATATATGTAGAATCAAAGTACATAATACGTGGCTGCACAACCCTGAGCTGTTAGAAGATCAGAGAACACAAGACTGCCAATCAGCACAAGGAGGTCACATGTCAGCTTCCCATTCAGCTTCTCAAATTATTGTTACATCTTAAGGCCAACATATTCTGATTGCTCGAGTCTAGAACAGGCGATCAGAAGATCAGAGAATAGTATTACAGTTGACTTGTGAGAGGGCAGATGGGAATTCCCATTGCTATCCCCAGAGCTGATCGATCAACTGAAAAAAATCAAAAAGTACCAAAAAAGGGGGCGCAGCCTAGTTAACAAAGGAGTAAGATGGGGTGGGGGGGTAGATGGGGTGGGGGTGGAGAAGGGGGGGAGAGGGGGAGATGGGGGGGAGGGGGGAGAAGGGGGAGATGGGGGGGAGAGGGGAGATGGGGGGGAAGGGGGGAGATGGGGGGGAAGGGGGAGAGGGGGGAAGGGGGAGAGGGGGGAGGGGGGAGGGGGAGAGGGGGGAGGGGGAAGGGGGGGAGGGGGGGGAGGGGGGAGGGGGAGAGGGGGGAGGGGGAAGGGGGGGAGGGGGGGGGAGGGGGAAGGGGGGGAGGGGGGGAAGGGGGAGAGGGGGAGAGAGGGAGAGGGGGGAAGGGAGAGAGGGGGAAGGGGGGGAGAGGGGAGAGAGGGGGTAGGGGGGGGGAGAGGGGAGAGGGGGGGAGAGGGGAGGGGGGAGAGGGGAGAGGGGGGGAGGGGGGAGAGGGGAGAGGGGAGAGGGGGGGAGAGGGGAGGGGGGAGAGGGGAGAAGGAGGAGAAGGGGGAGAGGGGGGGGAGTCCACTCTGGTTCTGCCTCTACCCCTGGCCACCCCACTGCCTCCTCCAACCTGTCCTGCTGCTGCACTTACCTCCCCCTCTGAAGACCTCTCCTCAGTTGCGTTAGCGAACCAGGTGGGGTCAGTCATCTCCCCGTCCAGCGGCTCTTCCTCCGAATCCTCTGTGCGCTCCTCCCTCGGACTTACTGCCCTTACTACTACCACCTCACAGATAGACAACTGTGTCTCATCATCATCGACCTCCTCACCCACTGAAAGCTCTTGAGACAGTTGCCGGAAGTCCCCAGCCTCATCCCCCGGACCCCGGGAACTTTCCAAAGGTTGGGCATCGGTCACGACAAACTCCTCCGGTGGGAGAGGAACCATTGCTGCCCATTCTGGGCAGGGGCCTGAGAACAGTTCCTGGGAGTCTGCCTGCTCCTCAGAATGTGTCATTGTAATGGAGTGAGGAGGCTGGGAGGAAGGAGGAGCAGCAGCCAGAGGATTCAGAGTTGCAGCAGTGGACGGCGTAGAACTCTGGGTGGTCGATAGATTGCTGGATGCACTTTCTGCCATCCACGACAGGACCTGCTCACACTGCTCATTTTCTAATAAAGGTCTACCGCGTGGACCCATTAATTGTGAGATGAATCTGGGGGCGTCAGAAACGTGCCTCTCTCCTAATCCCACAGCAGTCGGCTGCGATTCACCTGGATCAGGAGCTCGGCCTGTGCCCACACCCTGACTTGGGCCTCCGCGTCCTCCAGGCCTACCCCTACCCCTCAGCATGGTGTATTACGAGTAGAGCAGAAACAACGCTGTAATTAAATGTGCCGCTTATTGGCCTGTGGTTGGAGGCTGACTTCCCTTACGGAACGCACAGCAGAGCCAGGAAACAATTTTGCGCATGCCAGTAGTGAGACGTAGGTGCGTATGACTGAGCTAGAGGAATTCACCGCGCAGAAGCAGTAAAGTGTCCAAAGGCCAGTAGTAGGCCTTAAGTATTTTGCTTCTATTTTTTTAAATGCTGAACTGAGACAGCAGACAGATACTGTAGGCAGCGTATATTATATATTCTGTTTCCCTCTGGCGCTATCACGGCAGTGATGTAACGAGCAACGCAGAGCCAGGAAACAATTTTGCACACGCCTGTAGTGAGGCGTAGGTGCGTATCACTGAGCTAGTGGAATTCACGGCGCTGAAGCAGTCAAGTCGGCAAAGGGCAGTGGTATGCCTTAAGTATTTGGCTTCCCTTTTTTTAAATGGTGAACTGAGACAGCAGACAGATACTGTAGGCAGCGTATATTATATATTCTGTTTCCCTCTGGCGCGGTGATGTAACGGACAACGCAGAGCCAGCAAACAATTTTGTTCAAGCCTGCTGTAACACTTAGCTGCGTATTAATTAGGACTACTACCCCCAGCAGACACGCAGTACACTGAAGACGTCCCAGGCAGCCCAAATATAGTATTTTTCCCCAATTTGTTTGGAAAAGCCCACTGCCTATATAGACAGTATCTCTCTTTCACCTTTCCCACTGTCCCTGCCTCACCAGTACTGGCCCTATACTATGGAAAATTACTGCAGACTGAGGACGCAATGCTCTGCACGCCCGATATACAAAAAAAAAAAATGTGCAACACTGCTAAAAGCGGCCTCCACAGTACTGCACACGGTCAGATGTGGCCTTTAGAAGGACCTTTGGGGTTCTTCAAGCCTAAAATAACTCCTAACACTCTCCCTATAGCAGCAGCACTTTCCCTCATCTATGTCAGAATGCATCTGTGGCGAGCCGCAGGAGGGGCCGATTTATATACTCGGGTGACACCTGATCTCGCCAGCCACTCACTGCAGGGGGTGGTATAGGGCTTGAACGTTGCAGGGGGAAGTTGTAATGCCTTCCCTGTCTTTCTATTGGCCAGAAAAGCGCGCAAATGTCTCAGAGATGAAAGTGAAAGTAACTTGAACATCGCGTGGTGCTCGCCTCTAGTAACGAGCATCTCGAACACGCTAATACTCGAACGAGTATCAAGCTCGGACGAGTACGCTCGCTCATCTTTAATGGTGCGGATATCCCTCCTCTTAATTATAGTACTCTGAGATACAAAATCCTTCTTGTATAATTACACCGCAGTCTTTAGGATTGACCAGATAGTATACTTGTTATCCATTTATTATGGTGAGAGCTTTTATACATAGTCCACTGTTTGTATCTGTGCATTTATAACACTTTTTGGTGATCATTTTCTTCCTCTCCCGCTTTAATACAAGATCTAAAAGAAACTAATATCTGATGACATTTTACCAGATAAATCTAGGTTTAAATCATTATTCTTTAATTAGTAAAATCTTTACAATCTCCCACCGGGCCGCCCAGATAAAGAACAATTCAGCAATAAACGTCCGTATAATCATTTTCTGTCATTGCTGGGTGTTTCTCAGATCCTTTGTACATATTTGCCCATCCGGCGCCCCTCGCTGCTCCCACATTTGTTTAAAAAAAATAGCATTGAAAGAAAAATAATTCTTTAAAATGAACAGAAGCTCTTTAAAAAAATCTTTCATTTTGTTGGTATATTCTGATGGAGTTCAGGCAGCGAGGCGCTCAGAGCCAGCCCTCTTCTGTGGAATATTTGACTATAGGGACATAATGTCTGGTGCGGCCAAACTGTATGATGATGGCCATTCAATATCTCCTAAAAATATTAAAGTGTCTTTCAAATAAGAGTTTAGTAACATGTCTGGAGGACATCAATAAAAGTTTCTAGTCATACAGTTAATTTTGTATGTAATAGGCTGTGTCCTTAAGGGGTTAAGAAGATCAGTGTGTCTTCCAATCAGCACAAGTTCTCAACCTATTGCTAAAAGGTATGTTCACCATATGCGGAGTACTAGGGCCAAGAAAAAGCTGTCAAAAGATCAGAGTAGTACTGCGGCTGGCATATCAGAGAGCACAGAGACTTCCCATTGCTGTCCTCAGAGCTAATGGCATAGGTGTACAATCAGGGGCTGCCAGGATCACACCGGTGACCCATAGGCCGCCCTCCACCATATGCAAGTGCACATGTAGTGCATTACCGACTGGTCCCACACCCGGCCGGCCACGTAATTACTTTGGTGCGGCAGACAGAACGACCGGCCAAAGCACAGAGAAAAAAATGAATGGTGTCAGGAAATTTTACCAGAAAAATCTAAGTTTAAATCATTAATTTTTAATTAGTACAATCTTTCCCTGGGCGACCAGAGATAAAAACCAATTCATCAGTAAACCGTCTGTATAAACATTTCATGTCATTGATGGTCGGACATGATATATATGTATATTTTTTCAAATTCTTTTATGAACAAATTTGCAAAATTAAGTGAGAATCTAGAACCATCGCAGATCCCCGCATTTGTTCAAAGAAATTGATATTAAAAAATATATATTTTTTTTTTATGAAACCAATGCCCTCTAAAATAGATATTTTGTTTTCTTGGTATATTCCGGTTCAGTTCAAGCACCAAGGAGCTCTTACCCAGTCCTTTTTGTGTGGAATATTTGAATATAGGGACATAATGTCTGGTGTGGCCATACTATAAGATGATCAGTGTCTTCCAATCAGCACAAGCTCACAGCCTATTGCTTACAAATACGTTTACTGTATGCTGATTATTAGACTCAAGAAAAAGCTGCCAGAAGCCATCAGAGAATAGTATTGTGGCTGACCGGTCATAAAGACTCCCCCATTGCTGTCCTCAAAGCTGATGGCTAGACTAAGATTCTAACACCAATTTTGGTCCAATCGAAAAAACTATCCCACGTATTAAAAAAAATTCTCTCCCGTAAGCTGTAGCTCTGAAGCTACGATCATGCAGAAAACAAGTCTATAGTGATGCTACATCTCTAATGACAAGCCAGGCCTCTCTCTATTGCTGCCTTCCAATAGGTGGCACTGTAGAGGCTTTATTCCATCTCCCTACACGCTACACTACTATACTGATCACACACTACAGATCAAAGCTTTACCAAGACAACTATTTTATACTTGATATTATCACTGTGAACATTCTAACTATATCTTCACCTTTATCTGACAGTTTAATGACTTGATTTATCCTTTTCAAGACTAAACTATAGCACACAGATGGCATTTTGGGTAGGCCATAAATGATGGGATGAGGAAAATGCCAGAAAAGTGGGGTCATCCCCACTATCTGCATCTGACTGGGATGCATTCAGTGCGCTCGCCTCCCTGCAGTAAACCTCCCGCGGCCACAGGATGATAAAGATTGTGCACTTGAAAAAACTGTTATTGTACAGAACGCTGCGGGATCACCGGGACGGGGTGACCATGGGACGGGGGCAGAAAGAGAGAAGAGACTTTGGTGTTTTACTTTTTACACTGACGGATATGCTGACACTACACTGACCAACTACACGCTACACTGACCAACTACACGCTACACTGACCAACTACACGCTAAACTACTATACTGATCACACACTACAGAAACTGGCTTTAACAAGACAACTATTTTATTCTTGTATCACTGTGTACATTCTAATGATCTTCACCTTTATCTGACAGTTTAATGACTTGATTTATCCTATAAGACTAACCAGTAGCACACAGACAGCGTCTTGGGTCGGCCATAAATGATGGGATATTCTAGGAGATTCTTAAAACACTATGAACAAAAAAACTTCTGCTCCTTACTAACAATCTAAACATCTATGAAACATTTAAACATTTCCGCAAAATTAAAAAATTCACCTAAAGTGAACCAAAAAATATATACATCTTACTTCAAACTATAAACATATTTGCTTCTAAAGTGTCTAACACGTGGCTGCACAAACTCTGAGCTGAAGATCAGAGAATACAAGTCTTCCAATCAGCACAAGGAGGTCACATGTCAGCTTCCCATTCAGCTTCTCAAACTATTGTTAAATCTTAAGGCCAACATATTCTGATTGCTCGAGTCCAGAAAAAGCTTTAAGACGATCAGAGAATAGTATTACAGCTGGCTTCATGAGATCAGGACTGCCCATTGCTGTCCCCAGAGCTGATGGGCCGTCAGGGAGATATAGTATCCCTGCCCGCCTGTTGTACTAAATTATATAATTTCAAGAACTGATTGTGTGTTCAGGGATCTCCAAGGACAACGAGCCTAACACTATCCATTAGTGTCCATTATAACCATATATCCACCTTTGTCAGAGAGTTTGATGACTGCTGATTTATCCTCTACAGGACTGACCTATAGCAGTCTTGCAGAGATTGAATTACACCTACTGTATGTTATGGCGGCTCCTCCAGTTCCCGAGTAACAACCTTAATATCTATCAATCTAAATGTCATCTATGAATCTGCTCAAGAGAATTAAAACCCTCACATTTCATGTCAACCATCTTAGGCACATTTATATGGTTTCTCACAAGAAGGACTGTCCACAGGTGACTTGTCAGCTTGTATCTGCTATATTTGATTCATTTCACCAGTGACACTATAAGATGTTTCCTCTAAAGACCCATTTTTGGTTGGCATCTGGGGTGGGATATAAAAGATGGGATATTCTAAGAGATTCTTAAACACTACGAACCAAACAGTCTTATTAAAGAATACTCCTTACTAACAATCTAACCATCTAGGAAACATTTTATACATTTCTGAAAAACTATAAAAATGGTCCCAAAGTGACCCATAAAATATTTACATCTTACTACAAACTATAAACAGATTTGCTTCTTGATGCTAAATATATGTAGAATCAAAGTGCATAATACGTGGCTGCACAACCCCTGAGCTGTTAGAAGATCAGAGAACACAAGACTGCCAATCAGCACAAGGAGGTCACATGTCAGCTTCCCATTCAGCTTCTCAAATTATTGTTAAATCTTCAGGCCAACATATTCTGATTGCTCGAGTCCAGAAAAGGCCATCAGAAGATCCGAGAATAGTATTACAGCTGGACGCTGCGCTGAGAGACATTGCTGGATGGGGCCGAGGACAGCGGAGGAGAGTGTGTGGGTGCAGGCCGGGAGGCGCTCGTGCCTGTGCCCTGAGAGGGGGGATGGATCTGGGTGGCAGATTGGCGCCCAGGGGGAGAGGCAGCAGTGCGACCCAGAGGCAGTGATGCGACCCAGAGGCGGTGAACGGCCTTCGTCCCACCTCGTGGGGTGCTTAGCCATCATTTGCCTGCGCATGCTGGTGGTGGCGAGGCTGGTGCTGGTGGTGGCGAGGCTGGTGCTGGTGGCTCCCCGGCTGATCTTGGCACGACACAGGTTGCACACCACTCTTCGTCGGTCGTCCGCGGGGGGGGGGGGGGGGGGGGGATATGGGGGGAGAGAGATGGGAGGGGGGAGAGAGATGGGAGGGGGGAGAGATATGGGGGGAGAGAGATGGGAGGGGGGAGAGATATGGGGGGAGAGAGATGGGGGGAGAGAGAGATGGGGGGAGAGGGAGATGGGGGGAGAGAGAGATGGGGGGAGAGAGATGGGAGGGGGAGGGAGATGGGGGGGAGAGAGATGGGGGGGAGAGAGATGGGGGAGAGAGAGATGGGGGGGAGAGAGATGGGGGGGAGAGAGATGGGGGAGAGAGAGATGGGGGGAGAATGGGGGGGGGAGAATGGGGGGGAGATGGGGGGAATGGGGGGGAGATGGGGGGAATGGGGGGGAGATGGGGGGAATGGGGGGGAGATGGGGGGAATTGGGGGGAATGGGGGGGAGATGGGGGGAATGGGGGGGAGATGGGGGGAATGGGGGATGATGGGGGGGGAATGGGGGATGATGGGGGGGGAATGGGGGATGATGGGGGGGGAATGGGGGAGAGATATGGGGGGGATGGGGGGAGGGGATGGGGGGAGATGGGGGGGGGGGGGATGGGGGGGGTGATGGGGGGGGGGATGGGGGGGGTGATGGGGGGGGGGGGGATGGGGGGGTGATGGGGGGGGGGATGGGGGGGTGATGGGGGGGGGTGATGGAGGGGGTGATGGGGGGGGAAATGGGGGGAGATGGGGGGGGAAATGGGGGGAGATGGGGGGGGGGAAATGGGGGTGATGGGGGGAGATGGGGGGGAAATGGGGGTGATGGGGGGAGATGGGGGGGAAATGGGGGTGATGGGGGGAGATGGGGGGGGGAAATGGGGGTGATGGGGGGGGAAATGGGGGTGATGGGGGGGGAAATGGGGGTGATGGGGGGGAAATGGGGGTGATGGGGGGGGAAGAGGGTGGTGGTGATGGGGGGGGGGGGGGAAGAGGGTGGTGGTGATGGGGGGGGGGGAGAAGAGGGTGGTGGTGATGGGGGGGGGGGAGAAGAGGGTGGTGGTGATGGGGGGGAGGAGGGGGGTGGGTGATGGGGGTGGGTGATGGGGGCAGGAGGGGGGTGAGTGATGGGGGGGAGTCTTCGCTCTGGCCCTGCCTCTACCCCTGGTCACCCCACTGCCTCTTCCAACCTGTCCTGCTGCTGCACTTGCCTCCCCCTCTGAAGACCTCTCCTCAGTTGGCTTAGCGAACCAGGTGGGGTCAGTCATCTCATCGTCCAGCAGCTCTTCCTCCGAATCCTCTGTGCGCTCCTCCCTCGGACTTACTGCCCTTACTACTACCACCTCACAGATAGACAACTGTGTCTCATCATCATCGACCTCCTCATCTACTGAAAGCCCTTGACACAGTTGCTGGAAGTCCCCCGCCTCATCACGCGGACCGCGGGAGCTTTCCAAAAGTTGGGCATCGGTCATGACAAACTCCTCAAGTGGGAGAGGAACCATTTTTTCCCAATCAAGGCAGGGGCCCGAGAACAGTTCCTGGGAGTCTGCCTGCTCATCAGAATTCGCCATTTTCATGGAGTGTGGAGGCTGGGAGGAAGGAGGAGCAGCAGCCAGAGGTTTCAGAGTTGCAGCTGTGGATGGCGTACAAGACTGGGATGCACTTTCTGCCATCCATGACAGGACCTGCTCACACTGCTCATTGTGTAATAAAAGTCTACCACGTGGACCCATAAATTGTGATATGAAGCTGGGGACCCCAGAAACTTGCCTCTCTCCTAATCCCGCAGCAGCCGGCTGCGATTCACCTGGACCAGGAACTCTGCCTGTGCCCACACCCTCACTTGGACCTCCGCGTCCTAGCCCGCCTCCACGGCCACGTCTTCTCGGCCAACCCGTACTCAGCATGGTGTATTTCGAATACAGCAGACACAGAGCGGTGTAAAATAATTAGGCAATTATTTGCCTGCACTTGGAGGCTGACAGCAGTTATGTTACGCACACTGTAGGCCCAACAAATTATACGCTAGGCTGCAGAAAGGCCTAGCTGGCTAATAGTGAGCCACTACAACTCCCAGCAGCCACGCAGTAAACTGCACACGCGCACAGGTAGCCCTAAGGAGGAGTGTTTTTTCAGGGTTTTTTTTTAACCAGCCGCCTAGATAGCGTGTATATGTCTTTCCCTCTTTCAGCAGACGTGGCCGTACGCTGGACGGGAAGTTGACGGGACGCACAGAGCGGTGTAAAAAATTAGATATTAATTGGCCTGCACTTGGAGGCTGACAGCGCTTACGTTACACACACTGTAGGCCAAAAAAATTATACGCTAGGCTGCAGAAAGGCCTAGCTGGCTAATAGTGAGCCACTTTAACAGTAATGCACACGCTCGCAGGTAGCCCTAAGGAGGAGCTTTTTTGGAGTACTTGTTGACAGGATTGTACACTACCACTGTCTATGCCTCACCAGTACTGCCCCTATACTCTGTATAATTGGCTGCAGACTGACAACGCAATAGTCTGCAGAGCCCAAGATGAAAAACAAAATTGGTGCAAAACTGCTCCTAGCTGCCACAACAGTAATGCACACGGTCAGAGGTACCTCTAAGGAGGACCGTTGGGGTTCTTGTAGACAGGATCCTACACTACCACTGTCCCTGCCTCACCAGCACTTTCCCTATACTCTGTATAATAGGCTGCAGACTGAGAACGCTATAGCTGTAATGGCCTGCACAGCCCGAAATGAAAAAAAAAAATTTGTCCAAAACTGCTCCCAGCAGCCACAACAGTAATGCACACGGTCAGATGTGGCCCTAAGGAGGACCGTTGGGGTTCTTGAAGACGCTAACACTATGCCTGAATGAGCATCAGCACATTCCCTAATCTCTGCCAGCGTGTGTCTACGGCGAGCAGCGGGCGAGACTGCTTTATATACTTGACAGTTACTTGATCTCGCCAGCCACTCACTGCAGGGGGGTGGGATAGGGCTGGAATGTCACAGGAGGAAGTTGTAATGCCTTCCCATGCTGCATGTCTATTGGCCAGAAAATGGCGCAAAACATGCAGGAAAGGGAAGGAAATGGAATTGACTCGAGTACCGCTTTGTGCTCGTCTCGAGTAGCGAGCCTCTCGAGTATCCTAATACTCGAGCGAGCATCAAGCTTGGACGAGTACGTTCGCTCATCTCTAATGAGAGCACACGGACTTCCCACAGCAATCCCCAGAGCCGATGGGCCATCAGAAGGAAAAAATATATATTCTGAGTCAATAGAAAAAAATAATTAGAGTACTAAAAAATGTGGCTGTCCAAGCGGTTCTCTCCAGTTAGTAGTATATTCATACAGAATAGAGGTTTATAGTGACTATTACCTCTAATAGCAAGCCGGGTCTCAAGCTTCACTTTTCGTAATTCTCATAGGGTCTCTAACAAACTATGCCAGACGGATGCTCCGAGTCTAGTTTATCATTTAATGTCAACACAAATCACCTCTAGGGGGAGCCAGACTCTTATTGACTTTGGATAGGTCATAAAAAGGTAACTATTTAGGGGGTTTTACTAAATTAAATATTTTCAGGAACTGATAAATGTATTAAGGGTTCTACAGGGACAATTAGCCAAACATGAGTTTGTAATTAACATTATCCATTAGTGTCCATAACAACAATAGTTCCACCTTTGTCAGAGAGTTTAATGACTACTGATTTATCCTCTACAGGACTAACCTATTGTAGTCTTGTAGAGATTGAATTACACCTATCCTATGTTATGGCGGCTCCTCCAGTTCCCGAGTAACAACCTTAGTAATAATATCCCCCATCAGGGCCATTCTTTCTTGGCACAGGGGAGCCTATGGAGGCTTGCAACGTCTGGCAACACTTGTGGCTGCAGGATGTCCTGAACATATCGCTGGGCAATCCATCGATGCGACCATCCAGCTCCTCACATTCCAATAATGCGCCCCTCAAACTGTTAACTCGGCAAAATCTCTTTTCTACGTTGTAGAGGCGTCTAGTGGGTAACAAGCTCTACAGAAGCCGAAAAAGTTCTACTGGACACAAGGAGCCTCCGAGAGCCTTTTATAGGCCAAGGGGGGAACCACTTTTAGGGCCTCCGGTGACGAGACCGTTCATCTAATCACCACAACTCTCATCAGTTACAGATCTACCTGCTGAGTTTTGCAGCAAAATGACAACTCCTTTGAAGTGATTTTTTCTCCAGACAGTGTATATTAAACATTTCTAAAAACTACAACATTATCCTATAGTAAACCATAATCAAAACCTAAAACCATCTCACTTCAGGCTATAGAAATGCCAAATGTGTGTCAAATTGAAATCTTTAATACACATCTGCTCAATGGGCTGTATGAGAATTGTAGACTGTTGGGAGAGCAGAGAACATGTCTTCCAATCAGCAGAGGACGTTTAGCACATAATCCTCCGAGTCCGCAAACTATTGTTAACACTTAGAATCTAATAGTCCATCTTATTCTGCTTACTAGAGTGCAAAAAAATGTTAGAAGACCAGAGAATACTATTTTGCTTGTCATATGAGAGGGTTCACATATTTTCCATTGTGATCCCCAAAGCTGACGGTCGGACTTAGAATCAAACACAAATTTGGGGTTAATTGAAAATAAACTCACAAGTAGTTTAAAAAAACTGAATATACAAAGTGCTTCACTCCAGTAACTGAGAAATCTGAAACTATGATCATGCAGAAGTGTGCAGTGATTCCAATAGTAAGCCAGACCCCAACCTCCATAGACATCTAAACATTCCCCAACGTCCCCAGGGTTTCTAACTAAATAAAAGTGTCAATAAACGAGTATATTAGAACATCTATGGTCCATGTAGAATATCTTATTTTAAAGGATAGAGATTTCGTATTTCCCGTCACAGAATCAGTGACTGTCCACAGACCGAAACTTCACAGCTTGGATATTCTCCTTTTGACTCATTTCTCCACTGACATTGCTCTATGGGACTTTTCCTCTGATGCACTTTTGATAGGATATGAAAGATCGGTACTTTGGGAGGATTTAAAACATTTAGAACAAAAAAAATTATGCAATTGAACTTTTTACATGAAGCCTCCTCACAGCCCGGGACGGTTTTGCACTCAGCATTAACCATTAGTGTCCATCATCGCCACATTAACATCCCTATCAGTTTAATATCTAGTAACTTATCTTCTATAGAACTTGCTGATTCTCAGTAGTCGGATTGGATAATAGTTTTGCTGTGACATAAAACACAAGATCTTGTATAACAATCTGAACATCGATGAAACACTTAAAAACATTTCTACAGAACTACAAAATTGTCCTAAAGTAAACCATAAAACATCTAGACATCTTACCTCAACCAATAAAAATACCTTCCTGATGCCACATATACAGGGTAATGATGGTCCCGATTCACAACACTCATAACCCACACTTGATGAGGCACGCATGTTGTAGCGTATCATGATTCACTGATACCTAATTTTCTAGAGATTTTTCACAAATCTGGTCAGGCCGTCCCAACCCAATTCAGCGAAAATCTGCCCAATTTTACAAGCCAGAAGATCTTGACAACAAACCCTAATAAAGACAACACAACTAATCCATTCCTCCTTCGTGCTGAACCTAAATGTAACTACAGTAAATATCTGTCCATAAGGATATGTGAAAATGTCAGAAGATCAGAGAAACCACACAGGATGAGATTACCATGAGTATAGGCTTCCCATCGCAGTCCCCAGAGCTGTTGGTCGGGCTTAGATAAGTAGAAACTGAACACAAGTACCAACATACTTCTTGTAGAGTTGTAGTCCTGAAAAGGACTGTTGGGTTTTTTGAAGATGGATCACTGCCTAAACGCTCCTTCTAACCTACACTAACGCTCTCCCTCATTCACAGCAGCTCTGTCCCTCAGCTAATCCAGCCTCTGTGTGAGGCAAGCATCAGGTGACCTGAGTTTTTATGATCTTAGGTCACCTGATCTGACCAGCCAATTACTGCTATAGACTGCACAGGGTTGGCACGTCAAAGCAGGAGGTGCCAAAGCCTTCCATGCATGGTTATTGGCTAAAAAAGCCGCTAAACATGTGGGGAGGAGAGAATGAAATTTTCTCAAACATTGTGTGGTGCTCGCTCGAGTAACGAGTACTTTCGAGTATGGTAATGCTCGAACGAGCATCAAGCTTGGACGAGCATGCTCGCTTATCTCTACAAACAAAAAGCCTGATCATGATGTACATATTTACAGGCAAAAACATCTAATTCCTCTCAATTCACAGGTAGGTACAGGCAACTCATCTGTCCCCCTTACTCATCTGCTTTTTTCTTATGTTTTGTATGTATAGATCGCCTTTTTTCCTCTCTTTCTTTGTCTATCAATACCTCCTTATCTGTCCTTCCGTTCGCTCTTCCTTCTCTAAACTGTGGTATACATAATTTGTCTTTATAGCTTTCTTCTTTCTATATCTTTTTTCATTTTATCTGAAATTTTCTCGAACATTGTGTGGTGCTCGCTCGAGTAACGAGTACTTTTGAGTATGCTAATGTCTTCCTAGATCTTTTCATTACAATCTTTCCTGTTCCTTCCTCCATCTTTGTCTTCTCACCGCACTGTAATCCTCCTCTTCTCTCCTGCTCTGGTCTTCTATCCTCTCTCTTCATATACTAATCCCTAACTGCCCACTGCCACTTGCAGCTTATGCAGACTTGAATTTATCTTCCCCTGCGGGCTCTGGCGCTGCTAAACAATCAAGATACCAATCACGGGCTCCCTCACCCCTAACTGTCCTGCCATCCAATCTTTACCTGAGTGATACACTAACCAATGGGAATTGACAGCCAATAAGGGACACCGTTGGTTGCCAGGCAGATTATACAGATGGCCACTTACATGAAATAAAGGCTTTTAAAGACAGACATACAAATTAAATAAATGTGACCACATCCACTGTTGTAGAGCCCAACTCTGGGCCACTGCAGGGGGCAACAAGAAGAACAGCAAGTTTATACAATTTAACTTTTTACATTAAGCCTTTGACAAGTCCAACCGTTCTGTATTCAGCGTTCCATCATCACCATAGTAACACCCTTAGCAGAAAGTTTAATCACTATTAACATATCATCTGCAAAACTTGCTGTTCTCGGTAGTCGGACCGGACGATCGCTGAGCTGTGACAACCTAAATATATTAAACATTCCGACAAAACTCCAAAATTGTCTTAAAATAACCCATAATTAAACCTCCATACATCTTACTGACAAACAGAGGAGATTATGAACTGATGAGAAAAGATTAATATGTACATAAGGGGGGACTCAGGCAGCAACTGAACACGCAGATGAATGAACTGTCCGGGTTTAAAAGTGAATGAATGAATATAATTAAAAACGTAATTAAAGATTAAAAAATGTGTCCATGAATATATAACAATCCTAAGAATTAATAAGCACATATATATATATATAGGAAAGAAAGGTTTCTTGTGTAGAACTTATTATGTCTATAAAATATTCCTATTAAAAACGGACGACTTATTTCCTTTCGTTTTTTGTGATCAGGAAGAAGGAAAAGGTATTATAAATATTGAAATAAACATATTTGATTGGTTAACCCCCCGGGTGCTCCACAGGTGGGCATCAAATATCGTCTAATGCCTCATTCAGGCCCATGGGTGTGACAGTGCTTCATTTGTATATCTAGAACATCCCCCTGTGATGCTGAGGGGTATCGGCTCTAACGCCATTACATTCAATTCATTGCAGTCACAATTGTGTTCCCAGGTTGCCTGTCTGCAGCGGACACACATATAGACACGGGCGGAGTGTTTTTATCAAATATGGGTCTTATAGAAGAATCGATCAATACGCTTTCAGAATCTTCCTGATGTCTGAGTGAGAAGAATAAAAAGTAGTGATGAAACAGAGGTTGAATGTTTCTGGCTCTTCACTCCTTTCCCTTTTTTCCTCGAGGGCTTCCGCTTGGGATTCCCTTTTTGCTCTATTAGATGCTGCCGGGATCAGATGGTGCGGATATCCCTCCTCTTAATGATATTACTCTGGGATACAAAATCATTCTTTGTGAATTACACCTGTATTTAGGATTGACCAGATGGTATACTTGTTTTCCCTTTATTATAGTGAGAGCTTTTATACATAGTCGGCTGTTTGTATCTCTGCATTAAAAAAAACACTTTTTAGAGATCATTTGCTTCCTCTCCCGGTTTAATACAAGATCTAAAAGAAACTGATATCTGATGACATTTTACCAGATAAATCTAGGTTTAAATCATTATTCTTTAATTAGTAAAATCTTTACAATCCACCACCGGGCCGCCCCACATAAAGAACAGAATTTTCTGTCATTGCTGGGTGTTTCTCAGATCCTTTGCACATCCGGCGCCCCTCGCTGATCCCGCATCGGTTTAAAAAAAAATAGCAATGAAAGAAAAATAATTCTTTAAAATGAACAGAAGCTCTTTAAAAAAATCTTTCATTTTGTTGGTATATTCTGAGTTCAGGCAGCGAGGCGCTCAGAGCCGCTCCTTCTGTGTGGAATATTTGACTATAGGGACATAATGTCTGGTGTGGCCAAACTATATGATGATGGCTATTCAATATCTCCTAAAAAAGGTTAAAGTGTCTTTCAAATAAGAGTTTAGTAACAAGTCTGGAGGACATCAATATATTGGGGAACGTTTCTAGTCATACAGTCAATTTTGGATGTAATAGGCTGTGTCCTTAAGGGGTTAAGATGATCAGTGTGTCTTCCAATCAGCACAAGTTCTCAACCTATTGCTAAAAGGTATGTTCACCATATGCGGAGTACTAGGGCCAAGAAAAAGCTGTCAGAAGATCAGAGAATAGTACTGCGGCTGGCATATGAGGGAGCACAGAGACTTCCCATTGCTGTCCTCAGAGCTGATGGCATAGGCGCACCGTCAGGGGCTGCCAGGATCGCAACGGTGACCCAGAGGCCGCCCTCCACCATATGCAAGTGCACATGTAGTGCATTACCGACTGGTCCCACACCCGGCCGGCCATGTAATTATTTTGGTGCGGCAGACAGAGCGACCAGCCAAAGCACAGAGAAAAAAATGAATGGTGTCTGATGAAATTTTACCAGAAAAATCTAGGCTTAAATCATTAATTTTTAATTAGTAAAATATGACCGGTCATAAAGACTCCCCCATTGCTGTCCTCAAAGCTGATGGCTAGACTAAGATTCTAACACCAAATTTGGTCCAATTGAAAAACTATCCCAAGTATTAAAAAAATTCTCTCCAGTAAGCTGTAGATCTGAAGCTACGATCATGCAGAAAACAAGTATATAGTGATGCTACATCTCTAATGACAAGCCAGGCCTCTCTCTATTGCGGTCTTCCAATAGGTGGCACTGTAGAGGCTTTATTCCATCTCCCTACACGCTACACTACTATACTGATCACACACTACAGATCAAAGCTTTACCAAGCCAACTATTCTATACTTGTATCACTGTGTACATTCTAACTATATCTTCACCTTTATCTGACAGTTTAATGACTTGATTTATCCTTTTCAAAACTAAACTATAGCACACAGATGGTATTTTGGGTCGGCCATAAATGATGGGATGAGGAAAATGCCAGAAAAGTGGGGTCATCCCCACTATCTGCATCTGACTGGGATGCAATCAGTGCGCAGCCTCCCTGCAGTGAACCTCCTGCGGCCTCAGGATGATAAAGATTTATTGTGCACTTGAAAAAACTGTTATGGTACAGGACGCTGCGGGATCACTGGGACGGGGTGACCATGGGACGGGGGGGGGGGGGGGGGGAGGAAGAAGAGACTTTGGTGTTTTACTTTTTACACTGACAGATACGCCAACACTACACAGACCAACTACACGCTACACTGACCAACTACACACTACACTGACCAACTATACACTACACTGACCAACTACACACTACACTGACCAACTACACACTACACTACTATACTGATCACACACTACAGAAACTGACTTTAACAAGACAACTATTTTATTCTTGTATCACTGTGTACATTCTAACGATCTTCACCTTTATCTGACAGTTTAATGACTTGATTTATCCTATAAGACTAACCAGTAGCACACAGACAGCATCTTGGGTCGGCCATAAATGATGGGATATTCTAGGAGATTCTTAAAACACTATGAACAAAAAAAACGTCTGCTCCTTACTAACAATCTAAACATCTATGAAACATTTTAAACATTTTCGCAAAATTACAAAATTCGCCTAAAATAAACCAAAAAATATATACATCTTACTTCAAACTATAAACATATTTGCTTCTGAAGTGTCTAATACGTGGCTGCACAAACTCTGAGCTGAAGATCAGAGAATACAAGTCTTCCAATCCGCACAAGGAGGTCACATGTCCGCTTCCCATTCAGCTTCTCAAACTATTGTTAAAAATCTTAAGGCCAACAGATTCTGATTGCTCGAGTCCAGAAAAGGCCATCAGACGATCAGAGAATAGTATTACAGCTGGCTTCATGAGATCAGGACTGCCCATTGCTGTCCCCAGAGCTGATGGGCCGTCAGGGAGATATAGTATCCCTGCCCGCCTGTTGTACTAAATTATATAATTTCAAGAACTGATGGTGTGTTCAGGGATCTCCAAGGACAATCAGCCTAACATTCTCCATTAGTGTCCATTATGACCATATATCCACCTTTGTCAGAGAGTGTGATGACTACGGATTTATCCTCTACAGGACTGACCTATCTTGTAGAGATTGAATTACACCTACTGTATGTTGTGGCGGCTCCTCCAGTTCGAGTAACAACCTTAATATCTATCAATCTAAATGTCATCTAGGAATCTGCTCAAGAGAATTAAAAACCCTCACATTTCATGTCAACCATCTTAGGCACATTTATAAGGTTTCTCACAAGAAGGACTGTCCACAGGCGACTTGTCAGCTTGTATCTGCTATATTTGATTCATTTCCCCAGTGACACTATAAGATGTTTCCTCTAAAGAACCATTTTTGGTTGGCATCTGGGGTGGGATATAAAAGATGGGATATTCTAAGAGATTCTTAATCACTACGAACCAAACAATCTTATTAAAGAATACTCCTTACTACTTAGGCCCTAAGATGGCGCTGTTTGGCCTGCCGGAGGAGGAGGTGTGGCCACATCACACCTGTGTCTTTCTTGAGAAAGTACTATTCCTAGCTCGTAAGGTAATAGCCATGAAATGGATGGCTACAGAAGCCCCCTCAATCCCACACTGGATCCAACTGGTAAATACCGTAACCTCCTATGAGAAAATCATTTATCAAAACCGAAGCTGCCCGGCCAAGTTTTGCAAAATATGGGGGATTTGGCTGGACACCCACTCCACCTTAACAATGGAGTGAACCTCAAGGCCCATCTTACATATCTCTTCCCCCCCCCCCACCATCCCCCGACCAACCATAATCCTTCCTTCTCCCCCCCCCCTTTTTTTTCTTCCTCACCCCCCCCTTAACGATAAGCACCCACAGACTTGCACTTTATTTCTACTGAGATCAAAATAAGATAGAACAGAACTGTTTTAAAAGTTAAAAGTTTATTGTTGAAACTGTTTAAGCAACTCAAGAAATACGGCAATAAGATTGTATTGGTTCATCTATAACAAACTATGCATATGTGTACTCTTGTATTTAACAAAACTTCTTACATCCATACTCTGTATTTCACAATTTATATGACAAAAAAAAAAAAAAAATCGGATAAAAAAAAAAAAAAAAGAATACTCCTTACTAACAATCTAACCATCTAGGAAACATTTTATACATTTCTGCAAAACTACAAAAATGGTCCCAAAGTGACCCATAAAATATTTACATCTTACTACAAACTACAAACAGATTTGCTTCTTGATACTAAATATATGTAGAATCAAAGTACATAATACGTGGCTGCACAACCCTGAGCTGTTAGAAGATCAGAGAATACAAGACTGCCAATCAGCACAAGAAGGTCACATGTCAGCTTCCCATTCAGCTTCTCAAACTATTGTTAAGCAGATTCTGATTGCTCGAGTCCAGAAAAGGCGATCAGAAGATCAGAGAATAGTATTACAGCTGGTTTCATGAGATCAGGACTGCCCATTGCTGTCCCCAGAGCTGATGGCTCAGCTGAAAAAAATCAAAAGTACCAAAAAAAAGGGGCGCAGCCTAATTAACAAAGGAGTAAGATGGGGTAGGAGGTGGAGGGGGGTAGATGGGGTAGGGCGTGGAGGGGGGTAGATGGGGTAGGGCGTGGAGGGGGGTAGATGGGGTAGGGCGTGGAAGGGGGTAGATGGGGTAGGGCGTGGAAGGGGGTAGATGGGGTAGGGCGTGGAAGGGGGTAGATGGGGGTAGGAGGGGGGTAGATGGGGTAGGAGGGGGAAAGGGTTAAGGGGGGGAGGGAGTTAAGGTGGGGTTAGGGGGGCGTTAAGGGGGGGAGGGTATAAGTGGGGGGTTAAGGGGGTAGGGTATAAGTGGGGGGTAAAGGGGGGAGGGTATAAGTGGGGGGGTTAAGGGGGGAGGGTATAAGTGGGGGGGTTAAGGGGGGAGGGTATAAGTGGGGGGGTTAAGTGGGGGAGGGTATAAGTGGGGGGGGTTAAGTGGGGGGGTTAAGGGGGGAGGGTATAAGTGGGGGGGTTAAGGGGGGAGGGTATAAGTGGGGGGGTTAAGGGGGGAGGGTATAAGTGGGGGGGTTAAGGGGGGAGGGTATAAGTGGGGGGGTTAAGGGGGGAGGGTATAAGTGGGGGGGTTAAGGGGGGAGGGTATAAGTGGGGGGGTTAAGGGGGGAGGGTATAAGTGGGGGGGTTAAGGGGGGAGGGTATAAGTGGGGGGGTTAAGGGGGGAGGGTATAAGTGGGGGGGTTAAGAGGGGTGGGGGAGTTAAGAGGGGGTGTTAAGAGGGGTGGGGGAGTTAAGAGGGGGTGTTAAGAGGGGTGGGGGAGTTAAGAGGGGGTGTTAAGAGGGGTGGGGGAGTTGAGGGGGGGGTGTTAAAGGGGGGGGGGGGGGAGTATGGCTGCCAACCAGGCCCACTCTTCTGTAAAGAATTGAGGAGGCTGACTCCCACTACGCCGCCCATGTTGGAGTTGGTATTCCACTATAGCTCTACGCTGCTCATAGAGCCTGGCCAACATGTGGAGCGTAGAGTTCCACCGTGTGGGCACGTCGCACAGCAGTCGGTGCACTGGCAGATTAAACCGATGTTGCAGGGTCCACAGGGTGGCAGCGTCCGTCTTGGAGTTGCAGAAATGTGCGCTGACCCGGCGCACCTTTTCGAGCAGGTATGACAAGTGTGGGTAGCTTTTCAAAAAGCGCTGAACCACCAAATTAAAGACGTGGGCCAGGCATGGCACGTGCGTGAGGCTGCCGAGCTGCAGAGCCTCCACCAGGTTACGGCCGTTGTCACACACGACCATGCCCAGTTGGAGGCTCAGCAGCGCAAGCCAGCGGTCGGTCTGCTCTGTCAGACCCTGCAGCAGTTCGTGGGCCGTGTACCTCTTATCTACTAAGCTGAGTAGTTTCAGCACGGCCTGCTGACGCTTGCCCACCGCTGTGCTGCCACGCCGCGTGACACCGACTGCTGGCGACATGCTGCTGCTGACACATCTTGATTGCGAGACAGAGGAGGAGGAGGAGGGTGCTTTAGTGGAGGAAGCATACACCTCCGCAGATACCACCACCGAGCTGGGGCCCGCAATTCTGGGGGTGGGTAGGACGTGAGCGGTCCCAGGCTCTGACTCTGTCCCAGCCTCCACTAAATTCACCCAATGTGCCGTCAGGGAGATATAGTGGCCCTGCCCGCCTGTGCTTGTCCACGTGTCCGTCGGACGAGTACGTTCGCTCATCTCTAATAAAAACCAATTCATCAATAAACCGTCTGTATAAACATTTCATGTCATTGATGGTCAGACATGATATATATGTATATTTTTTCAAATTCTTTTATGAACAAATTTGCAAAATTAAGTGAGAATCTAGAACCATCGCAGATCCCCGCATTTGTTTACAGAATTTGATATTAAAAAGATATATATATTTTTTAATGAAACCAATGCCCTCAAAAATAGATATTTTGTTTTCTTGCTATATTCCGATTCAGTTCAAGCACCAAGGAGCTCTTATCCAGTCCTCTTATGTGGAATATTTGAATATAGGGACATAATGTCTAGTGTGGCCCAACTATATGACGATGGCCATTGAATATTTCCTAAAAACTTTAAAGGGCATTAATGCAAAAAAAAATTTCGCTTTGGGCGGCAGGACAGCCCCTTTAAGGGCTTAAGATGATCAGTGTCTTCCAATCAGCACAAGTTCGCAACCTATTGCTTACAAATATGTTTACCATATGCTGATTATTAGACTCAAGAAAAAGCTGCCAGAAGCCATCAGAGAATAGTATTGTGGCTGACCGGTCATAAAGACTCCCCCATTGCTGTCCTCAAAGCTGATGGCTAGACTAAGATTCTAACAGCAATTTTGGTCCAATTGAAAAACTATCGCAAGTACTAAAAAAAAATCTCTCCAGTAAGCTGTAGCTCTGAAGCTACGATCATGCAGAAAACAAGTATATAGTGATGCTACATCTCTAATGACAAGCCAGGCCTCTCTCTATTGCGGTCTTCCAATAGGTGGCGCTGTAGAGGCTTTATTCCATCTTCCTTATAAGCCTCTATCTCCGCTCACATCTATTTATTCAAAAGGTCCATAATGCCTCGAACAAATGAAAGATTGCCGACGACCAAAGTATACAAGAACATTTAAAGCTGATGTAAAAATTCTCACTGTAAAGCTAATTATTCAGATCACTCGGGGAACCGGCCGCTTCTGGACTTTGGATAAAAAAAAACATTTTAAAAATAGCAAAGATAATTTTAAAAAAAATAAAGCATTTTTAGGAACAGATCGGCTACTGAGAGATGTTTAAAAATACCAACTATTTTATACTTGTATCACTGTGTACATTCTAACGATCTTCACCTTTATCTGATAGTTTAATGACTTGATTTATCCTTTTCAAGACTAAACTATAGCACACAGATGGCATTTTGGGTAGGCCATAAATGATGGGATGAGGAAAATGCCAGAAAAGTGGGGTCATCCCCACTATCTGCATCTGACTGGGATGCAATCAGTGTGCAGCCCCCCTGCAGTGAACCGCCATCTGACTGGGATGCATTCAGTGTGCAGCCTCCCTGCAGTGAACCTCCTGCGGCCACAGGATGATAAAGATTTATTATGCACTTGAAAAAACTTATTGTACAGGACGCTGCGGGATCAGCGGGACGGGGTGACCATGGGACGGGGGCAGAAAGAGAGAAGAGACGTTGGTGGTTTACTTTTTACACTGACGAATACGCCGACACTACACTGACCAACTACACGCTACACTGACCAACTACACGCTACACTGACCAACTACACGCTACACTGACCAACTACACGCTACACTACTATACTGATCACACACTACAGATCCGAGCTTTAACAAGACAACTATTTTATACTTGTATCACTGTGTACATTCTAACGATCTTCACCTTTATCTGACAGTTTAAGGACTTGATTTATCCTATAAGACTAACCAATAGCACACAGACAGCGTCTTGGGTCGGCCATAAATGATGGGATATTCTAGGAGATTCTTAAAACACTATGAACAAAAAAAAACGTATGCTCCATACTAACAATCTAAACATCTATGAAACATTTCCGCAAAATTACAAAATTCGCCTAAAGTGAACCAAAAAAAATAGATACATCTTACTTCAAACTATAAACATATTTGCTTCTAAAGTGTCTAATACGTGGCTGCACAAACTCTGAGCTGAAGATCGGAGAATACAAGTCTTCCAATCAGCACAAGGAGGTCACATGTCCGCTTCCCATTCAGCTTCTCAAATTATTGTTAAATCTTAAGGCCAACATATTCTGATTGCTCGAGTCCAGAAAAAGCTTTAAGACGATCAGAGAATAGTATTACAGCTGGCTTCATGAGATCAGGACTGCCCATTGCTGTCCCCAGAGCTGATGTGCCGTCAGGGAGATATAGTATCCCTGCCCGCCTGTTGTACTAAATTATATCATTTCAAGAACTGATAGTGTGTTCAGGGATCTCCAAGGACAACGAGCCTAACATTCTCCATTAGTGTCCATTATAACCATATATCCACCTTTGTCAGAGTGTTTGATGACTACTGATTTATCCTCTACAGGACTGACCTATAGCAGTCTTGCAGAGATTGAATTACACCTACTGTATGTTATGGCGGCTCCTCCAGTTCCCGGGTAACAACCTTAATATCTATCAATCTAAATGTCATCTATGAATCTGCTCAAGAGAATAAAAAACCCTCACATTTCATGTCAACCATCTTAGGCACATTTATAAGGTTTCTCACAAAAAGAAGGACTGTCCACAGGTGACTTGTCAGCTTGTATCTGCTAATTCTGATTCATTTCCCCAGTGACACTATAAGATGTTTCCTCTAAAGAACCATTTTTGGTTGGCATTTGGGGTGGGATATAAAAGATGGGATATTCTAAGAGATTCTTAAACACTACGAACCAAACAGTCTGATTAAAGAATACTCCTTACTAACAATCTAAACATCTAGGAAACATTTTATACATTTGTGAAAAACTATAAAAATGGTCCCAAAGTGACCCATAAAATATTTACATCTTACTACAAACTATAAACAGATTTGCTTCTTGATGCTAAATATATGTAGAATCAAAGTACATAATACGTGGCTGCACAACCCCTGAGCTGTTAGAAGATCGGAGAACACAAGACTGCCAATCAGCACAAGGAGGTCACATGTCCGCTTCCCATTCAGATTCTCAAATTATTGTTAAATCTTAAGGCCAACATATTCTGATCGCTCGAGTCCAGAAAAGGCCATCAGAAGATCAGAGAATAGTATTACAGCTGGACGCTGCGCTGAGAGACATTGCTGGATGGGGCCGAGGAAAGCGGAGGAGAGTGTGTGGGTGCAGGCCGGGAGGCGCTCGTGCCTGTGCCCTGAGAGGGGGGGTGGATCTGAGTGGCAGATTGGCGCCCAGGGGGAGAGGCAGCAGTGCTACCCAGAGGCGGTGAACGGCCTTCGTCCCACCTCGTGGGGTGCTTAGCCATCATTTGCCTGCGCATGCTGGTGGTGGTGAGGCTGGTACTGGTGGCTCCCCGGCTGATCTTGGCACGACACAGGTTGCACACCACTCGTCGGTCGTCCACGGGGGGGGGGGGGAGATGGGGTGGTGGTGGGGGGGAAGAGGGTGGTGATGGGGGGGGAAGAGGGTGGTGATGGGGGGGGAAGAAGGTGGTGATGGGGGGGGAAGAAGGTGGTGATGGGGGGGGAAGAGGGTGGTGATGGGGGGGGGAAGAGGGTGGTGATGGGGGGGGGGAGAGGGTGGTGATGGGGGGGGGGGAAGAGGGTGGTGATGGGGGGGGAGAGGGTGGTGATGGGGGGAGAGCGGGGGGGGGGGGGGGGGAGTCTTCGCTCTGGCCCTGCCTCTACCCCTGGTCACCCCACTGCCTCTTCCAACCTGTCCTGCTGCTGCACTTGCCTCCCCCTCTGAAGACCTCTCCTCAGTTGGCTTAGCGAACCAGGTGGGGTCAGTCATCTCATCGTCCAGCGGCTCTTCCTCCGAATCCTCTGTGCGCTCCTCCCTCGGACTTACTGCCCTTACTACCACCTCACAGATAGACAACTGTGTCTCATGATCATCGACCTCCTCATCCACTGAAAGCCCTTGAGACAGTTGCTGGAAGTCCCCAGCCTCATCACGCGGACCGCGGGAGCTTTCCAAAAGTTGGGCATCGGTCATGACAAACTCCTCAAGTGGGAGAGGAACCATTTTTTCCCAATCAAGGCAGGGGCCCGAGAACAGTTCCTGGGAGTCTGCCTGCTCATCAGAATTCGCCATTTTCAAGGAGTGAGGAGGCTGGGAGGAAGGAGGAGCAGCAGCAGCCAGAGGATTCAGAGTTGCAGCTGTGGATGGCGTACAAGACTGGGATGCACTTTCTGCCATCCACGACAGGACCTGCTCACACTGCTCATTTTGTAATAAAAGTCTACCACGTGGACCCATAAATTGTGATATGAAGCTGGGGACCCCAGAAACTTGCCTCTCTCCTAATCCCGCAGCAGCCGGCTGCGATTCACCTGGACCAGGAACTCTGCCTGTGCCCACACCCTCACTTGGACCTCCGCGTCCTAGCCCGCCTCCACGGCCACGTCTTCTCGGCCTACCCCTCCTCCGCGTCCTAGCCCGCCTCCATGGCCACGTCTTCTCAGTCTACCCCTACTCAGCATGGTGTATTTCGAATACAGCGCAGACAGAGCGGTGTAAAAAAATTAGGCAATTATTTGCCTGCACTTGGAGGCTGACAGCGGTTATGTTACGCACACTGTAGGCCCAACAAATTATACGCTAGGCTGCAGAAAGGCCTAGCTGGCTAATAGTGAGCCACTACAACTCCCAGCAGCCACGCAGTAAAATGCACACGGTCACAGGTAGCCCTAAGGAGGAGTGTTTTGTTCAGTTTTTTTTTTTTAACCAGCCGCCTAGATAGTGTGTATATGTCTTTCCCTCTATCAGCGGCTGTGGTCATACGCTGTGCGGGAAGTTGACAGGACGCACAGAGCTGTGTAAAAAATTAGATATTAATTGGCCTGCACATGGAGGCTGACAGCGCTTATGTTACACACAATGTAGGCCAAAAAAATTATACGCTAGGCTGCAGAAAGGCCTAGCTGGCTAATAGTGAGCCACTTTAACAGGAATGCACACGCTCGCAGGTAGCCCTAAGGAGGAGCTTTTTTGGAGTACTTGTTGACAGGATTGTACACTACCACCGTCCCTGCCTGACCAGTGCTGCCCCTATACTCTGTATAATTGGCTGCAGACTGACAACGCAATAGTCTGCAGAGCCCAAGATGAAAAACAAAATAAGTGTAAAACTGCTCCTAGCTGCCACAACAGTAATGCACACGGTCAGAGGTAGCTCTAAGAAGGACCGTTGGGGTTCTTGTAGACAGAATCCTACCCTACCACTGTCCCTGCCTCACCAGCACTTTCCCTATACTCTGCATAATAGACTGCAGACTGAGAATGCTATAGCTGTAATGGCCTGCACAGCCCGAGATGAAAAAAAAAATTGTCCAAAACTGCTCCCAGCAGCCACAACAGTAATGCACACGGTCAGATGGGGCCCTAAGAAGGACCGTTGGGGTTCTTGAAGACGCTAACACTATGCCTGAATGAGCAACAGCACATTCCCTAATCTCTGCCAGCGTGTGTCTAAGGCGAGCAGCGGGCGGGACTGCTTTATATACTCGGCGGTCACTTGATCTCGCCAGCCACTCACTCCAGGGGGGTGGGATAGGGCTGGACCATCAGAGGAGGAAGTTGTAATGCCTTCCCTGCATGTCTATTGGCCAGAAAATGGCGCAAAACATGCAGGGAAGGAAATGGAATTGACTCAAGTACCGCTTGGTGCTCGTCTCGAGTAACGAGCCTCTCGAGTACCCTAATACTCCAGCGAGGATCAAGCTCGGACGAGTGCGTTCCTTCATCTCTAATGAGAGCACACGGACTTCCCATAGTAATCCCCAGAGCCGATGGGCCATCAGAAGGAAAAAATATATATATTTTGAGTCAATTGAAAAAAATAATTAGGAGTACTAAAAAATGTGGCTGTCCAAGCAGTTCTCTCCAGTTAGTAGTATATTCATACAGAATAGAAGTTTATAGTGACTATTACATCTAATAGCAAGCCGGGTCTCAAGCTTCATTTTTCGGAATACTCATAGGGTCTCTAACAAACTATGCCAGACGGATGCTCCGAGTGTAGGTTATCATTTAATGTCAACACAAATCACCTCTAGGGGGAGCCAGACTCTTATTGACTTTGGATAGGTCATAAAAAGGTAACTATTTAGGGGGTTTTACTAAATTAAATATTTTCAGGAACTGATAAATGTATTAAGGGTTCTACAGGGACAATTAGCCAAACATGAGTTTGTAATTAACATTATCCATTAGTGTCCATAACAACAATAGTTCCACCTTTGTCAGAGAGTTTAATGACTACTGATTTATCCTCTACAAGACATAGCAGTCTTGTAGAGATTGAATTACACCTACTGTATGTTATGGCGGCTCCTCCAGTTCCTGAGTAACAACCTTAGTAATATCACCCATCAGGGCTATTCTTTCTTGGCGCCGGGGAGCCAATGGAGACTTGCAACTAAAAGCAACACTTGTGGCTGCAGGATGTCCTGAACATATCGCTGGGCAATTCATCGATGCGACTATCCAGCTCCTCACATCCCAATAACGCGCCCCTCCAACTGTTAACTGGGCGAAATCTCTTCTACGTTGTAGAGGCGTCTAGTGGGTAATAAGCTCTACAGAAGCCGAAAAAGTTCTATTGGACACAAGGAGCCTCCGAGAGCCTCTTATAGGCCAAGGGTGGAAACACTTTTAGGGCCTCTGGTGACAAGACCGTCCATCTAATTACCACAACTCTCATCATTTACATATTAGCCTGCTGAGTTTTGCAGCAAAATGACAACTCCTTTTAACTGATTTTTTTTTCAGACAGTGTATATTAAACATTTCTAAAAACGACAACATTATCCTATAGTAAACCCTAAAACCATCTCACTTCAGGCTATAGAAATGCCAAATGAGTGTCAAATCGAAATCTTTAATACACATCTGCTCAATGGGCTGTATGAGAATTGCAGACTGTTGGGAGATCAGAGAACATGTCTTCCAATCAGCAGAGGACGTTTAGCACATAATCCTCCGAGTCCGCAAACTATTGTTAACACTTAGAATCTAATAGTCCATCTTATTCTGCTTACTAGAGTGCAAAGAAAATGTTAGAAGACTTGAGAATACTATTTTGCTTGGCATCTGAGGGTTCACAGATTTTCCATCGTGATCCCCAAAGCTGACGGTCGGACTTACAATCAAACACAAATTTAGGGTTAATTGAAAATAAACTCACAAGTAGTTTTAAAACAACTGAATATACAAAGTGCTTCACTCCAGTAACCGAGAAATCTGAAACTATGATCATGCAGAAGAAGTGTGCAGTGATTCTAATAGTAAGCCAGACCCCAACCTCCATAGACATCTAAACATTCCCCAACGCTCACAGTGAATCTAACTAAATAAAAGTGTCAATAAACGAGTATATTAGAACATCTAAGGTCCATGTAGAATATCTTATTTTAAAGGATAGAGATTTCGTATTTCCCGTTCTCTTTCTTAAGCCCATTTTTAAGGTCTCACACAATCAGTGACTGTCCACAGACCGAAACTACACAGCTTGGATATTCTCCTTTTGACTCATTTCTCCACTGACATTGCTCTATGGGACTTTTCCTCTGATGCACTTTTGATAGGACATGAAAGATCGGTACTTGGGGAGGATTTAAAACATTTAGAACAAAAAAAAATAATGCAATTTAACTTTTTACATGAAGCCTCCTCACAGCCCAGGACGGTTTTGCACTCAGCATTAACCATTAGTGTCCATCATCGCCACATTAACATCCCTATCAGAGTTTAATCACTAGTAACTTCTCTTCTATAGAACTTGCTGATTCTCAGTAGTCGGATTGGATGATAGTTTTGCTGTGACATAAAACACAAGATCTTGTCAACAAACCCTAATAAGGACAACACAACTAATCCATTCCTCCGTCGTGCTAAACATAGAATTATCTACAGCAAATATCTGTCCATAAGGATATGTGAAAATGTCAGAAGATCAGAGAAACCACACAGGATGAGATCAGCATGAGTATAGGCTTCCCATCGCAGTCCCCAGAGCTGTTGGTAGAGCTTAGATAAGTAGAAACTGAACACAAGTACCAACATACTTCTTGTAGAGTTGTAGTCCTAAAAAGGACTGGTTTGTTGAAGATGGATCCCCACCTAAACGCTCCTTCTAACCTACACTAACGCTCTCCCTCATTCACAGCAGCTCTGTCCCTCAGCTAATCCAGCCTCTGCGTGAGGCAAGCATCAGGTGACCTGAGTTTTTATGATCCTAGGTCACCTGATCTGACCAGCCAATTACTGCTATAGACGTGGAGAGGGTTGGTACGTCAAAGCAGGAGATGCCAAAGCCTTCCATGCATGGTTATTGGCTAAAAAAGCCGCTAAATATGTGGGGAGGAGGGTGAAATTTTCTTGAACATTGTGTGGTGTTCGCTCGAGTAACGAGTACTTTCGAGTATGCTAATGCTTGAACGAGCACCAAGCTTGGACGAGCATGCTCGCTCATCTCTACAAAGAAACAAAAAGCCTGATCATGATGTACGTATTTATAGGCAAAAACATCTGATTCCTCTCAATTCACAGGTAGGTACAGGCAACTCATCTGTCCCCCTTACTCATCTGCTTTTTTCTTATGTTTTGTATGTATAGATCTCCTTTTCTCCTGTCTTTTCCTCTAACTCTTTATCTATCCTTCTATAAGCTCTTCCTTCTCTAAACTGTTATATATAATCTGTATCTTTATGGCTTTCTTCTACTACGATTCTTCTTTCTAGATCTTTCTTCTTATGTATTTGTAGATCTTTTCATTACAATCTTTCCTGTTCCTTCCTCCATCTTTGTCTTCTCACCGCACTGTAATCCTCCTCTTCTCTCCTGTTCTGATCTTCTATCCTCTCTCTTCAGCTACTAATCACTAACTGCCCATTGCCACTTGCAGCTTATGCAGACTTGAAATGATCTTCCCCTGCAGGCTCTGGCGCTGCTAAGCAACCAACACACCAATCACGGGCTCCCTCACCCCTAACTGTCCTGCCATCCAATCTTTACCTGAGTGAGACACTGACCAATGGGAATTGACAGCCAATAAGGGACACCGTTGGTTGCCAGGCAGATTATACAGATGGCCACTTACATGAAATAAAATGCTTTTAAAGACAGACATACAAATTAAATAAATGTGACCACATTCACTGTTGTAGAGCCCAACTCTGGGCCACTGCAGGGGGCAACAAGAAGAACAGCAAGTTTATACAATTTAACTTATATTAAAGTCCAGCCGTTCTGTATTCAGTGTTCCATCATCACCATAGTAACACCCTTAGCAGAAAGTTTAACTACTATTAACATATCATCTGCAAAACTTGCTGTTGTCGGTAGCCGGACCGGACGATCGCTGAGCTGTGACAACCTAAATATATTAAACATTCCGACAAAACTGCAAAATGGTCTTAAAATAACCCATAATTAACCCTACATACATCTTACTGACAAACAGAGGAGATTATGAACTGATGAGAAAAGATTAATAGGCACATAAGGGGGGACTCAGGCAGCAACTGAACACGGAGATGAGTGAACTGTCCGGGTTTAAAAGTGAATGAATGAATATAATTAAAAAAAATGCGGCTGTGAATATATAACAATCCTAAGAATTAATAAGCACATATATATATATATAGGAAAGAAAGGTTTCTTGTGTAGAACTTACTATATCTATAAAATATTCCTATTAAATATTGATGACTGATTTGCTTTCGTTTTTTGTTATCGGGAAGAAGAAAAAAGTATTATAAATATTGAAATAAACATATTTGATTGGTTAACCCCCCCGGGGTGCTCCACGGGTGAACATCAAATGTTTTCTAATGCCTCATTGAGGCCCATGGGTGTGACAGTGCTTCATTTGTATATCTAGAACATCCCCCTGTGATGCTGAGGGGTATCGGCTCTAACGCTATTACATTAAATTCATTGCAGTCACAGTTGTGCTCCCAGGTTGCCTGTCTGGAGCGGACACACACATACATACCCACGCACGGACTAATTTTGTCAAATATGGGTCTTATAGAAGAATCGATCAATCCGCTTTCAGAATCTTCCTGATGCTTGAGTGAGAAGAATAAGAAGTAGTGATAAAACAGAGGTTGGATGTTTCTGGATCTTCACTCCTTTCCCTTTTTTTCCTCGAGGGCTTCCATTTGGGATTCCCTTTTTGCTCTATTAGATGCTGCCAGGATCAGATGGTGCGGATATCCCTCCTCTTAAGGATATTACTCTGTGAAATACACCGCAGTCTTTAGGATTGACCAGATAGTATACTTGTTTTCCATTCATTATAGTGAGAGCTTTTATACATAGTCGGCTGTTTGTTTCTGTGCATTTACAAAAAACACTTTTTGGTGATCATTTTCTTCCTCTCCGGGTTTAATACAAGATCTAAAAGAAACTAATATCTGATGACATTTTACCAGAAAAATCTAGGTTTAAATCATTATTCTTTAATTAGTAAAATCTTTACAATCCACCATCAGGCCGCCCCAGATAAAGAACAATTCAGCAATAAGTCTGTATAATTTAATATTTTCTGTCATTGCTGGGTGTTTCTCAGATCCTTTGCACATATTTGCACATCCGCTGCCCCTCGCTGCTCCGGCAGTTGTTTAACCCCTTAATGACATGGCCTATTTTGAGCTTAAGGACCAAGCCTTATTTTTCAAATCTGACATCTGTCACTTTCTGTGCTAATAACTTTTGAATGCTTTTACTTATCAAGGTGATTCTGAGATTGTTTTTTCGTGACATATTGTACTTTGTTAGTGTAAAAATTTCATCAATAAATTTTGTCCTTATTAGGAAAAAAAATCCAAATTTACTGAAAATTTGGAAAAATTCACAATTTTCAAACTTTGAATTGTTTTCTTTGTAAGATAGAAAGTCAAACACCACAACATAGTTATTAATTAACATTTCCCATAGGCCTACTTTACACAACAATAATTTTTTAAGTGTTATTTTACTTTTTGCAGACTCCACAAAGTATATAAATTTAGCAGTAATTTTTCATTTACTAGCAAATTTCAAAATCTAAATTTTTTAAGGACCAATGCAGTTCAGACATAGTTTTGCCGAGCCTGTATATCAGAATCCCCCATGAATTGCCCCATTTTAAAATCAGCACCCTTCAAAGTATTCAAAATGGCATTTAGAAAGTTTATTAACCCTTTAGATGTTTTACAGGAATTAAAGGAAAGTGCATCAAAAATTAGAACAGTTCCTTTTTTCTACTGATTTTCAATATAAAACCTTTTTTTATATATAAAACAGTAGGAGTTAGCAAAGAAACAAAACTTGGAATGTATTACCCAGATTCCGCAGTTTTTAGAAATGCCCCATATGTGGACGTAGCCTGTTGTATGGGCACATGGTAGGTCTCAGAAGGAAAGGAACGCTTCTTGTCTTTTTGAATGCAGATTTGGCAGGAATAATTTTCAGACCCCATGTAGTGTTTGCAGTGCCCCTGAGGTAGCAGTACATTTGAAACCCCCAATAACTGACCCCATTTTGGAAACTACACCCCTCAGGGAATTTATTAAGGGGTGTAGTGAGCGGTTTGAACCCACAGATGTTTGAGGAATTTTTTTTAACAGTTTGAGTTCAATACGAAAAAATCCAATTTTTCACATAATGTTTAGCTTTAGGCCCAGATTTTCATTTTTCACCAGTGGCAGAAGGAAAAACGTACCCCATGATGCGTTACCCAGTTGCTCTCGAACACGGAAATGCCCCATATGTGGACGTAGCCTGTTGTATGGGCACATGGCAGGACTCAGAAGGATAGGAGCGCTTCTTGGCTTTTTGAATGCAGATTTTGCTGGAATAATTTTCAGACCCCATGTAGTGTTTGCAGTGCCCCTGAGGTACCAGTGCATTTGAAACCCCCAACAACTGACCCCATTTTGGAAACTACACCCCTCAGTGAATTTTTTAAGGGGTGTAGTGAGCGGTTTGAACCCACAGGTGTTTGAGGAATTTTTTTTAACAATTTGAGTTGAGAACGAAAAATTCACATTTTTCCAATAATGTTCAGCTTTAGGCCCAGATTTTCATTTTTCACCAGGGGCAGAAGGAGAAAACATAGTCCATAATGCATTACCCAATTACTCTCGAGCACGGAAATGCCCCATATGTGGATGTAAACTGTTTGGGCACATGGCAGGGCTCAGAAAGAAAGGAGCGCTTTTTTTGAATGCAGATTTTGCTGGAATAATTTTCAGACACCGTGTAGTGTTTGCAGTGCCCCTGAGGTACCAGTGCATTTGAGACCCCCAACAACTGACCCCATTTTGGAAACTACACCCCTCAGTGAATTTTTTAAGGGGTGTAGTGAGCGGTTTGAACCCACAGGTGTTTGAGGAATTTTTTTTAACAATTTGAGTTGAGAACGAAAAATTCACATTTTTCCAATAATGTTCAGCTTTAGGCCCAGATTTTCATTTTTCACCAGGGGCAGAAGGAGAAAACATAGTCCATAATGCATTACCCAATTACTCTCGAGCACGGAAATGCCCCATATGTGGATGTAAACTGTTTGGGCACATGGCAGGGCTCAGAAAGAAAGGAGCGCTTTTTTTGAATGCAGATTTTGCTGGAATAATTTTCAGACACCGTGTAGTGTTTGCAGTGCCCCTGAGGTACCAGTGCATTTGAGACCCCCAACAACTGACCCCATTTTGGAAACTACATCCCTCAGGGAATTTTTTAAGGGGTGTAGTGAGCGGTTTGAACCCACAGGTATTTGAGGAATTTTTTTTAACAATTTGAGTTGAGAACGAAAAATTCACATTTTTCCAATAATGCTCAGTTTAGGCCCAGATTTTCATTTTTCACCAGGGGCAGAAGGAGAAAACGTAATCCATGATGTTACCCAACAGGGAAATGCCCCATATGTGAATCTAAACTGTTTTTAGGGCGCAGGGCTCAGAAGGGAAGGACTTAGCATGTGGCTTTATGTACAAGCTGTGCGAAGTACATCAGGGTAAAACGTCAGGGCAATAAAAAAATTAAAATTTCAGGGACGTGTGGTAGATCTTAACACACTCATTTATACAGAGGCCAGGTTGTGTGGGGCACGTTTCACACTGGTATCTGGTGTCTTTTCTTATCCCCTGTTTGTAGCACACTCTGCACCTCTTTTGGGTCCTTCCCTTCGTCGCAGTGGAGGGAATTTCACTGAGAAAATGCTGCCCTGGTACAATTCTTGTGGCCTCGCTTCCAGAAGTACTGGGCCTCTCCCCCACCTCCTGGTCCCCAAATATTAGGTCCTTGATAACTTCCTCTTGAAATTCAAGGAATGTCCCCCTGTGGCCTGCACCTCGGAACAGCACGTAGGCATTATACAGTGCCATCTGTACGAGGTGCACGGCCAGTTTTTTGTACCACACCCGTGTTTTCCGCATGGCTCTATAGGGCTCCAGTACCTGGTCTGATAGATCGACCCCTCCCATGTACTTATTATAGTCGAGGACGCAGTCTGGTTTGGGGGTCTCTGCACTGGTACCTCGTACTGGGCAGGGGGTACTGCTGTGGCCGTGTATTGTCGTCAACATAAGGACATCCCTCTTGTCCTTATATTTGACGCACAATACATTGTCGCTGCATTGGGCCCGGCTCTCACCCCTTCTGAGCAGTTGCCCAAGCAGCGTCTTAGGGAGGCTTTTTTGATTTTTTCGAACAGTGCCACATGCCACTGTTCCTCTGGAAGCGAGGCACTGAAACAGGGGGACACTGGTATAAAAGTTATCCAGGTACAGATGGTAACCCTGGTCAATAGTGGGTGCACCAGTTCCCACACTATTTTCCCTTCCCCTCGTAAATACGGAACTTGTTGGTGTACCCTGATGTACTTTCGCACAGCTTGTACAACTTCACACCATACCGTGCCCGCTTACTGGGCAGGTACTGGCGGAATTTTAGCCTCCCCTTGAAGTGTACCAGGGACTCGTCTACTGCAATGTTTATCTGTGGGGCATACGCCTGGGCAAACTTGGCGTTAAAATGGTCTATTACGGGCCTGATCTTATACAACTGATCGTAATTGGGGTGATCGCTGGGGGGGCACAGCTGGTTGTCATTGTAGTGCAGAAATTTTAAAATACACTCAAAGCGCGTCCTCGACATCGCCATGCGGAACATTGGGGTGTGGTACAAAATATCGGTAGACCAGTACGCCCTGATTGTTGGCTTCTTTATTAGCCCCATGGTTAGTATAAGCCCCCCCATTTTTTTTTTTATCTCTGGTGCATCCACAGGGGTCCACTTATCGGGTCTGGCATAGCTGGAGGTGGGATTTTGTTCTATAAAATTCTGGGCGTACAAATTCGTCTGGGTAACAATATGGGCAATGAACTCTTCAGAAAAAAAAAACTTGAAGTCCTTCCCTCTGAGCCCTTCTGTGTCAAATTGAATCCCTGGGTTCCCAATAAAATCAGGGATCTGGGGTCTGTAATCTTCCGGGGTACTCCAGTGAGCATCTGATGCATTGGGGTCAGTGGCAGTCCTTGGACGCCTTCTCGGGGGTGCAGGGAGCTCAGACTCGCTGGATGAGGATGAGGATGAGGAGTCGGAGAATGCCAAAAAAGTGGGGTCGTCATCACCACTACCTGAGTCCGAGTCTGATGCAATGATTGCATACAGTTCCTCTGAAGTGTACCTCCTGCGGGCCATATTTATATAAAATGGGGCACACGGGGAAAAAGTTTTATTAGATGGGACACTGCGGGATGGGGTGACCACGGGACGGGGGTCGGAAAGAATGCGGAAACTTATGTGGTGTATTCACGTAAGTGTTTTTTTTTTTTTACACAGACGAATACACTGACACAACACGGACTAACGACACACTACACACTAGACGGACTAACTAAACGCTACACTAACTAATAACGGGTGACGGGACAGGTAACGAAATGGGAACAACAGGAACTTTTTTTTTTTTTTTTACACCAAGGGATACACTGACTACACGCTGCGCTACACTACACTGCACTGCTGATCGCACGCTACAGCTCACTCACAACACTTCTGATCACACACTACAGATCCCTCACTCACTACACTACACTGCACTTCTGATCACTCACTCCACTCTGCTACACTACACTGCCTGATCAATCACTCACTACACTACACCACACTGATGACTAACTCCTCTCCACTACACTGATCACTAACTCCTCTCCACTACACTGATCACTAACTCCTCTCCACTACACTGATCACTAACTCCACTCCACTCCACTATACTAAACTGATCACGCACTCCCTGCCTAATCTACACACTAATCGCTCTTTTTTATCACAGTAGGTGCTCTATCTACAAGCACCGGATGCTTGCACATGGAGCCCCTACTGTAAACAGCGCGAAGTCCGCTGCTGCGCTGTGATTGGTCAGGGAGTTTTTCCCTGACCAATCACAGCGATCGTGGGGGAGGGACCGCTCTGATTGGTCCCCAGCCTGGACGCAGCACTTGTCTGCTGACTATGTCAGCAGACATCACTGCTGTGTCGCCGCGATTGTCACCGCGGCGACACTTTAATGACATGATGTACCAGGTACGTCCAGGAGCGGGAAGGGGTTAAAGTAAATACTTTCATTTTGTTGGTATATTCTGATGGAGTTCAGGCAGCGAGGCGCTCAGAGCCAGTCCTCGTGTGTGGAATATTTGACTATAGGGACATAATGTCTGGTGTCGCCAAACTGTATGACGATGGCCATTCAATATCTCCTAAAAAAAGGTTAAAGTGTCTTTCAAATAAGAGTTTAGTAACATGTCTGGAGGACATCAATGTATTGGGAAACGTTTCTAGTCATACAGTCAATTTTGGATGTAATAGGCTGTGTCCTTAAGGGGTTAAGATGATCAGTGTGTCTTCCAATCAGCACAAGTTCTCAACCTATTGCTAAAAGGTATGTTCACCATATGCGGAATACTAGGGCCAAGAAAAAGCTGTCAGAAGATCAGAGTAGTACTGCGGCTGGCATATGAGAGAGCACAGAGACTTCCCATTGCTGTCCTCAGAGCTGATGGCATAGGCGCACCATCAGGGGCTGCCAGGATCGCAACGGTGACCCAGAGGCCGCCCTCCACCATATGCAAGTGCACATGTAGTGCATTACCGACTGGTCCCACACCCGGCCGGCCACGTGATTACTTTGGTGCGGCAGACAGAGCGACCAGCCAAAGCACAGAGAAAAAAATGAATGGTGTCAGAGGAAATTTTACCGGAAAAATCTAAGTTTAAATCATTAATTTTTAATTAGTAAAATCTTTCCCTGGGCCACCAGAGATAAAAACCGATTCATCAATAAACCGTCTGTATAAACATTTCATGTCATTGGTGGTCGGACATGATATATATGTATTTTTTCAAATTCTTGTATGAACAAATTTGCAAAATTAAGTGAGAATCTAGAACCATCGCAGATCCCTGCATTTTGATATTAAAAAGATATATATTTTTTTTTTAATGAAACCAATGCCCTCTAAAATAGATATTTTGTTATTTTGGTATATTTCGATTCAGTTCTAGCACCAAGGAGCTCTTACCCAGTCCTTTTTGTGTGGAATATTTGAATATAGGGACATAATGTCTAGAGTGGCCCAACTATATGACGATGGCCATTCAATATTTCCTAAAAACTTTAAAGGGCATTAATGCAAAAAAAAAATTCCCTTTGGGGGCAGGACAAGCCCTTTAAGGGGTTAAGATGATCAGTGTCTTCCAATCAGCACAAGCTCGCAACCTGTTGCTTACAAATATGTTTACCATATGCTGATTATTAGACTCAAGATAAAGCTGCCAGAAGCCATCAGAGAATAGTATTGGGGCTGACCGGTCATAAAGACTCCCCCATTGCTGTCCTCAAAGCTGATGGCTAGACTAAGATTCTAACACCAAATTTGGTCCAATTGAAAAAATATCCCCAAGTACTAAAAAACATTCTCTCCAGTAAGCTGTAGATCTGAAGCTACGATCATGCAGAAAACAAGTCTATAGTGATGCTACATCTCTAATGATGAGCCAGGCCTCTCGCTCTATTGCTACCTTCCAATAGGTGGCGCTGTAGAGGCTTTATTCCATCTCCCTACACGCTACACTACTATACTGATCACACACTACAGATCAAAGCTTTACCAAGACAACTATTTTATACTTGTATCACTGTGTACATTCTAACGATCTTCACCTTTATCTGACAGTTTAATGACTTGATTTATCCTTTTCAAGACTAAACTATAGCACACAGATGGCATTTTGGGTAGGCCATAAATGATGGGATGAGGAAAATGCCAGAAAAGTGGGGTCATCCCCACTATCTGCATCTGACTGGGATGCAATCAGTGCGCAGCCTCCCTGCAGTGAACCGCCATCTGACTGGGATGCAATCAGTGCGCAGCCTCCCTGCAGTGAACCTCCCGCAGCCACAGGATGATAAAGATTTTTTGTGCACTTGAAAAAACTGTTATTGTACAGGACGCTGCGGGATCACCGGGACGGGGTGACCATGGGACGGGGCAGAAAGAGAGAAGAGACTTTGGTGTTTTACTTTTTACACAGACGGATACGCCGACACTACACTGACCAACTATACGCTACACTGACCAACTATACACTACAGTGACTATCTACACTGACTAACTACACGCTACACTACTATACTGATCACACACTACAGATCTGAGCTTTAACAAGCCAACTATTTTATTCTTGTATCACTGTGTACATTCTAACGATCTTCACCTTTATCTGACAGTTTAATGACTTGATTTATCCTATAAGACTAACCAGTAGCACACAGACAGCGTCTTGGGTCGGCCATAAATGATGGGATATTCTAGGAGATTCTTAAAACACTATGAACAAAAAAAAACGTCTGCTCCTTACTAACAATCTAAACATCTATGAAACACTTCCGCAAAATTACTAAATACGCCTAAAGTGAACCAAAAAATATATACATCTTACTTCAAACTATAAAAATATTTGCTTCTAAAGTGTCTAATACGTGGCTGCACAAACTGAGCTGAAGATCGGAGAACACAAGTCTTCCAATCAGCACAAGGAGGTCACATGTCAGCTTCCCATTCAGCTTCTCAAACTATTGTTAAATCTTAAGGCCAACAGATTCTGATTGCTCGAGTCCAGAAAAGGCGATCAGAAGATCAGAGAATAGTATTACAGCTGACTTCATGAGATCAGGACTGCCCATTGCTGTCCCCAGAGCTGATGTGCCGTCAGGGAGATATAGTATCCCTGCCCGCCTGTTGTACTAAATTATATAATTTCAAGAACTGATAGTGTGTTCAGGGATCTCCAAGGACAACGAGTCTAACATTATCCATTAGTGTCCAGTAATAACCTTAATATCTATCAATCTAAATGTCATTATGAATCTGCTCAAGAGAATTAAAAAAAACTCACATTTCATGTCAACCATCTTAGGCACATTTATAAGGTTTCTCACAAGAAGGAGGACTGTCCACAGGTGACTTGTCAGCTTGTATCTGCTATATTTGATTCATTTCCCCAGTGACACTATAAGATGTTTCCTCTAAAGAACCATTTTTGGTTGGCATTTGGGGTGGGATATAAAAGATGGGATATTCTAAGAGATTCTTAAACACTACGAACCAAACAGTCTTATTAAAGAATACTCCTTACTAACAATCTAAACATCTAGGAAACATTTTAAGCATTTCTGAAAAACTATAAAAATGGTCCCAAAGTGACCCATAAAATATTTACATCTTACTACAAAGTATAAACAGATTTGCTTCTTGATGCTAAATATATGTAGAATCAAAGTACATAATACGTGGCTGCACTAACCGAGCTGAAGATCGGAGAACACAAGACTGCCAATCAGCACAAGAAGGTCACATGTCAGCTTCCCATTCAGGTTCTCAAATTTTTGTTAAATCTTAAGGCCAACATATTCTGATCGCTCGAGTCCAGAAAAGGCCATCAGAAGATCAGAGAATAGTATTACAGCTGGACGCTGCGCTGAGAGACATTGCTGGATGGGGCCGAGGACAGCGGAGGAGAGTGTGTGGGTGCAGGCCGGGAGGCGCTCGTGCCTGTGCCCTGAGAGGGGGGATGGATCTGAGTGGCAGATTGGCGCCCAGGGGGAGAGGCAGCAGTGCTACCCAGAGGCAGTGATGCGACCCAGAGGCGGTGAACGGCCTTCGTCCCACCTCGTGGGGTGCTTAGCCATCATTAGCCTGCGCATGCTGGTGGTGGCGAGGCTGGTACTGGTGGCTCCCCGGCTGATCTTGGCACGACACAGGTTGCACACCACTCTTCGTTGGTCGTCCGCGGGAGGATGGGGGGGGGGAGGATGGGGGAGAGGAGGGTGGTGGTGATGGGGGGGAGGAGGGTGGTGGTGATGGGGGGGAGGAGGGTGGTGGTGATGGGGGGGAGAAGAGGGTGGTGGTGATGGGGGGGGGAAGAGGGTGGTGATGGGGGGGGCGGGAAGAGGGTGGTGATGGGGGGGGGGGGAAGAGGGTGGTGATGGGGGGGGGAAGAGGGTGGTGATGGGGGGGGGAAGAGGGTGGTGATGGGGGGGAAGAGGGTGGTGATGGGGGGGGGGGGAGAGGGTGGTGATGGGGGGGGGGGGAAGAGGGTGGTGATGGGGGGGAAGAGGGTGGTGATGGGGGGGGGGGAGAGGGTGGTGATGGGGGGGGGGGGAGAGGGTGGTGATGGGGGGGGGGGGGAGAGGGTGGTGATGGGGGGGGGGGAGAGGGTGGTGATGGGGGGGGGGAAGAGGGTGGTGATGGGGGGGGGGAAGAGGGTGGTGATGGGGGGGGGGAAGAGGGTGGTGATGGGGGGGGGGAAGAGGGTGGTGATGGGGGGGGGGAAGAGGGTGGTGATGGGGGGGGGAAGAGGGTGGTGATGGGGGGGGGGAAGAGGGTGGTGATGGGGGGGAAGAGGGTGGTGATGGGGGGGGGGGGGGGGAGTCTTCGCTCTGGCCCTGCCTCTACCCCTGGTCACCCCACTGCCTCTTCCAACCTGTCCTGCTGCTGCACTTGCCTCCCGCTCTGAAGACCTCTCCTCAGTTGGCTTAGCGAACCAGGTGGGGTCAGTCATCTCATCGTCCAGCGGCTCTTCCTCCGAATCCTCTGTGCGCTCCTCCCTCGGACTTACTGCCCTTACTACTACCACCTCACAGATAGACAACTGTGTCTCACCATCATCGACCTCCTCATCCACTGAAAGCCCTTGAGACAGTTGCTGGAAGTCCCCAGCCTCATTACGCGGACCGCGGGAGCTTTCCAAAAGTTGGGCATCGGTCATGACAAACTCCTCAAGTGGGAGAGGAACCATTTTTTCCCAATCAAGGCAGGGGCCCGAGAACAGTTCCTGGGAGTCTGCCTGCTCATCAGAATTCGCCATTTTCATGGAGTGAGGAGGCTGGGAGGAAGGAGGAGCAGCAGCCAGAGGATTCAGAGTTGCAGCTGTGGATGGCGTACAAGACTGGGATGCACTTTCTGCCATCCACGACAGGACCTGCTCACACTGCTCATTTTGTAATAAAAGTCTACCACGTGGACCCATAAATTGTGATATGAAGCTGGGGACCCCAGAAACTTGCCTCTCTCCTAATCCCGCAGCAGCCGGCTGCGATTCACCTGGACCAGGAACTCTGCCTGTGCCCACACCCTCACTTGGACCTCCGCGTCCTAGCCCGCCTCCACGGCCACGTCTTCTCGGCCTACCCCTACTCAGCATGGTGTATTTCGAATACAGCAGACACAGAGCGGTGTAAAAAAATTAGGCAATTATTTGCTTGCACTTGGAGGCTGACAGCAGTAATGTTACGCACACTGTAGGCCAAAAAAATTATACGCTAGGCTGCAGAAAGGCCTAGCTGGCTAATAGTGAGCCACTACAACAGTAATGCACACGCTCGCAGGTAGCCCTAAAGAGGAGCTTTTTTGGAGTACTTGTTGACAGGATTGTACACTACCACCGTCCCTGCCTGACCAGTGCTGCCCCTATATAGCTCTGTATAATTGGCTGCAGACTGACAACGCAATAGTCTGCAGAGCCCAAGATGAAGAAGAAAAAAAATAAGTGCAAAACTGCTCCTAGCTGCCACAACAGTAATGCACACGGTCAGAGGTAGCTCTAAGGAGGACCGTTGGGGTTCTTGTAGACAGGATCCTACACTACCACTGTCCCTGCCTCACCAGCACTTTCCCTATACTCTGTATAATAGGCTGCAGACTGAGAACGCTATAGCTGTAATGGCCTGCACAGCCCGAAATGAGAAAAAAAAATTTGACCAAAACTGCTCCCAGCAGCCACAACAGTAATGCACACGGTCAAATGTAGCCCTAAGGAGGACCGTTGGGGTTCTTGAAGACGCTAACACTATGCCTGAATGAGCAACAGCACATTCCCTAATCTCTGCCAGCGTGTGTCTAAGGCGAGCAGCGGGCGGGACTGCTTTATATACTTGACAGTTACTTGATCTCGCCAGCCACTCACTGCAGGGGGTGGGATAGGGCTGGAACGTCACAGGAGGAAGTGGTAATGCCTTCCCTGCATGTCTATTGGGCAGAAAATGGCGCAAAACATGCAGGAAAGGGAAGGAAATGGAATTGACTTGAGTACCGCGTGGTGCTCGTCTCGAGTAACGAGCCTCTCGAGTACCCTAATACTCGAACGAGCATCAAGCTCGGGCGAGTGCGTTCCTTCATCTCTAATGAGAGCACACGGACTTCCCATAGCAATCCCAAGAGCCGATGGGCCATCAGAAGGAAAAAATATATATTTTGAGTCAATTGAAAAAAATAATTAGGAGTACTAAAAAATGTGGCTGTCCAAGCGGTTCTCTCCAGTTAGTAGTATATTCATACAGAATAGAAGTTTATACTGACTATTACATCTAATAGCAAGCCGGGTCTCAAGCTGCACTTTCCGTAATTCTCATAGGGTCTCTAACAAACTATGCCAGACGGATGCTCCGAGTGTAGGTTATCATTTAATGTCAACACAAATCACCTCTAGGGGGAGCCAGACTCTTATTGACTTTGGATAGGTCATAAAAAGGTAAATATTTAGGGGGTTTTACTAAATTAAATATTTTCAGGAGCTGATAAATGTATTAAGGGTTCTACAGGGACAATTAGCCAAACATGAGTTTGTAATTAACATTATCCATTAGTGTCCATAACAACAATAGTTCCACCTTTGTCAGAGAGTTTAATGACTACTGATTTATCCTCTACAAGACATAGCAGTCTTGCAGAGATTGAATTACACCTACTGTATGTTATGGCGGCTCCTCCAGTTCCCGAGTAACAACCTTAGTAATAATATCACCCATCAGGGCTATTCTTTCTTGGTGCCGGGGAGCCAATGGAGACTTCCAACTAAAAGCAACACTTGTGGCTGCAGGATGTCCTGAACATATCGCTGGGCAATCCATCGATGCGACTATCCAGCTCCTCACATTCCAATAATGCGCCCCTCAAACTGTTAACTGGGCGAAATCTCTTTTCTGCGTTGTAGAGGCGTCTAGCGGGGCAACAAGCTCTACAGAAGCGGAAAAAGTTCTACTGGACACAAGGAGCCTCCGAGAGCCTTTTAAAGGCCGGGGGGGGGGGGGGGGGGGGAACAATTTTAGGGCCTCCGATGACAAGACCGTCCATCTAATCACCACAACTCACATCAGTTACAGATCTGCCTGCTGAGTTTTGCAGCAAAATGACAACTCCTTTTAACTGATTTTTTTTTTCTCCAGTGTATATTAAACATTTCTAAAAACTGCAACATTATCCTATAGTAAACCATAATCAAAACCTAAAACCATCTCACTTCAGGCTAAAGAAAATGTATGTCAAATTGAAATCTTTAATACACATCTGCTCAATGGGCTGTATGAGAATTGTAGACTGTTGGGAGATCAGAGAACATGTCTTCCAATCAGCAGAGGACGTTTAGCACATAAGCCTCCGAGTCCGCAAACTATTGTTAACACTTAGAATCTAATAGTCCATCTTATTCTGCTTACTAGAGTGCAAAAAAAATGTTAGAAGACTTGAGAATACTATTTTGCTTGGCATCTGAGGGTTCACAGATTTTCCATCGTGATCCCCAAAGCTGACGGTCGGACTTACAATCAAACACAAATTTAGGGTTAATTGAAAATAAACTCACAAGTAGTTTAAAAAAAACTGAATATACAAAGTGCTTCACTCCAGTAACCGAGAAATCTGAAACTATGATCATGCAGAAGAAGTGTGCAGTGATTCTAATAGTAAACCAGACCCCAACCTCCATAGACATCTAAACATTCCCCAACGCTCACAGTGTTTCTAACTAAATAAAACTGTCAATAAACGAGTATATTAGAACATCTAAGGTCCATGTAGAATAACTTATTTTAAAGGATAGAGATTTCGTATTTCCCGTTCCCTTTCTTAAGCACATTTTTAAGGACTCACACAATCAGTGACTGTCCACAGACCGAAACTACACAGCTTGGATATTCTCCTTTTGACTCATTTCTCCACTGACATTGCTCTATGGGACTTTTCCTCTGATGCACTTTTGATAGGACATGAAAGATCGGTACTTGGGGAGGATTTAAAACATTTAGAACAAAAAAAAATAATGCAATTTAACTTTTTACATTAAGCCTCCTCACAGCCCGGGACGGTTTTGCACTCAGCATTAACCATTAGTGTCCATCATCGCCACATTAACATCCCTATCAGAGTTTAATCACTAGTAACTTCTCTTCTATAGAACTTGCTGATTCTCAGTAGTCTTATTGGATGATAGTTTTGCTGTGACATAAAACACAAGATCTTGTATAACAATCTGAACATCGATGAAACACTTTAAAAACATTTCTACAGAACTACAAAACTGTCCTAAAGTAACCCATAAAACATCTATACATCTTACCTCAACCTATAAAAATACCTTCCTGATGCCACATATACAGGGTAATGATGGTCCCGATTCACAACCCTCATAACCCACACCTGATGAGGCACGCATGTTGTAGCGTATCATGATTCACTGATACCTAATTTTCCAGAGATTTTTCACAAATCTGGTCAGGCCGCCCCAACCCAATTCAGCGAAAATCGGCCCAATTTTACAAGCCAGAAGATCTTGACAACAAACCCTAATAAAGACAACACAACTAATCCATTCCTCCTTCGTGCTGAACCTAAATGTAACTACAGTAAATATCTGTCCATAAGGATATGTGAAAACGTCAGAAGATCAGAGAAACAACACAGGATGAGATTACCATGAGTATAGGCTTCCCATCGCAGTCCCCAGAGCTGTTGGTCGGGCTTAGATAAGTAGAAACTGAACACAAGTACCAACATACTTCTTGTAGAGTTGTAGTCCTGAAAAGGACTGTTGGGTTTTTTGAAGATGGATCACTGACTAAACGCTCCTTCTAACCTACACTAACGCTCTCCCTCATTCACAGCAGCTCTGTCCCTCAGCTAATCCAGCCTCTGTGTGAGCCAAGCATCAGGTGACCTGAGTTTTTATGATCTTAGGTCACCTGATCTGACCAGCCAATCAGTGCTATAGACATTCACAGGGTTGGCACGTCAAAAGCAGGAGGTGCCAAAGCCTTCCATGCATGGTTATTGGCTAAAAAGCCGCTAAACATGTGGGGAGGAGAGAATGAAATTTTCTTGAGCATTGTGTGGTGCTCGCTCGAGTAACAAGTACTTTCGAGTATGCTAATACTCGAACGAGCACCAAGCTTGGACGAGCATGCTCGCTCATCTCTACAAACAAACAAAAAGCCTGATCATGATGTACATATTTATAGGCAAAAACATCTGATTCCTCTCAATTCACAGGTAGGTACAGGCAACTCATCTGTCCCCCTTACTCATCTGCTTTTTTCTTATGTTTTGTATGTATAGATCGCCTTTTTTCCTCTCTTTCTTTGTCTATTAATACCTCCTTATCTGTCCTTCCGTTAGCTCTTCCTTCTCTAAACTGTGGTATATATAATTTGTCTTTATAGCTTTCTTCTCCTACTACAATTCTTCTTTCTAGATCTTTTCTTATGTATTCGTAGATCTTTTCATTACAATCTTTCCTGTTCCTTCCTCCATCTTTGTCTTCTCACCGCACTGTAATCCTCCTCTTCTCTCCTCTCTCTTCAGCTACTAATCACTAACTGCCCATTGCCACTTGCAGCTTATGCAGACTTGAATTGATCTTCCCCTGTGGGCTCTGGCGCTGCTAAGCAATCAACACACCAATCACGGGCTCCCTCACCCCTAACTGTCCTGCCATCCTATCTTTACCTGAGTGAGACACTGACCAATGGGAATTGACAGCCAATAAGGGACACCGTTGGTTGCCAGGCAGATTATACAGATGGCCACTTACATGAAATAAAGGCTTTTAAAGACAGACATACAAATTAAATAAATGTGACCACATTCACTGTTGTAGAGCCCAACTCTGGGCTACTGCAGGGGGCAACAAGAACAGCAAGTTTATACAATTTAACTTTTTACATTAAGCCTTTGACAAGTCCAGCCGTTCTGTATTCAGTGTTCCATCACCATAGTAACACCCTTAGCAGAAAGTTTAATCACTATTAACATATGATCTGCAAAACTTGCTGTTGTCGGTAGCCGGACCGGACGATCGCTGAGCTGTGACAACCTAAATATATTAAACATTCCGACAAAACTCCAAAATTGTCTTAAAATAACCCATAACTAAACCTACATACAGCTTACTGACAAACAGGAGATTATGAACTGATGAGAAAAGATTAATGGGCACATAAGGGGGGACTCAGGCAGCAACTGAACACGCAGATGAATGAACTGTCCGGGTTTAAAAGTGAATGAATAAATATATTTAAAAACGTAATTAAAGATTAAAAAATGTGTCCATGAATATATAACAATCCTAAGAATTAATAAGCACATATATATATATATAGGAAAGAAAGGTTTCTTGTGTAGAACTTATTATGTCTATAAAATATTCCTATTAAAAACGGACGACTTATTTCCTTTCGTTTTTTGTGATCAGGAAGAAGGAAAAGGTATTATAAATATTGAAATAAACATATTTGATTGGTTAACCCCCCGGGTGCTCCACAGGTGGGCATCAAATATCGTCTAATGCCTCATTGAGGCCCATGGGTGTGACAGTGCTTCATTTGTATATCTAGAACATCCCCCTGTGATGCTGAGGGGTATCGGCTCTAACGCTATTACATTAAATTCATTGCAGTCACAATTGTGCTCCCAGGTTGCCTGTCTGCAGCGGACACACATATAGACACAGGCGGAGTGTTTTTATCAAATATGGGTCTTATAGAAGAATCGATCAATACGCTTTCAGAATCTTCCTGATGTCTGAGTGAGAAGAATAAGAAGTAGTGATGAAACAGAGGTTGAATGTTTCTGGCTCTTCACTCCTTTCCCTTTTTTTCTCGAGGGCTTCCATGTGGGGATTCCCTTTTTGCTCTATTAGATGCTGCCGGGATCAGATGGTGCGGATATCCCTCCTCTTAATGATATTACTCTGGGATACAAAATCATTCTTTGTGAATTACACCTGTATTTAGGATTGACCAGATAGTATACTTGTTATCCATTTATTATAGTGAGAGCTTTTATACATA